>NC_132934.1:121461000-121765642 GCF_034638445.1 Ciconia boyciana | reverse complement strand
ACGCTGCCAGCCCGCGTGGACGAAAGGCTGGGCTCGGTGGCATCCGAGGCGGGGGACGTGCCGGAGGCAGAAGCCGATGGCTTGGGGCCGGGCGCACTGGGAGCCTGGCTGTGCATCGTGGCCCGTGCCGTCACAGTGCCCGACCCAATGCTCGTAACGCCAGGAGTGGAGGAAGGAGCGGAAGACGCGAGTGCTGTGGCTGGGTGGGATGTGGTGGCCAAGCCTGCCTCAGCGGTGCCGCTGGTGCTGCTTTGCTGCGGGCTGGGAGTCGCAGCTGAGGAGCCCGCAGGAGAGGAGGAGGAGTGGCTCGTCGCTGCCGAGCTGGGCCCGAGAGGCACGGAGGCAGCACTGCCACTTGCTATACCCACACCAGTGACAGTGACGACGGGCCCGGTCGTTGGGAAGGTGGGGCTCGTTGCCTCGCTCCCCGCAGGTACCCCGAGCGAGCTCCCTTCCTGAGTTGGCATCGTGGGCGCAGTCTCCGTCCTCCCTTCTCCGCCCGCCATCGTCGTCGTGGAGGGGTCGCCAGGGATGTGGCAGGGAGGGAAAGGGCTGTCTTGGCATCGGGCTCAGCCGTCGTGCCGCTCCCCTGGTTCGTGGTGGGACTTTGTGCCGCGCCGGCAGGAGTCGTGGCACGGGTAGCCACGGAGGCCGTGGCCGTGGCATGCAAGGAGCTCCCCGTGGAAGGTGAAGTGGCCCCCGCCTCCGCCGTGGCCTTCTCCTGCATCAGGGTTGTGGAGGTGAGCCGCGCTGCCGCAGTCTCCACGCTGCCAGCCCGCGTGGACGAAAGGCTGGGCTCGGTGGCATCCGAGGCGGGGGACGTGCCGGAGGCAGAAGCCGATGGCTTGGGGCCGGGCGCACTGGGAGCCTGGCTGTGCATCGTGGCCCGTGCCGTCACAGTGCCCGACCCAATGCTCGTAACGCCAGGAGTGGAGGAAGGAGCGGAAGACGCGAGTGCTGTGGCTGGGTGGGATGTGGTGGCCAAGCCTGCCTCAGCGGTGCCGCTGGTGCTGCTTTGCTGCGGGCTGGGAGTCGCAGCTGAGGAGCCCGCAGGAGAGGAGGAGGAGTGGCTCGTCGCTGCCGAGCTGGGCCCGAGAGGCACGGAGGCAGCACTGCCACTTGCTATACCCACACCAGTGACAGTGACGACGGGCCCGGTCGTTGGGAAGGTGGGGCTCGTTGCCTCGCTCCCCGCAGGTACCCCGAGCGAGCTCCCTTCCTGAGTTGGCATCGTGGGCGCAGTCTCCGTCCTCCCTTCTCCGCCCGCCATCGTCGTCGTGTAGGGGGTCGCCAGGGATGTGGCAGGGAGGGAAAGGGCTGTCTTGGCATCGGGCTCAGCCGTCGTGCCGCTCCCCTGGTTCGTGGTGGGACTTTGTGCCGCGCCGGCAGGAGTCGTGGCACGGGTAGCCACGGAGGCCGTGGCCGTGGCATGCAAGGAGCTCCCCGTGGAAGGTGAAGTGGCACCCGCCTCCCCCGTGGCCTTCTCCTGCATCAGGGTTGTGGAGGTGAGCCGCGCTGCCGCAGTCTCCACGCTGCCAGCCCGCGTGGACGAAAGGCTGGGCTCGGTGGCATCCGAGGCGGGGGACGTGCCGGAGGCAGAAGCCGATGGCTTGGGGCCGGGCGCACTGGGAGCCTGGCTGTGCATCGTGGCCCGTGCCGTCACAGTGCCCGACCCAATGCTCGTAACGCCAGGAGTGGAGGAAGGAGCGGAAGACGCGAGTGCTGTGGCTGGGTGGGATGTGGTGGCCAAGCCTGCCTCAGCGGTGCCGCTGGTGCTGCTTTGCTGCGGGCTGGGAGTCGCAGCTGAGGAGCCCGCAGGAGAGGAGGAGGAGTGGCTCGTCGCTGCCGAGCTGGGCCCGAGAGGCACGGAGGCAGCACTGCCACTTGCTATACCCACACCAGTGACAGTGACGACGGGCCCGGTCGTTGGGAAGGTGGGGCTCGTTGCCTCGCTCCCCGCAGGTACCCCGAGCGAGCTCCCTTCCTGAGTTGGCATCGTGGGCGCAGTCTCCGTCCTCCCTTCTCCGCCCGCCATCGTCGTCGTGTAGCGGGTCGCCAGGGATGTGGCAGGGAGGGAAAGGGCTGTCTTGGCATCGGGCTCAGCCGTCGTGCCGCTCCCCTGGTTCGTGGTGGGACTTTGTGCCGCGCCGGCAGGAGTCGTGGCACGGGTAGCCACGGAGGCCGTGGCCGTGGCATGCAAGGAGCTCCCCGTGGAAGGTGAAGTGGCCCCCGCCTCCGCCGTGGCCTTCTCCTGCATCAGGGTTGTGGAGGTGAGCCGCGCTGCCGCAGTCTCCACGCTGCCAGCCCGCGTGGACGAAAGGCTGGGCTCGGTGGCATCCGAGGCGGGGGACGTGCCGGAGGCAGAAGCCGATGGCTTGGGGCCGGGCGCACTGGGAGCCTGGCTGTGCATCGTGGCCCGTGCCGTCACAGTGCCCGACCCAATGCTCGTAACGCCAGGAGTGGAGGAAGGAGCGGAAGACGCGAGTGCTGTGGCTGGGTGGGATGTGGTGGCCAAGCCTGCCTCAGCGGTGCCGCTGGTGCTGCTTTGCTGCGGGCTGGGAGTCGCAGCTGAGGAGCCCGCAGGAGAGGAGGAGGAGTGGCTCGTCGCTGCCGAGCTGGGCCCGAGAGGCACGGAGGCAGCACTGCCACTTGCTATACCCACACCAGTGACAGTGACGACGGGCCCGGTCGTTGGGAAGGTGGGGCTCGTTGCCTCGCTCCCCGCAGGTACCCCGAGCGAGCTCCCTTCCTGAGTTGGCATCGTGGGCGCAGTCTCCGTCCTCCCTTCTCCGCCCGCCATCGTCGTCGTGGAGGGGTCGCCAGGGATGTGGCAGGGAGGGAAAGGGCTGTCTTGGCATCGGGCTCAGCCGTCGTGCCGCTCCCCTGGTTCGTGGTGGGACTTTGTGCCGCGCCGGCAGGAGTCGTGGCACGGGTAGCCACGGAGGCCGTGGCCGTGGCATGCAAGGAGCTCCCCGTGGAAGGTGAAGTGGCCCCCGCCTCGTGGCCTTCTCCTGCATCAGGGTTGTGGAGGTGAGCCGCGCTGCCGCAGTCTCCACGCTGCCAGCCCGCGTGGACGAAAGGCTGGGCTCGGTGGCATCCGAGGCGGGGGACGTGCCGGAGGCAGAAGCCGATGGCTTGGGGCCGGGCGCACTGGGAGCCTGGCTGTGCATCGTGGCCCGTGCCGTCACAGTGCCCGACCCAATGCTCGTAACGCCAGGAGTGGAGGAAGGAGCGGAAGACGCGAGTGCTGTGGCTGGGTGGGATGTGGTGGCCAAGCCTGCCTCAGCGGTGCCGCTGGTGCTGCTTTGCTGCGGGCTGGGAGTCGCAGCTGAGGAGCCCGCAGGAGAGGAGGAGGAGTGGCTCGTCGCTGCCGAGCTGGGCCCGAGAGGCACGGAGGCAGCACTGCCACTTGCTATACCCACACCAGTGACAGTGACGACGGGCCCGGTCGTTGGGAAGGTGGGGCTCGTTGCCTCGCTCCCCGCAGGTACCCCGAGCGAGCTCCCTTCCTGAGTTGGCATCGTGGGCGCAGTCTCCGTCCTCCCTTCTCCGCCCGCCATCGTCGTCGTGGAGGGGGTCGCCAGGGATGTGGCAGGGAGGGAAAGGGCTGTCTTGGCATCGGGCTCAGCCGTCGTGCCGCTCCCCTGGTTCGTGGTGGGACTTTGTGCCGCGCCGGCAGGAGTCGTGGCACGGGTAGCCACGGAGGCCGTGGCCGTGGCATGCAAGGAGCTCCCCGTGGAAGGTGAAGTGGCCCCCGCCTCCGCCGTGGCCTTCTCCTGCATCAGGGTTGTGGAGGTGAGCCGCGCTGCCGCAGTCTCCACGCTGCCAGCCCGCGTGGACGAAAGGCTGGGCTCGGTGGCATCCGAGGCGGGGGACGTGCCGGAGGCAGAAGCCGATGGCTTGGGGCCGGGCGCACTGGGAGCCTGGCTGTGCATCGTGGCCCGTGCCGTCACAGTGCCCGACCCAATGCTCGTAACGCCAGGAGTGGAGGAAGGAGCGGAAGACGCGAGTGCTGTGGCTGGGTGGGATGTGGTGGCCAAGCCTGCCTCAGCGGTGCCGCTGGTGCTGCTTTGCTGCGGGCTGGGAGTCGCAGCTGAGGAGCCCGCAGGAGAGGAGGAGGAGTGGCTCGTCGCTGCCGAGCTGGGCCCGAGAGGCACGGAGGCAGCACTGCCACTTGCTATACCCACACCAGTGACAGTGACGACGGGCCCGGTCGTTGGGAAGGTGGGGCTCGTTGCCTCGCTCCCCGCAGGTA
This sequence comes from Ciconia boyciana, assembly GCF_034638445.1. Classification (NCBI taxonomy): domain Eukaryota; kingdom Metazoa; phylum Chordata; class Aves; order Ciconiiformes; family Ciconiidae; genus Ciconia; species Ciconia boyciana. The sequence goes on along the minus strand of NC_132934.1, from coordinate 121,761,387 downwards.
CCCCGAGCGAGCTCCCTTCCTGAGTTGGCATCGTGGGCGCAGTCTCCGTCCTCCCTTCTCCGCCCGCCATCGTCGTCGTGGAGGGGTCGCCAGGGATGTGGCAGGGAGGGAAAGGGCTGTCTTGGCATCGGGCTCAGCCGTCGTGCCGCTCCCCTGGTTCGTGGTGGGACTTTGTGCCGCGCCGGCAGGAGTCGTGGCACGGGTAGCCACGGAGGCCGTGGCCGTGGCATGCAAGGAGCTCCCCGTGGAAGGTGAAGTGGCCCCCGCCTCCGCCGTGGCCTTCTCCTGCATCAGGGTTGTGGAGGTGAGCCGCGCTGCCGCAGTCTCCACGCTGCCAGCCCGCGTGGACGAAAGGCTGGGCTCGGTGGCATCCGAGGCGGGGGACGTGCCGGAGGCAGAAGCCGATGGCTTGGGGCCGGGCGCACTGGGAGCCTGGCTGTGCATCGTGGCCCGTGCCGTCACAGTGCCCGACCCAATGCTCGTAACGCCAGGAGTGGAGGAAGGAGCGGAAGACGCGAGTGCTGTGGCTGGGTGGGATGTGGTGGCCAAGCCTGCCTCAGCGGTGCCGCTGGTGCTGCTTTGCTGCGGGCTGGGAGTCGCAGCTGAGGAGCCCGCAGGAGAGGAGGAGGAGTGGCTCGTCGCTGCCGAGCTGGGCCCGAGAGGCACGGAGGCAGCACTGCCACTTGCTATACCCACACCAGTGACAGTGACGACGGGCCCGGTCGTTGGGAAGGTGGGGCTCGTTGCCTCGCTCCCCGCAGGTACCCCGAGCGAGCTCCCTTCCTGAGTTGGCATCGTGGGCGCAGTCTCCGTCCTCCCTTCTCCGCCCGCCATCGTCGTCGTGGAGGGGTCGCCAGGGATGTGGCAGGGAGGGAAAGGGCTGTCTTGGCATCGGGCTCAGCCGTCGTGCCGCTCCCCTGGTTCGTGGTGGGACTTTGTGCCGCGCCGGCAGGAGTCGTGGCACGGGTAGCCACGGAGGCCGTGGCCGTGGCATGCAAGGAGCTCCCCGTGGAAGGTGAAGTGGCCCCCGCCTCCGCCGTGGCCTTCTCCTGCATCAGGGTTGTGGAGGTGAGCCGCGCTGCCGCAGTCTCCACGCTGCCAGCCCGCGTGGACGAAAGGCTGGGCTCGGTGGCATCCGAGGCGGGGGACGTGCCGGAGGCAGAAGCCGATGGCTTGGGGCCGGGCGCACTGGGAGCCTGGCTGTGCATCGTGGCCCGTGCCGTCACAGTGCCCGACCCAATGCTCGTAACGCCAGGAGTGGAGGAAGGAGCGGAAGACGCGAGTGCTGTGGCTGGGTGGGATGTGGTGGCCAAGCCTGCCTCAGCGGTGCCGCTGGTGCTGCTTTGCTGCGGGCTGGGAGTCGCAGCTGAGGAGCCCGCAGGAGAGGAGGAGGAGTGGCTCGTCGCTGCCGAGCTGGGCCCGAGAGGCACGGAGGCAGCACTGCCACTTGCTATACCCACACCAGTGACAGTGACGACGGGCCCGGTCGTTGGGAAGGTGGGGCTCGTTGCCTCGCTCCCCGCAGGTACCCCGAGCGAGCTCCCTTCCTGAGTTGGCATCGTGGGCGCAGTCTCCGTCCTCCCTTCTCCGCCCGCCATCGTCGTCGTGGAGGGGGTCGCCAGGGATGTGGCAGGGAGGGAAAGGGCTGTCTTGGCATCGGGCTCAGCCGTCGTGCCGCTCCCTGGTTCGTGGTGGGACTTTGTGCCGCGCCGGCAGGAGTCGTGGCACGGGTAGCCACGGAGGCCGTGGCCGTGGCATGCAAGGAGCTCCCCGTGGAAGGTGAAGTGGCCCCCGCCTCCGCCGTGGCCTTCTCCTGCATCAGGGTTGTGGAGGTGAGCCGCGCTGCCGCAGTCTCCACGCTGCCAGCCCGCGTGGACGAAAGGCTGGGCTCGGTGGCATCCGAGGCGGGGGACGTGCCGGAGGCAGAAGCCGATGGCTTGGGGCCGGGCGCACTGGGAGCCTGGCTGTGCATCGTGGCCCGTGCCGTCACAGTGCCCGACCCAATGCTCGTAACGCCAGGAGTGGAGGAAGGAGCGGAAGACGCGAGTGCTGTGGCTGGGTGGGATGTGGTGGCCAAGCCTGCCTCAGCGGTGCCGCTGGTGCTGCTTTGCTGCGGGCTGGGAGTCGCAGCTGAGGAGCCCGCAGGAGAGGAGGAGGAGTGGCTCGTCGCTGCCGAGCTGGGCCCGAGAGGCACGGAGGCAGCACTGCCACTTGCTATACCCACACCAGTGACAGTGACGACGGGCCCGGTCGTTGGGAAGGTGGGGCTCGTTGCCTCGCTCCCCGCAGGTACCCCGAGCGAGCTCCCTTCCTGAGTTGGCATCGTGGGCGCAGTCTCCGTCCTCCCTTCTCCGCCCGCCATCGTCGTCGTGGAGGGGGTCGCCAGGGATGTGGCGGGGAGGGAAAGGGCTGTCTTGGCATCGGGCTCAGCCGTCGTGCCGCTCCCTGGTTCGTGGTGGGACTTTGTGCCGCGCCGGCAGGAGTCGTGGCACGGGTAGCCACGGAGGCCGTGGCCGTGGCATGCAAGGAGCTCCCCGTGGAAGGTGAAGTGGCCCCCGCCTCCGCCGTGGCCTTCTCCTGCATCAGGGTTGTGGAGGTGAGCCGCGCTGCCGCAGTCTCCACGCTGCCAGCCCGCGTGGACGAAAGGCTGGGCTCGGTGGCATCCGAGGCGGGGGACGTGCCGGAGGCAGAAGCCGATGGCTTGGGGCCGGGCGCACTGGGAGCCTGGCTGTGCATCGTGGCCCGTGCCGTCACAGTGCCCGACCCAATGCTCGTAACGCCAGGAGTGGAGGAAGGAGCGGAAGACGCGAGTGCTGTGGCTGGGTGGGATGTGGTGGCCAAGCCTGCCTCAGCGGTGCCGCTGGTGCTGCTTTGCTGCGGGCTGGGAGTCGCAGCTGAGGAGCCCGCAGGAGAGGAGGAGGAGTGGCTCGTCGCTGCCGAGCTGGGCCCGAGAGGCACGGAGGCAGCACTGCCACTTGCTATACCCACACCAGTGACAGTGACGACGGGCCCGGTCGTTGGGAAGGTGGGGCTCGTTGCCTCGCTCCCCGCAGGTACCCCGAGCGAGCTCCCTTCCTGAGTTGGCATCGTGGGCGCAGTCTCCGTCCTCCCTTCTCCGCCCGCCATCGTCGTCGTGGAGGGGTCGCCAGGGATGTGGCGGGGAGGGAAAGGGCTGTCTTGGCATCGGGCTCAGCCGTCGTGCCGCTCCCTGGTTCGTGGTGGGACTTTGTGCCGCGCCGGCAGGAGTCGTGGCACGGGTAGCCACGGAGGCCGTGGCCGTGGCATGCAAGGAGCTCCCCGTGGAAGGTGAAGTGGCCCCGCCTCCGCCGTGGCCTTCTCCTGCATCAGGGTTGTGGAGGTGAGCCGCGCTGCCGCAGTCTCCACGCTGCCAGCCCGCGTGGACGAAAGGCTGGGCTCGGTGGCATCCGAGGCGGGGGACGTGCCGGAGGCAGAAGCCGATGGCTTGGGGCCGGGCGCACTGGGAGCCTGGCTGTGCATCGTGGCCCGTGCCGTCACAGTGCCCGACCCAATGCTCGTAACGCCAGGAGTGGAGGAAGGAGCGGAAGACGCGAGTGCTGTGGCTGGGTGGGATGTGGTGGCCAAGCCTGCCTCAGCGGTGCCGCTGGTGCTGCTTTGCTGCGGGCTGGGAGTCGCAGCTGAGGAGCCCGCAGGAGAGGAGGAGGAGTGGCTCGTCGCTGCCGAGCTGGGCCCGAGAGGCACGGAGGCAGCACTGCCACTTGCTATACCCACACCAGTGACAGTGACGACGGGCCCGGTCGTTGGGAAGGTGGGGCTCGTTGCCTCGCTCCCCGCAGGTACCCCGAGCGAGCTCCCTTCCTGAGTTGGCATCGTGGGCGCAGTCTCCGTCCTCCCTTCTCCGCCCGCCATCGTCGTCGTGGAGGGGGTCGCCAGGGATGTGGCAGGGAGGGAAAGGGCTGTCTTGGCATCGGGCTCAGCCGTCGTGCCGCTCCCCTGGTTCGTGGTGGGACTTTGTGCCGCGCCGGCAGGAGTCGTGGCACGGGTAGCCACGGAGGCCGTGGCCGTGGCATGCAAGGAGCTCCCCGTGGAAGGTGAAGTGGCCCCCGCCTCCGCCGTGGCCTTCTCCTGCATCAGGGTTGTGGAGGTGAGCCGCGCTGCCGCAGTCTCCACGCTGCCAGCCCGCGTGGACGAAAGGCTGGGCTCGGTGGCATCCGAGGCGGGGGACGTGCCGGAGGCAGAAGCCGATGGCTTGGGGCCGGGCGCACTGGGAGCCTGGCTGTGCATCGTGGCCCGTGCCGTCACAGTGCCCGACCCAATGCTCGTAACGCCAGGAGTGGAGGAAGGAGCGGAAGACGCGAGTGCTGTGGCTGGGTGGGATGTGGTGGCCAAGCCTGCCTCAGCGGTGCCGCTGGTGCTGCTTTGCTGCGGGCTGGGAGTCGCAGCTGAGGAGCCCGCAGGAGAGGAGGAGGAGTGGCTCGTCGCTGCCGAGCTGGGCCCGAGAGGCACGGAGGCAGCACTGCCACTTGCTATACCCACACCAGTGACAGTGACGACGGGCCCGGTCGTTGGGAAGGTGGGGCTCGTTGCCTCGCTCCCCGCAGGTACCCCGAGCGAGCTCCCTTCCTGAGTTGGCATCGTGGGCGCAGTCTCCGTCCTCCCTTCTCCGCCCGCCATCGTCGTCGTGGAGGGGGTCGCCAGGGATGTGGCAGGGAGGGAAAGGGCTGTCTTGGCATCGGGCTCAGCCGTCGTGCCGCTCCCCTGGTTCGTGGTGGGACTTTGTGCCGCGCCGGCAGGAGTCGTGGCACGGGTAGCCACGGAGGCCGTGGCCGTGGCATGCAAGGAGCTCCCCGTGGAAGGTGAAGTGGCCCCCGCCTCCGCCGTGGCCTTCTCCTGCATCAGGGTTGTGGAGGTGAGCCGCGCTGCCGCAGTCTCCACGCTGCCAGCCCGCGTGGACGAAAGGCTGGGCTCGGTGGCATCCGAGGCGGGGGACGTGCCGGAGGCAGAAGCCGATGGCTTGGGGCCGGGCGCACTGGGAGCCTGGCTGTGCATCGTGGCCCGTGCCGTCACAGTGCCCGACCCAATGCTCGTAACGCCAGGAGTGGAGGAAGGAGCGGAAGACGCGAGTGCTGTGGCTGGGTGGGATGTGGTGGCCAAGCCTGCCTCAGCGGTGCCGCTGGTGCTGCTTTGCTGCGGGCTGGGAGTCGCAGCTGAGGAGCCCGCAGGAGAGGAGGAGGAGTGGCTCGTCGCTGCCGAGCTGGGCCCGAGAGGCACGGAGGCAGCACTGCCACTTGCTATACCCACACCAGTGACAGTGACGACGGGCCCGGTCGTTGGGAAGGTGGGGCTCGTTGCCTCGCTCCCCGCAGGTACCCCGAGCGAGCTCCCTTCCTGAGTTGGCATCGTGGGCGCAGTCTCCGTCCTCCCTTCTCCGCCCGCCATCGTCGTCGTGGAGGGGTCGCCAGGGATGTGGCGGGGAGGGAAAGGGCTGTCTTGGCATCGGGCTCAGCCGTCGTGCCGCTCCCCTGGTTCGTGGTGGGACTTTGTGCCGCGCCGGCAGGAGTCGTGGCACGGGTAGCCACGGAGGCCGTGGCCGTGGCATGCAAGGAGCTCCCCGTGGAAGGTGAAGTGGCCCCCGCCTCCGCCGTGGCCTTCTCCTGCATCAGGGTTGTGGAGGTGAGCCGCGCTGCCGCAGTCTCCACGCTGCCAGCCCGCGTGGACGAAAGGCTGGGCTCGGTGGCATCCGAGGCGGGGACGTGCCGGAGGCAGAAGCCGATGGCTTGGGGCCGGGCGCACTGGGAGCCTGGCTGTGCATCGTGGCCCGTGCCGTCACAGTGCCCGACCCAATGCTCGTAACGCCAGGAGTGGAGGAAGGAGCGGAAGACGCGAGTGCTGTGGCTGGGTGGGATGTGGTGGCCAAGCCTGCCTCAGCGGTGCCGCTGGTGCTGCTTTGCTGCGGGCTGGGAGTCGCAGCTGAGGAGCCCGCAGGAGAGGAGGAGGAGTGGCTCGTCGCTGCCGAGCTGGGCCCGAGAGGCACGGAGGCAGCACTGCCACTTGCTATACCCACACCAGTGACAGTGACGACGGGCCCGGTCGTTGGGAAGGTGGGGCTCGTTGCCTCGCTCCCCGCAGGTACCCCGAGCGAGCTCCCTTCCTGAGTTGGCATCGTGGGCGCAGTCTCCGTCCTCCCTTCTCCGCCCGCCATCGTCGTCGTGTAGGGCGTCGCCAGGGATGTGGCAGGGAGGGAAAGGGCTGTCTTGGCATCGGGCTCAGCCGTCGTGCCGCTCCCCTGGTTCGTGGTGGGACTTTGTGCCGCGCCGGCAGGAGTCGTGGCACGGGTAGCCACGGAGGCCGTGGCCGTGGCATGCAAGGAGCTCCCCGTGGAAGGTGAAGTGGCCCCCGCCTCCGCCGTGGCCTTCTCCTGCATCAGGGTTGTGGAGGTGAGCCGCGCTGCCGCAGTCTCCACGCTGCCAGCCCGCGTGGACGAAAGGCTGGGCTCGGTGGCATCCGAGGCGGGGGACGTGCCGGAGGCAGAAGCCGATGGCTTGGGGCCGGGCGCACTGGGAGCCTGGCTGTGCATCGTGGCCCGTGCCGTCACAGTGCCCGACCCAATGCTCGTAACGCCAGGAGTGGAGGAAGGAGCGGAAGACGCGAGTGCTGTGGCTGGGTGGGATGTGGTGGCCAAGCCTGCCTCAGCGGTGCCGCTGGTGCTGCTTTGCTGCGGGCTGGGAGTCGCAGCTGAGGAGCCCGCAGGAGAGGAGGAGGAGTGGCTCGTCGCTGCCGAGCTGGGCCCGAGAGGCACGGAGGCAGCACTGCCACTTGCTATACCCACACCAGTGACAGTGACGACGGGCCCGGTCGTTGGGAAGGTGGGGCTCGTTGCCTCGCTCCCCGCAGGTACCCCGAGCGAGCTCCCTTCCTGAGTTGGCATCGTGGGCGCAGTCTCCGTCCTCCCTTCTCCGCCCGCCATCGTCGTCGTGGAGGGGGTCGCCAGGGATGTGGCGGGGAGGGAAAGGGCTGTCTTGGCATCGGGCTCAGCCGTCGTGCCGCTCCCTGGTTCGTGGTGGGACTTTGTGCCGCGCCGGCAGGAGTCGTGGCACGGGTAGCCACGGAGGCCGTGGCCGTGGCATGCAAGGAGCTCCCCGTGGAAGGTGAAGTGGCCCCCGCCTCCGCCGTGGCCTTCTCCTGCATCAGGGTTGTGGAGGTGAGCCGCGCTGCCGCAGTCTCCACGCTGCCAGCCCGCGTGGACGAAAGGCTGGGCTCGGTGGCATCCGAGGCGGGGGACGTGCCGGAGGCAGAAGCCGATGGCTTGGGGCCGGGCGCACTGGGAGCCTGGCTGTGCATCGTGGCCCGTGCCGTCACAGTGCCCGACCCAATGCTCGTAACGCCAGGAGTGGAGGAAGGAGCGGAAGACGCGAGTGCTGTGGCTGGGTGGGATGTGGTGGCCAAGCCTGCCTCAGCGGTGCCGCTGGTGCTGCTTTGCTGCGGGCTGGGAGTCGCAGCTGAGGAGCCCGCAGGAGAGGAGGAGGAGTGGCTCGTCGCTGCCGAGCTGGGCCCGAGAGGCACGGAGGCAGCACTGCCACTTGCTATACCCACACCAGTGACAGTGACGACGGGCCCGGTCGTTGGGAAGGTGGGGCTCGTTGCCCTCGCTCCCCGCAGGTACCCCGAGCGAGCTCCCTTCCTGAGTTGGCATCGTGGGCGCAGTCTCCGTCCTCCCTTCTCCGCCCGCCATCGTCGTCGTGGAGGGGGTCGCCAGGGATGTGGCAGGGAGGGAAAGGGCTGTCTTGGCATCGGGCTCAGCCGTCGTGCCGCTCCCCTGGTTCGTGGTGGGACTTTGTGCCGCGCCGGCAGGAGTCGTGGCACGGGTAGCCACGGAGGCCGTGGCCGTGGCATGCAAGGAGCTCCCCGTGGAAGGTGAAGTGGCCCCCGCCTCCGCCGTGGCCTTCTCCTGCATCAGGGTTGTGGAGGTGAGCCGCGCTGCCGCAGTCTCCACGCTGCCAGCCCGCGTGGACGAAAGGCTGGGCTCGGTGGCATCCGAGGCGGGGGACGTGCCGGAGGCAGAAGCCGATGGCTTGGGGCCGGGCGCACTGGGAGCCTGGCTGTGCATCGTGGCCCGTGCCGTCACAGTGCCCGACCCAATGCTCGTAACGCCAGGAGTGGAGGAAGGAGCGGAAGACGCGAGTGCTGTGGCTGGGTGGGATGTGGTGGCCAAGCCTGCCTCAGCGGTGCCGCTGGTGCTGCTTTGCTGCGGGCTGGGAGTCGCAGCTGAGGAGCCCGCAGGAGAGGAGGAGGAGTGGCTCGTCGCTGCCGAGCTGGGCCCGAGAGGCACGGAGGCAGCACTGCCACTTGCTATACCCACACCAGTGACAGTGACGACGGGCCCGGTCGTTGGGAAGGTGGGGCTCGTTGCCCTCGCTCCCCGCAGGTACCCCGAGCGAGCTCCCTTCCTGAGTTGGCATCGTGGGCGCAGTCTCCGTCCTCCCTTCTCCGCCCGCCATCGTCGTCGTGGAGGGGGTCGCCAGGGATGTGGCAGGGAGGGAAAGGGCTGTCTTGGCATCGGGCTCAGCCGTCGTGCCGCTCCCCTGGTTCGTGGTGGGACTTTGTGCCGCGCCGGCAGGAGTCGTGGCACGGGTAGCCACGGAGGCCGTGGCCGTGGCATGCAAGGAGCTCCCCGTGGAAGGTGAAGTGGCCCCCGCCTCCGCCGTGGCCTTCTCCTGCATCAGGGTTGTGGAGGTGAGCCGCGCTGCCGCAGTCTCCACGCTGCCAGCCCGCGTGGACGAAAGGCTGGGCTCGGTGGCATCCGAGGCGGGGGACGTGCCGGAGGCAGAAGCCGATGGCTTGGGGCCGGGCGCACTGGGAGCCTGGCTGTGCATCGTGGCCCGTGCCGTCACAGTGCCCGACCCAATGCTCGTAACGCCAGGAGTGGAGGAAGGAGCGGAAGACGCGAGTGCTGTGGCTGGGTGGGATGTGGTGGCCAAGCCTGCCTCAGCGGTGCCGCTGGTGCTGCTTTGCTGCGGGCTGGGAGTCGCAGCTGAGGAGCCCGCAGGAGAGGAGGAGGAGTGGCTCGTCGCTGCCGAGCTGGGCCCGAGAGGCACGGAGGCAGCACTGCCACTTGCTATACCCACACCAGTGACAGTGACGACGGGCCCGGTCGTTGGGAAGGTGGGGCTCGTTGCCTCGCTCCCCGCAGGTACCCCGAGCGAGCTCCCTTCCTGAGTTGGCATCGTGGGCGCAGTCTCCGTCCTCCCTTCTCCGCCCGCCATCGTCGTCGTGGAGGGGGTCGCCAGGGATGTGGCAGGGAGGGAAAGGGCTGTCTTGGCATCGGGCTCAGCCGTCGTGCCGCTCCCCTGGTTCGTGGTGGGACTTTGTGCCGCGCCGGCAGGAGTCGTGGCACGGGTAGCCACGGAGGCCGTGGCCGTGGCATGCAAGGAGCTCCCCGTGGAAGGTGAAGTGGCCCCCGCCTCCGCCGTGGCCTTCTCCTGCATCAGGGTTGTGGAGGTGAGCCGCGCTGCCGCAGTCTCCACGCTGCCAGCCCGCGTGGACGAAAGGCTGGGCTCGGTGGCATCCGAGGCGGGGGACGTGCCGGAGGCAGAAGCCGATGGCTTGGGGCCGGGCGCACTGGGAGCCTGGCTGTGCATCGTGGCCCGTGCCGTCACAGTGCCCGACCCAATGCTCGTAACGCCAGGAGTGGAGGAAGGAGCGGAAGACGCGAGTGCTGTGGCTGGGTGGGATGTGGTGGCCAAGCCTGCCTCAGCGGTGCCGCTGGTGCTGCTTTGCTGCGGGCTGGGAGTCGCAGCTGAGGAGCCCGCAGGAGAGGAGGAGGAGTGGCTCGTCGCTGCCGAGCTGGGCCCGAGAGGCACGGAGGCAGCACTGCCACTTGCTATACCCACACCAGTGACAGTGACGACGGGCCCGGTCGTTGGGAAGGTGGGGCTCGTTGCCTCGCTCCCCGCAGGTACCCCGAGCGAGCTCCCTTCCTGAGTTGGCATCGTGGGCGCAGTCTCCGTCCTCCCTTCTCCGCCCGCCATCGTCGTCGTGGAGGGGTCGCCAGGGATGTGGCAGGGAGGGAAAGGGCTGTCTTGGCATCGGGCTCAGCCGTCGTGCCGCTCCCTGGTTCGTGGTGGGACTTTGTGCCGCGCCGGCAGGAGTCGTGGCACGGGTAGCCACGGAGGCCGTGGCCGTGGCATGCAAGGAGCTCCCCGTGGAAGGTGAAGTGGCCCCCGCCTCCGCCGTGGCCTTCTCCTGCATCAGGGTTGTGGAGGTGAGCCGCGCTGCCGCAGTCTCCACGCTGCCAGCCCGCGTGGACGAAAGGCTGGGCTCGGTGGCATCCGAGGCGGGGGACGTGCCGGAGGCAGAAGCCGATGGCTTGGGGCCGGGCGCACTGGGAGCCTGGCTGTGCATCGTGGCCCGTGCCGTCACAGTGCCCGACCCAATGCTCGTAACGCCAGGAGTGGAGGAAGGAGCGGAAGACGCGAGTGCTGTGGCTGGGTGGGATGTGGTGGCCAAGCCTGCCTCAGCGGTGCCGCTGGTGCTGCTTTGCTGCGGGCTGGGAGTCGCAGCTGAGGAGCCCGCAGGAGAGGAGGAGGAGTGGCTCGTCGCTGCCGAGCTGGGCCCGAGAGGCACGGAGGCAGCACTGCCACTTGCTATACCCACACCAGTGACAGTGACGACGGGCCCGGTCGTTGGGAAGGTGGGGCTCGTTGCCTCGCTCCCCGCAGGTACCCCGAGCGAGCTCCCTTCCTGAGTTGGCATCGTGGGCGCAGTCTCCGTCCTCCCTTCTCCGCCCGCCATCGTCGTCGTGGAGGGGGTCGCCAGGGATGTGGCAGGGAGGGAAAGGGCTGTCTTGGCATCGGGCTCAGCCGTCGTGCCGCTCCCTGGTTCGTGGTGGGACTTTGTGCCGCGCCGGCAGGAGTCGTGGCACGGGTAGCCACGGAGGCCGTGGCCGTGGCATGCAAGGAGCTCCCCGTGGAAGGTGAAGTGGCCCCCGCCTCCGCCGTGGCCTTCTCCTGCATCAGGGTTGTGGAGGTGAGCCGCGCTGCCGCAGTCTCCACGCTGCCAGCCCGCGTGGACGAAAGGCTGGGCTCGGTGGCATCCGAGGCGGGGGACGTGCCGGAGGCAGAAGCCGATGGCTTGGGGCCGGGCGCACTGGGAGCCTGGCTGTGCATCGTGGCCCGTGCCGTCACAGTGCCCGACCCAATGCTCGTAACGCCAGGAGTGGAGGAAGGAGCGGAAGACGCGAGTGCTGTGGCTGGGTGGGATGTGGTGGCCAAGCCTGCCTCAGCGGTGCCGCTGGTGCTGCTTTGCTGCGGGCTGGGAGTCGCAGCTGAGGAGCCCGCAGGAGAGGAGGAGGAGTGGCTCGTCGCTGCCGAGCTGGGCCCGAGAGGCACGGAGGCAGCACTGCCACTTGCTATACCCACACCAGTGACAGTGACGACGGGCCCGGTCGTTGGGAAGGTGGGGCTCGTTGCCTCGCTCCCCGCAGGTACCCCGAGCGAGCTCCCTTCCTGAGTTGGCATCGTGGGCGCAGTCTCCGTCCTCCCTTCTCCGCCCGCCATCGTCGTCGTGGAGGGGGTCGCCAGGGATGTGGCAGGTAGGGAAAGGGCTGTCTTGGCATCGGGCTCAGCCGTCGTGCCGCTCCCCTGGTTCGTGGTGGGACTTTGTGCCGCGCCGGCAGGAGTCGTGGCACGGGTAGCCACGGAGGCCGTGGCCGTGGCATGCAAGGAGCTCCCCGTGGAAGGTGAAGTGGCCCCCGCCTCCGCCGCGGCCTTCTCCTGCATCAGGGTTGTGGAGGTGAGCCGCGCTGCCGCAGTCTCCACGCTGCCAGCCCGCGTGGACGAAAGGCTGGGCTCGGTGGCATCCGAGGCGGGGGACGTGCCGGAGGCAGAAGCCGATGGCTTGGGGCCGGGCGCACTGGGAGCCTGGCTGTGCATCGTGGCCCGTGCCGTCACAGTGCCCGACCCAATGCTCGTAACGCCAGGAGTGGAGGAAGGAGCGGAAGACGCGAGTGCTGTGGCTGGGTGGGATGTGGTGGCCAAGCCTGCCTCAGCGGTGCCGCTGGTGCTGCTTTGCTGCGGGCTGGGAGTCGCAGCTGAGGAGCCCGCAGGAGAGGAGGAGGAGTGGCTCGTCGCTGCCGAGCTGGGCCCGAGAGGCACGGAGGCAGCACTGCCACTTGCTATACCCACACCAGTGACAGTGACGACGGGCCCGGTCGTTGGGAAGGTGGGGCTCGTTGCCTCGCTCCCCGCAGGTACCCCGAGCGAGCTCCCTTCCTGAGTTGGCATCGTGGGCGCAGTCTCCGTCCTCCCTTCTCCGCCCGCCATCGTCGTCGTGGAGGGGGTCGCCAGGGATGTGGCAGGGAGGGAAAGGGCTGTCTTGGCATCGGGCTCAGCCGTCGTGCCGCTCCCCTGGTTCGTGGTGGGACTTTGTGCCGCGCCGGCAGGAGTCGTGGCACGGGTAGCCACGGAGGCCGTGGCCGTGGCATGCAAGGAGCTCCCCGTGGAAGGTGAAGTGGCCCCCGCCTCCGCCGCGGCCTTCTCCTGCATCAGGGTTGTGGAGGTGAGCCGCGCTGCCGCAGTCTCCACGCTGCCAGCCCGCGTGGACGAAAGGCTGGGCTCGGTGGCATCCGAGGCGGGGGACGTGCCGGAGGCAGAAGCCGATGGCTTGGGGCCGGGCGCACTGGGAGCCTGGCTGTGCATCGTGGCCCGTGCCGTCACAGTGCCCGACCCAATGCTCGTAACGCCAGGAGTGGAGGAAGGAGCGGAAGACGCGAGTGCTGTGGCTGGGTGGGATGTGGTGGCCAAGCCTGCCTCAGCGGTGCCGCTGGTGCTGCTTTGCTGCGGGCTGGGAGTCGCAGCTGAGGAGCCCGCAGGAGAGGAGGAGGAGTGGCTCGTCGCTGCCGAGCTGGGCCCGAGAGGCACGGAGGCAGCACTGCCACTTGCTATACCCACACCAGTGACAGTGACGACGGGCCCGGTCGTTGGGAAGGTGGGGCTCGTTGCCTCGCTCCCCGCAGGTACCCCGAGCGAGCTCCCTTCCTGAGTTGGCATCGTGGGCGCAGTCTCCGTCCTCCCTTCTCCGCCCGCCATCGTCGTCGTGGAGGGGGTCGCCAGGGATGTGGCAGGGAGGGAAAGGGCTGTCTTGGCATCGGGCTCAGCCGTCGTGCCGCTCCCCTGGTTCGTGGTGGGACTTTGTGCCGCGCCGGCAGGAGTCGTGGCACGGGTAGCCACGGAGGCCGTGGCCGTGGCATGCAAGGAGCTCCCCGTGGAAGGTGAAGTGGCCCCCGCCTCCCCCGTGGCCTTCTCCTGCATCAGGGTTGTGGAGGTGAGCCGCGCTGCCGCAGTCTCCACGCTGCCAGCCCGCGTGGACGAAAGGCTGGGCTCGGTGGCATCCGAGGCGGGGGACGTGCCGGAGGCAGAAGCCGATGGCTTGGGGCCGGGCGCACTGGGAGCCTGGCTGTGCATCGTGGCCCGTGCCGTCACAGTGCCCGACCCAATGCTCGTAACGCCAGGAGTGGAGGAAGGAGCGGAAGACGCGAGTGCTGTGGCTGGGTGGGATGTGGTGGCCAAGCCTGCCTCAGCGGTGCCGCTGGTGCTGCTTTGCTGCGGGCTGGGAGTCGCAGCTGAGGAGCCCGCAGGAGAGGAGGAGGAGTGGCTCGTCGCTGCCGAGCTGGGCCCGAGAGGCACGGAGGCAGCACTGCCACTTGCTATACCCACACCAGTGACAGTGACGACGGGCCCGGTCGTTGGGAAGGTGGGGCTCGTTGCCTCGCTCCCCGCAGGTACCCCGAGCGAGCTCCCTTCCTGAGTTGGCATCGTGGGCGCAGTCTCCGTCCTCCCTTCTCCGCCCGCCATCGTCGTCGTGGAGGGGTCGCCAGGGATGTGGCGGGGAGGGAAAGGGCTGTCTTGGCATCGGGCTCAGCCGTCGTGCCGCTCCCTGGTTCGTGGTGGGACTTTGTGCCGCGCCGGCAGGAGTCGTGGCACGGGTAGCCACGGAGGCCGTGGCCGTGGCATGCAAGGAGCTCCCCGTGGAAGGTGAAGTGGCCCCCGCCTCCGCCGTGGCCTTCTCCTGCATCAGGGTTGTGGAGGTGAGCCGCGCTGCCGCAGTCTCCACGCTGCCAGCCCGCGTGGACGAAAGGCTGGGCTCGGTGGCATCCGAGGCGGGGGACGTGCCGGAGGCAGAAGCCGATGGCTTGGGGCCGGGCGCACTGGGAGCCTGGCTGTGCATCGTGGCCCGTGCCGTCACAGTGCCCGACCCAATGCTCGTAACGCCAGGAGTGGAGGAAGGAGCGGAAGACGCGAGTGCTGTGGCTGGGTGGGATGTGGTGGCCAAGCCTGCCTCAGCGGTGCCGCTGGTGCTGCTTTGCTGCGGGCTGGGAGTCGCAGCTGAGGAGCCCGCAGGAGAGGAGGAGGAGTGGCTCGTCGCTGCCGAGCTGGGCCCGAGAGGCACGGAGGCAGCACTGCCACTTGCTATACCCACACCAGTGACAGTGACGACGGGCCCGGTCGTTGGGAAGGTGGGGCTCGTTGCCTCGCTCCCCGCAGGTACCCCGAGCGAGCTCCCTTCCTGAGTTGGCATCGTGGGCGCAGTCTCCGTCCTCCCTTCTCCGCCCGCCATCGTCGTCGTGGAGGGGTCGCCAGGGATGTGGCAGGGAGGGAAAGGGCTGTCTTGGCATCGGGCTCAGCCGTCGTGCCGCTCCCCTGGTTCGTGGTGGGACTTTGTGCCGCGCCGGCAGGAGTCGTGGCACGGGTAGCCACGGAGGCCGTGGCCGTGGCATGCAAGGAGCTCCCCGTGGAAGGTGAAGTGGCCCCCGCCTCCCCCGTGGCCTTCTCCTGCATCAGGGTTGTGGAGGTGAGCCGCGCTGCCGCAGTCTCCACGCTGCCAGCCCGCGTGGACGAAAGGCTGGGCTCGGTGGCATCCGAGGCGGGGGACGTGCCGGAGGCAGAAGCCGATGGCTTGGGGCCGGGCGCACTGGGAGCCTGGCTGTGCATCGTGGCCCGTGCCGTCACAGTGCCCGACCCAATGCTCGTAACGCCAGGAGTGGAGGAAGGAGCGGAAGACGCGAGTGCTGTGGCTGGGTGGGATGTGGTGGCCAAGCCTGCCTCAGCGGTGCCGCTGGTGCTGCTTTGCTGCGGGCTGGGAGTCGCAGCTGAGGAGCCCGCAGGAGAGGAGGAGGAGTGGCTCGTCGCTGCCGAGCTGGGCCCGAGAGGCACAGAGGCAGCACTGCCACTTGCTATACCCACACCATTGACAGTGACGACGGGCCCGGTCGTTGGGAAGGTGGGGCTCGTTGCCTCGCTCCCCGCAGGTACCCCGAGCGAGCTCCCTTCCTGAGTTGGCATCGTGGGCGCAGTCTCCGTCCTCCCTTCTCCGCCCGCCATCGTCGTCGTGGAGGGGTCGCCAGGGATGTGGCGGGGAGGGAAAGGGCTGTCTTGGCATCGGGCTCAGCCGTCGTGCCGCTCCCCTGGTTCGTGGTGGGACTTTGTGCCGCGCCGGCAGGAGTCGTGGCACGGGTAGCCACGGAGGCCGTGGCCGTGGCATGCAAGGAGCTCCCCGTGGAAGGTGAAGTGGCCCCCGCCTCCGCCGCGGCCTTCTCCTGCATCAGGGTTGTGGAGGTGAGCCGCGCTGCCGCAGTCTCCACGCTGCCAGCCCGCGTGGACGAAAGGCTGGGCTCGGTGGCATCCGAGGCGGGGGACGTGCCGGAGGCAGAAGCCGATGGCTTGGGGCCGGGCGCACTGGGAGCCTGGCTGTGCATCGTGGCCCGTGCCGTCACAGTGCCCGACCCAATGCTCGTAACGCCAGGAGTGGAGGAAGGAGCGGAAGACGCGAGTGCTGTGGCTGGGTGGGATGTGGTGGCCAAGCCTGCCTCAGCGGTGCCGCTGGTGCTGCTTTGCTGCGGGCTGGGAGTCGCAGCTGAGGAGCCCGCAGGAGAGGAGGAGGAGTGGCTCGTCGCTGCCGAGCTGGGCCCGAGAGGCACGGAGGCAGCACTGCCACTTGCTATACCCACACCAGTGACAGTGACGACGGGCCCGGTCGTTGGGAAGGTGGGGCTCGTTGCCTCGCTCCCCGCAGGTACCCCGAGCGAGCTCCCTTCCTGAGTTGGCATCGTGGGCGCAGTCTCCGTCCTCCCTTCTCCGCCCGCCATCGTCGTCGTGAGGGGGTCGCCAGGGATGTGGCAGGGAGGGAAAGGGCTGTCTTGGCATCGGGCTCAGCCGTCGTGCCGCTCCCTGGTTCGTGGTGGGACTTTGTGCCGCGCCGGCAGGAGTCGTGGCACGGGTAGCCACGGAGGCCGTGGCCGTGGCATGCAAGGAGCTCCCCGTGGAAGGTGAAGTGGCCCCCGCCTCCGCCGTGGCCTTCTCCTGCATCAGGGTTGTGGAGGTGAGCCGCGCTGCCGCAGTCTCCACGCTGCCAGCCCGCGTGGACGAAAGGCTGGGCTCGGTGGCATCCGAGGCGGGGGACGTGCCGGAGGCAGAAGCCGATGGCTTGGGGCCGGGCGCACTGGGAGCCTGGCTGTGCATCGTGGCCCGTGCCGTCACAGTGCCCGACCCAATGCTCGTAATGCCAGGAGTGGAGGAAGGAGCGGAAGACGCGAGTGCTGTGGCTGGGTGGGATGTGGTGGCCAAGCCTGCCTCAGCGGTGCCGCTGGTGCTGCTTTGCTGCGGGCTGGGAGTCGCAGCTGAGGAGCCCGCAGGAGAGGAGGAGGAGTGGCTCGTCACTGCCGAGCTGGGCCCGAGAGGCACGGAGGCAGCACTGCCACTTGCTATACCCACACCAGTGACAGTGACGACGGGCCCGGTCGTTGGGAAGGTGGGGCTCGTTGCCTCGCTCCCCGCAGGTACCCCGAGCGAGCTCCCTTCCTGAGTTGGCATCGTGGGCGCAGTCTCCGTCCTCCCTTCTCCGCCCGCCATCGTCGTCGTGGAGGGGGTCGCCAGGGATGTGGCGGGGAGGGAAAGGGCTGTCTTGGCATCGGGCTCAGCCGTCGTGCCGCTCCCCTGGTTCGTGGTGGGACTTTGTGCCGCGCCGGCAGGAGTCGTGGCACGGGTAGCCACGGAGGCCGTGGCCGTGGCATGCAAGGAGCTCCCCGTGGAAGGTGAAGTGGCCCCCGCCTCCGCCGCGGCCTTCTCCTGCATCAGGGTTGTGGAGGTGAGCCGCGCTGCCGCAGTCTCCACGCTGCCAGCCCGCGTGGACGAAAGGCTGGGCTCGGTGGCATCCGAGGCGGGGGACGTGCCGGAGGCAGAAGCCGATGGCTTGGGGCCGGGCGCACTGGGAGCCTGGCTGTGCATCGTGGCCCGTGCCGTCACAGTGCCCGACCCAATGCTCGTAACGCCAGGAGTGGAGGAAGGAGCGGAAGACGCGAGTGCTGTGGCTGGGTGGGATGTGGTGGCCAAGCCTGCCTCAGCGGTGCCGCTGGTGCTGCTTTGCTGCGGGCTGGGAGTCGCAGCTGAGGAGCCCGCAGGAGAGGAGGAGGAGTGGCTCGTCGCTGCCGAGCTGGGCCCGAGAGGCACGGAGGCAGCACTGCCACTTGCTATACCCACACCAGTGACAGTGACGACGGGCCCGGTCGTTGGGAAGGTGGGGCTCGTTGCCTCGCTCCCCGCAGGTACCCCGAGCGAGCTCCCTTCCTGAGTTGGCATCGTGGGCGCAGTCTCCGTCCTCCCTTCTCCGCCCGCCATCGTCGTCGTGGAGGGGTCGCCAGGGATGTGGCAGGGAGGGAAAGGGCTGTCTTGGCATCGGGCTCAGCCGTCGTGCCGCTCCCCTGGTTCGTGGTGGGACTTTGTGCCGCGCCGGCAGGAGTCGTGGCACGGGTAGCCACGGAGGCCGTGGCCGTGGCATGCAAGGAGCTCCCGTGGAAGGTGAAGTGGCCCCCGCCTCCGCCGTGGCCTTCTCCTGCATCAGGGTTGTGGAGGTGAGCCGCGCTGCCGCAGTCTCCACGCTGCCAGCCCGCGTGGACGAAAGGCTGGGCTCGGTGGCATCCGAGGCGGGGGACGTGCCAGAGGCAGAAGCCGATGGCTTGGGGCCGGGCGCACTGGGAGCCTGGCTGTGCATCGTGGCCCGTGCCGTCACAGTGCCCGACCCAATGCTCGTAACGCCAGGAGTGGAGGAAGGAGCGGAAGACGCGAGTGCTGTGGCTGGGTGGGATGTGGTGGCCAAGCCTGCCTCAGCGGTGCCGCTGGTGCTGCTTTGCTGCGGGCTGGGAGTCGCAGCTGAGGAGCCCGCAGGAGAGGAGGAGGAGTGGCTCGTCGCTGCCGAGCTGGGCCCGAGAGGCACGGAGGCAGCACTGCCACTTGCTATACCCACACCAGTGACAGTGACGACGGGCCCGGTCGTTGGGAAGGTGGGGCTCGTTGCCTCGCTCCCCGCAGGTACCCCGAGCGAGCTCCCTTCCTGAGTTGGCATCGTGGGCGCAGTCTCCGTCCTCCCTTCTCCGCCCGCCATCGTCGTCGTGGAGGGGGTCGCCAGGGATGTGGCAGGGAGGGAAAGGGCTGTCTTGGCATCGGGCTCAGCCGTCGTGCCGCTCCCCTGGTTCGTGGTGGGACTTTGTGCCGCGCCGGCAGGAGTCGTGGCACGGGTAGCCACGGAGGCCGTGGCCGTGGCATGCAAGGAGCTCCCCGTGGAAGGTGAAGTGGCTCCCGCCTCTGCCGCGGCCTGCTCCTGCATCAGGGTTGTGGAGGTGAGCCGCGCTGCCGCAGTCTCCACGCTGCCAGCCCGCGTGGACGAAAGGCTGGGCTCGGTGGCATCCGAGGCGGGGGACGTGCCGGAGGCAGAAGCCGATGGCTTGGGGCCGGGCGCACTGGGAGCCTGGCTGTGCATTGTGGCCCGTGCCGTCACAGTGCCCGACCCAATGCTCGTAACGCCAGGAGTGGAGGAAGGAGCGGAAGACGCGAGTGCTGTGGCTGGGTGGGATGTGGTGGCCAAGCCTGCCTCAGCGGTGCCGCTGGTGCTGCTTTGCTGCGGGCTGGGAGTCGCAGCTGAGGAGCCCGCAGGAGAGGAGGAGGAGTGGCTCGTCGCTGCCGAGCTGGGCCCGAGAGGCACGGAGGCAGCACTGCCACTTGCTATACCCACACCAGTGACAGTGACGACGGGCCCGGTCGTTGGGAAGGTGGGGCTCGTTGCCTCGCTCCCCGCAGGTACCCCGAGCGAGCTCCCTTCCTGAGTTGGCATCGTGGGCGCAGTCTCCGTCCTCCCTTCTCCGCCCGCCATCGTCGTCGTGGAGGGGGTCGCCAGGGATGTGGCAGGGAGGGAAAGGGCTGTCTTGGCATCGGGCTCAGCCGTCGTGCCGCTCCCCTGGTTCGTGGTGGGACTTTGTGCCGCGCCGGCAGGAGTCGTGGCACGGGTAGCCACGGAGGCCGTGGCCGTGGCATGCAAGGAGCTCCCCGTGGAAGGTGAAGTGGCCCCCGCCTCCGCCGTGGCCTTCTCCTGCATCAGGGTTGTGGAGGTGAGCCGCGCTGCCGCAGTCTCCACGCTGCCAGCCCGCGTGGACGAAAGGCTGGGCTCGGTGGCATCCGAGGCGGGGGACGTGCCGGAGGCAGAAGCCGATGGCTTGGGGCCGGGCGCACTGGGAGCCTGGCTGTGCATCGTGGCCCGTGCCGTCACAGTGC
Source organism: Ciconia boyciana (assembly GCF_034638445.1). Lineage (NCBI taxonomy): Eukaryota > Metazoa > Chordata > Aves > Ciconiiformes > Ciconiidae > Ciconia > Ciconia boyciana. Next base: position 121,741,813 of record NC_132934.1, on the reverse strand, counting down.
CCGACCCAATGCTCGTAACGCCAGGAGTGGAGGAAGGAGCGGAAGACGCGAGTGCTGTGGCTGGGTGGGATGTGGTGGCCAAGCCTGCCTCAGCGGTGCCGCTGGTGCTGCTTTGCTGCGGGCTGGGAGTCGCAGCTGAGGAGCCCGCAGGAGAGGAGGAGGAGTGGCTCGTCGCTGCCGAGCTGGGCCCGAGAGGCACGGAGGCAGCACTGCCACTTGCTATACCCACACCAGTGACAGTGACGACGGGCCCGGTCGTTGGGAAGGTGGGGCTCGTTGCCTCGCTCCCCGCAGGTACCCCGAGCGAGCTCCCTTCCTGAGTTGGCATCGTGGGCGCAGTCTCCGTCCTCCCTTCTCCGCCCGCCATCGTCGTCGTGGAGGGGGTCGCCAGGGATGTGGCAGGGAGGGAAAGGGCTGTCTTGGCATCGGGCTCAGCCGTCGTGCCGCTCCCTGGTTCGTGGTGGGACTTTGTGCCGCGCCGGCAGGAGTCGTGGCACGGGTAGCCACGGAGGCCGTGGCCGTGGCATGCAAGGAGCTCCCCGTGGAAGGTGAAGTGGCCCCCGCCTCCGCCGTGGCCTTCTCCTGCATCAGGGTTGTGGAGGTGAGCCGCGCTGCCGCAGTCTCCACGCTGCCAGCCCGCGTGGACGAAAGGCTGGGCTCGGTGGCATCCGAGGCGGGGGACGTGCCAGAGGCAGAAGCCGATGGCTTGGGGCCGGGCGCACTGGGAGCCTGGCTGTGCATCGTGGCCCGTGCCGTCACAGTGCCCGACCCAATGCTCGTAACGCCAGGAGTGGAGGAAGGAGCGGAAGACGCGAGTGCTGTGGCTGGGTGGGATGTGGTGGCCAAGCCTGCCTCAGCGGTGCCGCTGGTGCTGCTTTGCTGCGGGCTGGGAGTCGCAGCTGAGGAGCCCGCAGGAGAGGAGGAGGAGTGGCTCGTCGCTGCCGAGCTGGGCCCGAGAGGCACGGAGGCAGCACTGCCACTTGCTATACCCACACCAGTGACAGTGACGACGGGCCCGGTCGTTGGGAAGGTGGGGCTCGTTGCCTCGCTCCCGCAGGTACCCCGAGCGAGCTCCCTTCCTGAGTTGGCATCGTGGGCGCAGTCTCCGTCCTCCCTTCTCCGCCCGCCATCGTCGTCGTGGAGGGGTCGCCAGGGATGTGGCAGGGAGGGAAAGGGCTGTCTTGGCATCGGGCTCAGCCGTCGTGCCGCTCCCTGGTTCGTGGTGGGACTTTGTGCCGCGCCGGCAGGAGTCGTGGCACGGGTAGCCACGGAGGCCGTGGCCGTGGCATGCAAGGAGCTCCCCGTGGAAGGTGAAGTGGCCCCCGCCTCCGCCGTGGCCTTCTCCTGCATCAGGGTTGTGGAGGTGAGCCGCGCTGCCGCAGTCTCCACGCTGCCAGCCCGCGTGGACGAAAGGCTGGGCTCGGTGGCATCCGAGGCGGGGGACGTGCCGGAGGCAGAAGCCGATGGCTTGGGGCCGGGCGCACTGGGAGCCTGGCTGTGCATCGTGGCCCGTGCCGTCACAGTGCCCGACCCAATGCTCGTAACGCCAGGAGTGGAGGAAGGAGCGGAAGACGCGAGTGCTGTGGCTGGGTGGGATGTGGTGGCCAAGCCTGCCTCAGCGGTGCCGCTGGTGCTGCTTTGCTGCGGGCTGGGAGTCGCAGCTGAGGAGCCCGCAGGAGAGGAGGAGGAGTGGCTCGTCGCTGCCGAGCTGGGCCCGAGAGGCACGGAGGCAGCACTGCCACTTGCTATACCCACACCAGTGACAGTGACGACGGGCCCGGTCGTTGGGAAGGTGGGGCTCGTTGCCTTGCTCCCCGCAGGTACCCCGAGCGAGCTCCCTTCCTGAGTTGGCATCGTGGGCGCAGTCTCCGTCCTCCCTTCTCCGCCCGCCATCGTCGTCGTGGAGGGGGTCGCCAGGGATGTGGCGGGGAGGGAAAGGGCTGTCTTGGCATCGGGCTCAGCCGTCGTGCCGCTCCCCTGGTTCGTGGTGGGACTTTGTGCCGCGCCGGCAGGAGTCGTGGCACGGGTAGCCACGGAGGCCGTGGCCTTGGCATGCAAGGAGATCCCCGTGGAAAGTGAAGTGGCCCCCGCCTCCGCCGCGGCCTTCTCCTGCATCAGGGTTGTGGAGGTGAGCCGCGCTGCCGCAGTCTCCACGCTGCCAGCCCGCGTGGACGAAAGGCTGGGCTCGGTGGCATCCGAGGCGGGGGACGTGCCGGAGGCAGAAGCCGATGGCTTGGGGCCGGGCGCACTGGGAGCCTGGCTGTGCATCGTGGCCCGTGCCGTCACAGTGCCCGACCCAATGCTCGTAACGCCAGGAGTGGAGGAAGGAGCGGAAGACGCGAGTGCTGTGGCTGGGTGGGATGTGGTGGCCAAGCCTGCCTCAGCGGTGCCGCTGGTGCTGCTTTGCTGCGGGCTGGGAGTCGCAGCTGAGGAGCCCGCAGGAGAGGAGGAGGAGTGGCTCGTCGCTGCCGAGCTGGGCCCGAGAGGCACGGAGGCAGCACTGCCACTTGCTATACCCACACCAGTGACAGTGACGACGGGCCCGGTCGTTGGGAAGGTGGGGCTCGTTGCCTCGCTCCCCGCAGGTACCCCGAGCGAGCTCCCTTCCTGAGTTGGCATCGTGGGCGCAGTCTCCGTCCTCCCTTCTCCGCCCGCCATCGTCGTCGTGGAGGGGGTCGCCAGGGATGTGGCAGGGAGGGAAAGGGCTGTCTTGGCATCGGGCTCAGCCGTCGTGCCGCTCCCTGGTTCGTGGTGGGACTTTGTGCCGCGCCGGCAGGAGTCGTGGCACGGGTAGCCACGGAGGCCGTGGCCGTGGCATGCAAGGAGCTCCCCGTGGAAGGTGAAGTGGCCCCCGCCTCCGCCGCGGCCTTCTCCTGCATCAGGGTTGTGGAGGTGAGCCGCGCTGCCGCAGTCTCCACGCTGCCAGCCCGCGTGGACGAAAGGCTGGGCTCGGTGGCATCCGAGGCGGGGGACGTGCCGGAGGCAGAAGCCGATGGCTTGGGGCCGGGCGCACTGGGAGCCTGGCTGTGCATCGTGGCCCGTGCCGTCACAGTGCCCGACCCAATGCTCGTAACGCCAGGAGTGGAGGAAGGAGCGGAAGACGCGAGTGCTGTGGCTGGGTGGGATGTGGTGGCCAAGCCTGCCTCAGCGGTGCCGCTGGTGCTGCTTTGCTGCGGGCTGGGAGTCGCAGCTGAGGAGCCCTCAGGAGAGGAGGAGGAGTGGCTCGTCGCTGCCGAGCTGGGCCCGAGAGGCACGGAGGCAGCACTGCCACTTGCTATACCCACACCAGTGACAGTGACGACGGGCCCGGTCGTTGGGAAGGTGGGGCTCGTTGCCTCGCTCCCCGCAGGTACCCCGAGCGAGCTCCCTTCCTGAGTTGGCATCGTGGGCGCAGTCTCCGTCCTCCCTTCTCCGCCCGCCATCGTCGTCGTGGAGGGGGTTGCCAGGGATGTGGCGGGGAGGGAAAGGGCTGTCTTGGCATCGGGCTCAGCCGTCGCGCCGCTCCCCTGGTTCGTGGTGGGACTTTGTGCCGCGCCGGCAGGAGTCGTGGCACGGGTAGCCACGGAGGCCGTGGCCGTGGCATGCAAGGAGCTCCCCGTGGAAGGTGAAGTGGCCCCCGCCTCCCCCGTGGCCTTCTCCTGCATCAGGGTTGTGGAGGTGAGCCGCGCTGCCGCAGTCTCCACGCTGCCAGCCCGCGTGGACGAAAGGCTGGGCTCGGTGGCATCCGAGGCGGGGGACGTGCCGGAGGCAGAAGCCGATGGCTTGGGGCCGGGCGCACTGGGAGCCTGGCTGTGCATCGTGGCCCGTGCCGTCACAGTGCCCGACCCAATGCTCGTAATGCCAGGAGTGGAGGAAGGAGCGGAAGACGCGAGTGCTGTGGCTGGGTGGGATGTGGTGGCCAAGCCTGCCTCAGCGGTGCCGCTGGTGCTGCTTTGCTGCGGGCTGGGAGTCGCAGCTGAGGAGCCCGCAGGAGAGGAGGAGGAGTGGCTCGTCACTGCCGAGCTGGGCCCGAGAGGCACGGAGGCAGCACTGCCACTTGCTATACCCACACCAGTGACAGTGACGACGGGCCCGGTCGTTGGGAAGGTGGGGCTCGTTGCCTCGCTCCCCGCAGGTACCCCGAGCGAGCTCCCTTCCTGAGTTGGCATCGTGGGCGCAGTCTCCGTCCTCCCTTCTCCGCCCGCCATCGTCGTCGTGGAGGGGGTCGCCAGGGATGTGGCGGGGAGGGAAAGGGCTGTCTTGGCATCGGGCTCAGCCGTCGTGCCGCTCCCCTGGTTCGTGGTGGGACTTTGTGCCGCGCCGGCAGGAGTCGTGGCACGGGTAGCCACGGAGGCCGTGGCCGTGGCATGCAAGGAGCTCCCCGTGGAAGGTGAAGTGGCCCCCGCCTCCGCCGTGGCCTTCTCCTGCATCAGGGTTGTGGAGGTGAGCCGCGCTGCCGCAGTCTCCACGCTGCCAGCCCGCGTGGACGAAAGGCTGGGCTCGGTGGCATCCGAGGCGGGGGACGTGCCGGAGGCAGAAGCCGATGGCTTGGGGCCGGGCGCACTGGGAGCCTGGCTGTGCATCGTGGCCCGTGCCGTCACAGTGCCCGACCCAATGCTCGTAACGCCAGGAGTGGAGGAAGGAGCGGAAGACGCGAGTGCTGTGGCTGGGTGGGATGTGGTGGCCAAGCCTGCCTCAGCGGTGCCGCTGGTGCTGCTTTGCTGCGGGCTGGGAGTCGCAGCTGAGGAGCCCGCAGGAGAGGAGGAGGAGTGGCTCGTCGCTGCCGAGCTGGGCCCGAGAGGCACGGAGGCAGCACTGCCACTTGCTATACCCACACCAGTGACAGTGACGACGGGCCCGGTCGTTGGGAAGGTGGGGCTCGTTGCCTCGCTCCCCGCAGGTACCCCGAGCGAGCTCCCTTCCTGAGTTGGCATCGTGGGCGCAGTCTCCGTCCTCCCTTCTCCGCCCGCCATCGTCGTCGTAGAGGGGGTTGCCAGGGATGTGGCGGGGAGGGAAAGGGCTGTCTTGGCATCGGGCTCAGCCGTCGCGCCGCTCCCCTGGTTCGTGGTGGGACTTTGTGCCGCGCCGGCAGGAATCGTGGCACGGGTAGCCACGGAGGCCGTGGCCGTGGCATGCAAGGAGCTCCCCGTGGAAGGTGAAGTGGCCCCCGCCTCCGCCGTGGCCTTCTCCTGCATCAGGGTTGTGGAGGTGAGCCGCGCTGCCGCAGTCTCCACGCTGCCAGCCCGCGTGGACGAAAGGCTGGGCTCGGTGGCATCCGAGGCGGGGGACGTGCCGGAGGCAGAAGCCGATGGCTTGGGGCCGGGCGCACTGGGAGCCTGGCTGTGCATCGTGGCCCGTGCCGTCACAGTGCCCGACCCAATGCTCGTAACGCCAGGAGTGGAGGAAGGAGCGGAAGACGCGAGTGCTGTGGCTGGGTGGGATGTGGTGGCCAAGCCTGCCTCAGCGGTGCCGCTGGTGCTGCTTTGCTGCGGGCTGGGAGTCGCAGCTGAGGAGCCCGCAGGAGAGGAGGAGGAGTGGCTCGTCGCTGCCGAGCTGGGCCCGAGAGGCACGGAGGCAGCACTGCCACTTGCTATACCCACACCAGTGACAGTGACGACGGGCCCGGTCGTTGGGAAGGTGGGGCTCGTTGCCTCGCTCCCCGCAGGTACCCCGAGCGAGCTCCCTTCCTGAGTTGGCATCGTGGGCGCAGTCTCCGTCCTCCCTTCTCCGCCCGCCATCGTCGTCGTGGAGGGGGTCGCCAGGGATGTGGCAGGGAGGGAAAGGGCTGTCTTGGCATCGGGCTCAGCCGTCGTGCCGCTCCCCTGGTTCGTGGTGGGACTTTGTGCCGCGCCGGCAGGAGTCGTGGCACGGGTAGCCACGGAGGCCGTGGCCGTGGCATGCAAGGAGCTCCCCGTGGAAGGTGAAGTGGCCCCCGCCTCCGCCGCGGCCTTCTCCTGCATCAGGGTTGTGGAGGTGAGCCGCGCTGCCGCAGTCTCCACGCTGCCAGCCCGCGTGGACGAAAGGCTGGGCTCGGTGGCATCCGAGGCGGGGGACGTGCCGGAGGCAGAAGCCGATGGCTTGGGGCCGGGCGCACTGGGAGCCTGGCTGTGCATCGTGGCCCGTGCCGTCACAGTGCCCGACCCAATGCTCGTAACGCCAGGAGTGGAGGAAGGAGCGGAAGACGCGAGTGCTGTGGCTGGGTGGGATGTGGTGGCCAAGCCTGCCTCAGCGGTGCCGCTGGTGCTGCTTTGCTGCGGGCTGGGAGTCGCAGCTGAGGAGCCCGCAGGAGAGGAGGAGGAGTGGCTCGTCGCTGCCGAGCTGGGCCCGAGAGGCACGGAGGCAGCACTGCCACTTGCTATACCCACACCAGTGACAGTGACGACGGGCCCGGTCGTTGGGAAGGTGGGGCTCGTTGCCTCGCTCCCCGCAGGTACCCCGAGCGAGCTCCCTTCCTGAGTTGGCATCGTGGGCGCAGTCTCCGTCCTCCCTTCTCCGCCCGCCATCGTCGTCGTGGAGGGGGTCGCCAGGGATGTGGCGGGGAGGGAAAGGGCTGTCTTGGCATCGGGCTCAGCCGTCGTGCCGCTCCCCTGGTTCGTGGTGGGACTTTGTGCCGCGCCGGCAGGAGTCGTGGCACGGGTAGCCACGGAGGCCGTGGCCGTGGCATGCAAGGAGCTCCCCGTGGAAGGTGAAGTGGCCCCCGCCTCCGCCGTGGCCTTCTCCTGCATCGGGGTTGTGGAGGTGAGCCGCGCTGCCGCAGTCTCCACGCTGCCAGCCCGCGTGGACGAAAGGCTGGGCTCGGTGGCATCCGAGGCGGGGGACGTGCCGGAGGCAGAAGCCGATGGCTTGGGGCCGGGCGCACTGGGAGCCTGGCTGTGCATCGTGGCCCGTGCCGTCACAGTGCCCGACCCAATGCTCGTAACGCCAGGAGTGGAGGAAGGAGCGGAAGACGCGAGTGCTGTGGCTGGGTGGGATGTGGTGGCCAAGCCTGCCTCAGCGGTGCCGCTGGTGCTGCTTTGCTGCGGGCTGGGAGTCGCAGCTGAGGAGCCCGCAGGAGAGGAGGAGGAGTGGCTCGTCGCTGCCGAGCTGGGCCCGAGAGGCACGGAGGCAGCACTGCCACTTGCTATACCCACACCAGTGACAGTGACGACGGGCCCGGTCGTTGGGAAGGTGGGGCTCGTTGCCTCGCTCCCCGCAGGTACCCCGAGCGAGCTCCCTTCCTGAGTTGGCATCGTGGGCGCAGTCTCCGTCCTCCCTTCTCCGCCCGCCATCGTCGTCGTGGAGGGGGTCGCCAGGGATGTGGCAGGGAGGGAAAGGGCTGTCTTGGCATCGGGCTCAGCCGTCGTGCCGCTCCCCTGGTTCGTGGTGGGACTTTGTGCCGCGCCGGCAGGAGTCGTGGCACGGGTAGCCACGGAGGCCGTGGCCGTGGCATGCAAGGAGCTCCCCGTGGAAGGTGAAGTGGCCCCCGCCTCCGCCGCGGCCTTCTCCTGCATCAGGGTTGTGGAGGTGAGCCGCGCTGCCGCAGTCTCCACGCTGCCAGCCCGCGTGGACGAAAGGCTGGGCTCGGTGGCATCCGAGGCGGGGGACGTGCCGGAGGCAGAAGCTGATGGCTTGGGGCCGGGCGCACTGGGAGCCTGGCTGTGCATCGTGGCCCGTGCCGTCACAGTGCCCGACCCAATGCTCGTAACGCCAGGAGTGGAGGAAGGAGCGGAAGACGCGAGTGCTGTGGCTGGGTGGGATGTGGTGGCCAAGCCTGCCTCAGCGGTGCCGCTGGTGCTGCTTTGCTGCGGGCTGGGAGTCGCAGCTGAGGAGCCCGCAGGAGAGGAGGAGGAGTGGCTCGTCGCTGCCGAGCTGGGCCCGAGAGGCACGGAGGCAGCACTGCCACTTGCTATACCCACACCAGTGACAGTGATGTTGGGCCCCGTCTTTTTTAAGAATGTGCTCCCAATCACATTCGTGGCCGCCTCAGTATTTATAGAAGTTTTTCTTGTCCGTATTTGCCCTGTAATATTGTAAAGTACTTTAAGTACGAAATATAATTTTATTCTTGTGTGAAGTTTTTATTTGTCTTTCTCATCTTGTTTTTTCTTTCTATCCTCATTTGCATTTTCAGCTATTTCCTTTTTAATTTGCATAGATTTAAGGAGCTGTTTACCTTACTCATTTCCTTATAATGGTTTTTTTCTGTGTCATTTTAGAGTTTCTTTTTACCTTATTGAATTCTTTTATGTTGCTATTCCACATAGCGTCCTTTTTGTTTATTTCCTTTTTTGTCTCTAAATATGATTTCTTCTGCACCTGGGGACATTGTTTAGTGGTGGACTTGGCAGTGTTATGTTACATTTGGACTCAATGATCTAAAGGGTCTTTTCCAGCCTACATGATTCTATGATTCTGTGATTCTATGATATCTGTAAACTAAAATGTCTAGAGTTAACAAGGAAAATTAATATTCTACAGAATGCATCTTTTCATCATCAGTTTCTCCTCCGCTCTTTCTGTTTATTGTATTATTTCAATTTTTTTATTTTGCAAGGCAATTATTATCTTTCTTATTTACTGGCTGTCAGGCAGGAGAGAAAGCTTTTTCTGTGCATATCTTTATGTTGGTGTTCGTAATCATAATAATCATGGGCGGTTCCAATTCATGGCTTTCCTGTGTTTACCTGTGTCCCTAACTATTAATAAATTGTAACTACTTTAGTTCACAAGTATGAAGATGACAACATTTCTAACAGTCCCAAAATTTCTTTAAAGGGAAAATCAAATCCTTTTTCCATTGTGATTAAATACTGAGGCTAATTCGGGCTCATTTAATTTACTTGCTGAAGGAATTTAACCTTGATTTTGAGGATTGGTTTTCTTCCTACTAAAAACACAGACATAGTCTTCTGTCCAAGGTTAATATTATTCCTTAGCAACACTTAGTTTACCCTGGGTCTTTGGTTTTGGCTGTATAAAACTTAAAGGATTCTCAGAGAGGGTATACTGGAGTAGCTCTATCAAAGTCTTAAGAACCACATTAATTAACTTCTTTTGACTCTTTTTTCCTGTAAAACCAATGTGGTATTTTCCTATCATTTGGTGTATACATACAAGCTTGTAATGTAACAATACTTGTCTTGCAAAATTCCTCCTACTGACTGTTACGTTTTCTGCATCCCAAAACAGCTTGAATTGTGAGACCCTGTGCTTGTATTGCTTGGATTATTAACAGCAAGTACTGATTGCTCAAGAAACTTATACTCATCTGTTTGAATGACATGAAACTAGTCAGTAAGAATAAAATAATGCAGCCCTCTGAATTTCTAGATGTTTTTTAAAAAAACTCCTGCAGTACTGTGAGTAGACAGCATAATTAATACAACCTAGTCCGTGCTTTCTTATGAGTCTTTTCCTAGAGTCTCTCAGGGGAGAAAAATTGGCAGAATAGATCATTCATTGGTCTCATAACTAAGCCTAAGGCTAAAAAAGGTCACAAAATCTGGTCAGACACTGCATGTTTCATCTTTTAGATGAGACTTTTCCAAATATTATGCTCTCACTCTTTTATCTACTTACAGCTTTATGTCCCTGCTAAAATACCTGCTGAAATACTACACATTTAACAGAAATTAAAAAAAAAACAACTGTAAATATTGCATGTTATTGCATTTTATATTGATTTTTAGCCGTCCAGCCCCCCCTCCCCCCAATTATAATTTTGAATGTATCTCAAGGACATCCTCTAAATATATAGCAATGGTAAATAATCAAATAGATTTTAACTTACACAGAAAAAAAGAGAAAATTAAATGCCAAAGGTATTTCCAAGTCCCCATGTTGAGTTTTCACCTGCTTGCAGTACTCTGTCCATTTGTGAATCTGACATTTTGAATTGAAGACTTCAGTAATTTAAACAGGGGTGAGGCCACATTGTTACGTCTCAGCCTCAGCTAATCCCTCACACCAGTGGGATCACAGCCAATGTAATGAAATTCTCACACCTGACCTGTACTATAATAAATTCCAAAGTTTTCTTTTGAAGTATGCTTGCTTTTCTTTAATGCAACAAAGTCTGAATGTGATCCAAAGGCAAGTGAATCAAAAGGAAAGACAGACAGAATTCAGTGAGCAGTGCCTCACACCTGAACATCTTTTTGTTCAGGATATTCAATAAGCAGAATATTTTAAGAAGCTTGGGCCTTGGCAATGCATGACTAAGATACAGAACTGAGGAGCCCCGAGTCCAAAAGTCTTGCCCTAATCAGGAATCTATAACTTTTTTCTTCCACATTTTCTTGTATTTTTAATTATTTAGGAGTAAATGTTTAAGCATTCAGTTCTCACTTGTATTTTTATTGTATTAGAATGGCAAATTGATAGAAATGCACAAGACATCAGCCTTTGGTTCTCCAATACTGTAAAGAGGCTGAAGTGGTTGTAAATCTCTGCTACTTCACCTCGATGAACTAGGTGGAAAATACTGGATAACCAGGCATCTCATTCTTAGCTGAGTTAATCTACATTTTCTTTAGCAGGTAAGCTCCTCCTAAGTATAGGCAGTTGATACGGACGGTCACTGCTGGTCGCCTGCTTTGGGTCACAACTTCACCCCAATAACACCATACCTGCCTTCCTTCTCTTCAGTGACAAATCATTATAGAAACCCCAGGCCTCTGTGTGCCTGTGGGCTCATCAATGACTTAAACATTTACATTATGTCGTATTTTTAACACCCTTTCCTTCCTGAGCTTTATGCTGATAAAAGCCTTCGTTAAATCATTTTCAGTGAGATTTTTTTTCAGCCACAGTGTGTGCAGAGGAATGCTGCTAAACAGACAGAGCACTTGTGGTCCTTTGCGAAGGGAAAGGGCTCCTTCTTACTCTGCAGCACAGTGGGAGTTCATACCTGCCTTTCTGGGGGATGCCACCAGTGCTGGCACAGCAAAGGCAATGAATGTACTTAAATCTCCTGCACTCCCTGTCTGGAGTGGGGAGGAGTGGAGTGGAGCAGAGTAAGGCCTGAAGAAGGAAGACCATTATTTATCTGAACTTTTTTCAAGTTTTTTATAGATATGCCAAGACCTGGCATATCTATAACTACATGAATTCTAGATTTTGCTCCAGCAGTTATGTTTTCTAAAATTAGGTTTATTTTGGTTTTACTTTGACAGGGAAGTAAGATGAAGGTAAACAGTCCTTGACATGAACCCAAGAAAGGGTATTGTTCTCTGGTATGAGGCAGCAGATTTCAGCTTTGTGTCTTGCTTGATGTAGCAACTCCTGACGCAGTCAGATGTTTTCTTAGCAATCACTTGTTTACAGCTTTAACCGAAATGCTTAAAGGATGCATATGAGCTATTTCTTCTTGCATGAATCATTGGAAATCCCATCTTCCTTTTGCTCAGGAGGTCAGTGTCTTCAGGCTCCTCTGTCTCTTGGACTCCCATTAGCCTAACACCAGTCTTTCACTCATACTCAGCTTGGGCACTTATGGTGGTACCAGTCCACACACGAGGGTAGTGTTTGGACCTAATCCCCTCCCATGGCCTCTGCAGGTCCTACTCATCTCAGAACAATGTACGAGCACCAATGCTCTTGCAAACCAGAGCCTTCTGTCCCTATCAAGAAAAGGGCAGGATATGCCAATCCCTACCTTTCTTGACCAGGAACATCTTCTATGAAATGACAGCCATAGAAAATTGGCTGCAAAGTCTATTAAGTCAGGTTTTTAACTACCTTAGAAGAAGCACCACTGTTTTTTAGTGTACAGTGAAACTTAACTTGTATGAAAGAAGTCCTTTATGAACCAAAAGAACAAACCAAGTTCACATTTAGTAGTATAAGCCCATTTTTACTAACATACAGCAAATGACATATTAACTTACAAAAAAAAAAAAGACATCTTTTTTCAGGGGAATAGATTCTGTAGGGTGGCTGGTTGTTTCATTACAGCCTGTCACCAGAGCTGAGGTTCAGGTAAGCCTCTTTGTTAGGCAGCCTCGATTCCACAGTTTCTCTTTTTACACCTGTGACAATTTATGCCCCAGCAGCAAACTAATTCAGCTTGCCATATGTTTTACCATAAAAGTTGCTTTCTGGAAAATGCAGAACAAGTTTTACCACATGCCTTAAAGATATGAGAGTTCCCTGTATCAAACTGGTGACCCATTTCAAATTTTTTAAATGCCTTTTGACTCATCTCACCAACCTATAAACTCAAGATTTGACTGACCACCTACTTCTTACATGTATCTTTCAAAGCTTGTGAGGAAACTCAGCTTAGACTAGAAGTAGGAGGTGAAGATACAAAAGGATATAACAAGATTGAAATGCCATATAGTTCACTTGTTAAAACCTTGGCATTCTTTTGGGATGCTCAAAGACTCTGGACTTTACATTGCAAAAAACCCCTTCAGATATTAATTTCCATCTGCTTAAGAATATGTTGTTAAAACTCCATGTTTACCAAGGCCTTAGCTTCTCAAAAAAAGGACGAAGATGAAAGAAATACAGAGGGCAGCTGAATTGGCAAAGGCAGTACCTTTTATTAAGTCAAATAATACAATGGGAAGAAAAACGAAACTCTTGTGGGCATCTAAGCCCCTCAGCCAACTTGAATCACAAGCAGCAAATATTGGGGAGAAATGCTAGTTACTTCACAGCCGAAAGAGAAACAGCCCATTTTAAGGTACTCAGTTTGCTAATGCTCCCTTCTGCCAGCCATCGCCAAACACTTCCAGACTCCCTTGCCCATTTATTAGTCAAAGATGGAATTTCTTGGGGAAATCACAATGCAGGGAAAGAGACTAATACTTTTTTTAACTTCTTTTATCATGTTGTAGCACCAAACTAACATATCCAAGAACCTCCAAAAACGTATCAGTATTGTCACTGAGAATGTGTATTGCTCTGTGGGTGTTGGGAGTGAAAGAAAAAGGGTTTTTTAGGTCGGAACTGTACTTTCCACATGTGTAAGAATGTCTGTGAGGCCACATAACTGTCATCATTGTTAAAAATCAAAATCTGTTCTGCCATCTTCTTAGAATAACACAAAAGGAGCTCTGTAATCAACCTGTTCCCATACAGTAATGCCTGTAATTGAAACAGCCTTAGTTAGAAGCAGGATGTACCTGCACTGTTACAAAGTGCAGCCACAATATGGATTTCAGACATTCAAACCCTCCTGCCCTCTACGGTAACTCAAGAGGGTTTTGCTGGAGGGATAGATATTTTTTTTTTTTTAAATACTAGCTGTGGTCAGTGACATTTCCAGCTGATATTCTGTATCATTTACAACTACACTTGTATAAGAAGTGCCCTATCACTGAATTTTCTCTTCAATTACTTAATGTGTTAACCTCATTTCAGAGAGTTTAGCCCACCTGAACAACGTAAAGCTGCATTATTCAGTGGAAATCACTGGGTTTGTTCCAATATCAACCTATTACATATTAACTCAGGACTGTCTCTTAGGTTTTTATTTTATGTTTGCCTAACCTGCTTCCAGAAGAACTACCTTCTTATTTTGTAATTTCAGTGTCAGAGGGAATGGGTTTTTTTCAACAACTCTCCTATTTGCAACTGGTTCACGCATTTCTAATTCGGTGTGATTCCAAATAGCACAGATATGATATGTATTTTCTACTGGTCACAAAAGTCCAAAAACATTCAAAGTGTATGGGTTTAAATGTGCACTCAAAACTTATTTCCATGAGGCTTTAAAGTGTTCCAGAGAAAAAATAATGCTGAGGAGTATTAGAAGTTAATCAGATATAAGGAAATTAGGTGATATTAGCACTAGGCATTCAAAGAGTATAAGCTGTCTTGGCCAGAGACCTAAACAGCACACCATGGGTCCCTGCTCCAAATAATCCATACTGAAGATCTGGTTGAAACAAGCTGGGTTTCCCCCTTGCCTCTTAACATTTGGTGAGAAAGCAATCTGAAGGAGGTACAGGAGTATTCAGGTCCCTCACCCCAATAGGAAATCAGTGTACAGGGGGCATTTCATGGAATATGGGAGCCATGTAGCTCCCCCACTATAGATATCGTGCACATGGGCACTGAGATAACTCTGAGAAGCTACTTGCTTTTTAGCACACCATGTCAGCTGTGTGTTGTGAGACCTCTCTTATACATGGACAAACTGAGGGCTGGGGGCATTTATTTACTCACAACATGATTAAGATAAAAATTTCCTAACTGGCAGGCCTCTGAACAAACCAGTTGATAAGAAGGAAGGAAATTTTTCCCTTGTGCTACACAGGACTTCCAGATACCTTTAGAAGGTTTCTATTCACTAAGGCTCACCTATACTTCACTAAAGACATGCCTGGGCCTGCTGTCCTCCTGCTCGTGTGTGGAGGAACTACAGAAAACAAAGTCATTTATGAGCCCTCAGGCCATAAACCACGTTACCATTTCTGAAACGATCAGTCAATACTCCTTGATAATGAGTCACGGCGGGCTTTATGCACAGCCCACATCCATATTACGTAGATGGTGAGACAACTCTAAAGTATGCTTTGTGAAGACAAAGACCCACTAAAAAGCAGCAGATTGCATGCATCTTGGCCATTTGGGGCTCAGTGCAATATGGAGGGAGGGAAGGAGAAGGACACTCCCAGGTGGCTAAGACACTTTTGTGGCTCCCTGACCACAAAACCACAAAAAAAATTACCTAATTCAGAGAAACAATTCACAGAAGCCTTGAACCCTTTTGAATTCCATCTCCCCATACCTAACTACCCAAAGCTCAGCCCAATCAAGCTAAGAAAAATCATGATCTTAACTTGGAAAAAAAAGAAAAGAGAGAAACAAACAGGAAACAAGCAAGGGCAAGAGGTATCTCTATTTGCCTCCTAGATTTGAGGAACTTTGATGTTCATGTTGAGAGACTTTTTACTGCATTATAATGATTGGAAATTTAGGACAGAAGAACTAGGAGTGCTGAAGCCCTATGTTCCTATGGGAGCTTGAGGCTTTAAAAAAACAAGTGTCATCAAACACGAAGTGCCAGGCTTGCAATGAAAGAAAATGGGTTTCCTAGAAACTATTCCTTTTTAAAGTTGGCAAAGCATAGTCCCTTTTGTGGAGGGCTAAGGAGGCATGGTGCTGAGTAGAGAGCTGCAGAGGTAATGAGTGTGCTTTAACTAGCTCTGATGAGGTGAAACCCACATTTTCCTTCCCAGACTTGTATTGCATTATCCTGGAAAGAGCAAATGGAAGAGAAATTAAGTACAAAATACCAGGACAATAGCAAAGAGCACAGATAAAGAATCAGAGATACAGCTGAAACAAATCAATACCCAGAGTTCACAATCTAACTTGGAAACTCTGTGGCTTCCAAACAGACTTATTCTCATGGATTTGTTGAAATGCTCTACTCTGGAAATAAGCAAAGCAGAAAATAGAGAGAAGGTTTCTGTGCAGAAGAGGAGGTATGTCTTCTGGGAGATGGGAAGGTATGTTCTGCATTTGGGCAGGGCACAAAAACAAAAGCATGCCATCATCAGAGATACGTCTACCTCACCCAGTAGCACTCCACAGAGAGTTCCCTGAGATAGGACTAGCCAAGGTGGCTCTAGAACCAGAATCAGGAGAGCCCAACTAATCTTGATGCTTGACTACAGGTAATTAGTCCTGAAAAAAAAGGTAGCACTATAATACTAATGAGACTATGCTGCTTCTGTGACTTCATTAGCAATTTTACTTGACTTTCTTCTGTGCTGTGCAGATGCATCAGTTCAGTTATAGCTGTATCAGGGAATTTCTAACACAGCACTGCATAAAGCTGTGTAGAAAAATTGTCCCCATAGGTCTGGACAGGAAAAGGAAGAAGAGAAAATTACTGCAAACAGGGAAGTCCAGTTCTCCAACAAGCAGCATCACTGACACAGCATCTGCTTCAGAAACACATTCAAATAGCCCACTGCCAGAGAGCAAATATCCGTGTTAATCATAAATGACAGATGAGAATTAAGAAATTAGCTGTGGGTTCCAGGGCAGAATTCAAAAGACAGCACTCAGCCAGGGATTATTGCCAACAATAACAATATAACAATATAATTCATTACATAGAGCAGGCATCCAACACTAAAACAGTGACTCCCACGTAAGATCCTCCTGTCTTGGGGGCTTGCTGCATGGGATCTAATGCCTTTCTCACAAACTAACAGAAATATGATGGTAGACAGAGATCAGGCTGCTGTCAATGTGGCTACTGACACCCATTGCTCGGACGGCTCTGTTTCCCTCTTCACATTTCATTCTCCTAATTCTGAAATATTTTCTTTTTTCTCCAAAATAGGACTTCCTAGCATCACTGAGATGTTTCCCATGTGTGGAAGAAGATCTACGTTCTGTGATCAGTTACAGTTGTAACTCTGTGTAGCATGTCAAACCTCCTACGGATGCAGAGACATAGCTGTCATGGAGAACCTTGGAAGAACCTCTTGATTAAAACATCAAACTGGGCCACTCTGAAATTAGGTCATTTTCCAGGTCTGCCACAACCATCTTTTGAGACCCTGAACATACGATCCCATCCTCTATCTGCAAAATGAAGACTTACTTTCTTTATATGAGCTATTTAAATTGCTATTCTTTGAAGAAAAGGTAGCTGCTGGGACTACTGCTTACATGTATGAACATGTATACATCCTAAGCTTGTGCCTTACTGCTCATTGGGGGCAGTTGTTTTATGCTGCTTAGATTAGCAGAGAGGAGATAGATAGCTTACATTCAGCATGTGGTTCAATGCTATAGCAAAGCTGAAATGCTGCTGAAAGGGGCTGTATGCTCCCTTGCTGTTTGGTTTTGCACTGGTTGAATAATGCAGCCACATGAGGGAGTTGACCAAGTTAGTTGATCTGTCAGAAAGCTCTTTTTGACAATTTTTCATCTTTTTTGAAGGATCCATTTTAGTAGTACCTGCCAGCTGAACTGACTCTCCATGAGGCCACAGAATCATGGAATTTGAAACAACTGGTGGGCACATAAGGCAAATGGCTAGAGAAGAGGGTGGGACAGCCCTTCTTGGCAGCTGCCAGGTATTAGATTGGCAGGGCTGTCATGTCATGTTGCAGCTCCAGTGTCTTCTGTGAAACAAATCCTGGTACAAAACCAGCAACTGTGCAGAAAACATTTTGAGTTAGTTCTAATTGTTCCACCAACATAGTCCAAAATCAGAACTCTGATACTCTATATCTACTTCCATGATCAATCCTTTCATTTCACCTACTGCATCTTGGAACAAAGAACTCTTTCAATAAGCACCTTTTGGCTACAAGTAGTGTTTCATGATGTTTTTAAGAAGGGTATTTTATAACTCACTTTCTCCTCTTACCAGCCTTAGTCCATAGAAGTCAGCCACACAATTTTGAAAATTCTTGGGCTCAGCATTTCCAAAAGTGCCAGCAGGCATGACAGCCACAGGAATTTCCATGTTGTTTCAAGACTTTCAACTTTTATCTCATATTGACTCAGGACTGAAAATGTTACCTGTCTCCAGAGAACTTGTGATACAAAGTGTTCTGAAAAAAAAAATTCAGCCTTAAGGAAACTTTTGATTGCAGTAAGGCTGAATGGTCTTGTTTTGACTCTTATCTGAGTTTAAACACTTTGATTTCCCAACTGTATTAAATTGCAATGTTATCTAAAATGCAAAATTGTAAAGGCAAAATAAAACCTGTTTGACAGTATTTTGGAAAGAAGTGTTGTGATAACTTCTCCCCAGTAACTTCAGTGAAATCAGTGCACTTCTCAGGGAGAGTTTCTTTTCACATAAACAGATTTTTTTTTCAACAATTCTGTTCTCAAGCCAGCAAAAAAATGCTAAAGACCTTTCAATGGAGCAGTATTTTTGCCAGGGACTCCTCTATGTTGACCATTTTCTTTTACATAACTTAGGTAATGACTGTGCAAGAAAACCTTGCTCCATCTTAGGTTACCCTTTTTCATACCTTTCATTAGAAAGCATTAGCTCTGCCACAAAACAATGCAGAGAATACCACCACAGCCAGGATCAGGATTCCAGCCTTCCATCACCTTTTTCCTAAAGAGCTGTGATTAGCTTCATGTGGCTGCACAGAAGGCACAAGGTCAAGGTTTTACAGAAAAGGAGTCTGTTTTTCTAGAAATGGGAAGTGAAAAAGAAAAGGAGGTGCCAAAAGATCACCATCCACACAAATATTGCTAAACAGAAGCTATGGATTGCTCCTGGACCCCAAGGCCAGAGACAACAGCTGGCTCAAAATTACACTGCTTAGAGCTCATGCCTCTAAAGCAGGTTTGTCTTGGAGAGAACCAGGGAGTGAGCTAACAGTTAAGCACTGTGAAAGATCAGAGGTTTAGTTGGCCCACTTTTAGTTGGCCCATCTCTTCCTGGCCCACTTTTATTTAGAAGCAGAGATGTCACTGGTGAGAATGTGCTATCTCCTTTTGTTCAGAGAAGACATTTCTGGATGCTTTTCTCTGATTTTTGCATGGAAAGGCTCCAATCATGTCTCTTCCATTGTCTGACCAACCTGTGCAAGGTCTAGAAGATTTCAGGACCAGAATCAGAAGATGAGACCACCATGAATAAAACATACTCATGCTAAGGGTATGTGGGGGGATCTCTTTTGCCTGAGGACTAAATGCTGAACATTAATTAGTTCTTGTCGTACATAAGTGGTTTTTTTCCAAGAAGTCACTCTATACCTTTGGCTTAACCAACTGTGTGTGGCAGCTAAATATTCCCTGCTTGAACACCCGTGGAATTCAGCTGAGTTCTTACAGTCTGGCTTGGATCCCCCTGCACAGATACCTGCATGGAGCTGCTCCCTGCTAACCATCCAGGTAGAGTAACTGACACGGAATTTCTCACTAGTCCAGCCTATAGAGGAATCCACAGGCTGTTAGTTTAAATTGTCTTTCACTAGTCTAATTTTTCTTTCACAAGGAATTATTACTTTTGCTCACTAGCAACAAGACAGCTACAGCCTTTTTTTCTAGACAGGTAGCCCTTATATAGAAATAATCCCAGGGAAAGTCTGTGCTCTTTCCTCCTTAAATACAATAAGTAAATGAAGGCGTAGATCAGGTAAATGACAACATAATGAACATCTTCAAAGGAGTGAGCATATGCAAAAATGAAATGATAAGTGATTCGTATAATTATACAAACATAAATATTATATGCATTATAGCACGCATTACCCTGAAGGTCTGCACGACATCTATATAAATATACGATATGACTCTCCCACCCCTCTGCCTATCCTTAGTACCACGACAGAATGTCAATGCCAATTACTGTCATTAGTGACAAAGTTAGTTCCATGAGTATGTGGATTATTGAATGCTTCCAGCTGCTTTTTTGCTCCATATGAAATAACAGCCCCAAGCTTTGTGGATTTTGAAAAAAATTAATTGCCTGTAATGATGGCTCAATGTACCTGGCATGGCAGCACAATCTCTTTTTGTACTCCAGAGCTACACAAAAAATGACCCTATGCAACACAGCTGTGGGAACAAGAAGTCAGCAACATTTGTGAATAGGGTACAGATAGCTTAAACAGCCTTGGTTTGCTGCCATCCCAACCAGGATAGCCAATTTTTTAGTGCTCCGCATAAATTCATGAAGGTTGATTTAGCTCAAGGAATGACTTTTGATTTGCCTGTGGTGTTGCTCTGGGGCAACTCAAAGCCATCAAAGTCCTTTCTAGGTTAATATACCTGCAAGGCAGGGGCAGCTAGGCTTCAGCTATCCATGCCTGTTATTTGGGAGGAACCATTTTGCAAGTCAGATATGACAACAGCAAGGGTGTAGGTGGAATGCAAATTACTCTTCTGAGGCCTGCCAGAATCCATGGGAGGAGGATGGGACCCATATTCTTCTTTTGTTCAGTTTCAGGTTTGAATATAATGGAAGGCTTTGTTTCCTTGTTATTGCTTTCCTCTGTAGACTCCAGCAGGATATAAATGACTAAGATTTGTCCCCTGCTGTTATTTCTTTGTGTCTCAGTTCTTTAGAATGCTCTTTTCTTTTCTCACTTTCTTTAATTTGGTCTGATTTGCTCTCCAGAGGGATATTAATTTAATAAATTTCTAGCCTACCTTCTGACTTTGGAGACCATCTCCTCCACTAACTTTATCTGTCCATAGCTTTCAAAAAACACATATAATAAACTGGCATCTTTATCTAGCAAGGATATTCCCAGAAACGGTTGATGCAGTAAAGGGATCTTATTCTAAGCAAATTTAGCTAATGATCCTTCTCTAAAGCATCAATCCTTTCAAAAAATTTCTTCAAATTCCTATATGAGCCCTGCAAGGGAAATAAGCCTGAGAAAATGCAAACCAAACATCAGACACAAGACCTGAAACTTTTATTTAGATTGTGGTTTTGAATCTAGTTATAGCTACAGACCTCCTCTGGAATCCCTCAAGTATTTAAGCATTTTGCTGCTTTTTGAAACATTGGTAGTTTAGCAGAAATACTGAATGCCCTGTGCTCACTGTTATTGCTATGACTTTGAAAAGTCATACCAGTTTACTGGTAATGCCATAGCCACTTCAGGGAACTAGATAACCTGCATGGCAAGACATTGCTGATAGTGAGGATCACACCTTAGCAAGGCACTGCAGCATTTAAGTAAGGAAGGAGGAAAAGCCATAAGCACATGATTACAATCAAGCAGGTACTGCTGGATTACAGCTTCACAACACAGAGCTGAGTCAGGAAAACCTTTCAAGTGTAGAGTGCACAGGATAACAACAATATCTGTGATCATGAGCAAATAAAACAATACTAAAATTATTAAAAATATGAACAATTAGCAGAGCAAACTCCAAGCCCTCCAAGCCAGTGCTGAAATTGGCAAAGTCATTTGACTTCAGTGCCTGAGGACTGTGAAACACAACCTTAAAGTTTGCATCTCTATAGCACCTGCCATTTGAGATTTTCAGAGCATTTTACAAACATGATTTGGCTACTTTTCATAATGCATCTGCCCCAAGGGTTTCTCGAAGCTTCATTTCCCTGATTTTATTAACAGAGAAACTGAGTAGTTAGATATCTGGCTCAAAGTACTGACTCAAAAGAGTTCCTGAAGCCTATGAATACTACTACTTAGAGGCTAGAAATCTGTCCACTTCTGCCAAGGATAGCTTTCAAGTGAATAAGTGCAGCAGAGTAATTGGTACTACAAGAGGTGGAGAACTGGTATGCTGAAATTTCAAACACTTGGAAAACTTTCTCTTTCCCTGAAGAAAGTTTAAAATCCAAATAAATTTAAGTGCTCAAACAACATGAGGATGTGTATCCTGCTTATTTACTTCTACAGTAGGAATGCAAGTTGGGGAGAGCTGTAGGTAGAAATTCTTACTATGTGGTAGGTAAACAGAAATAGAGAAGCTTTAGGAATAATACTATATTCCTATATTAAGAAAATCCCCTGTATGGTTTTGAGAAGAAAGCCGCAACACTTCCTTATTATTTATGTGTTATAGTCATGGTGTGAAACCAGCCATTCCACTGAATGAATTCAGGTTTTGGACATTTCATTAAATGACTGACAACACAGAAATTGTGTCACAGTACGTACTAGAATCTGTTTCTCTCAGGCATTTTATGTAAGATGAGGTTGACATTCCTGTTAGTCCTGGTATGAACCTTGGCTCTACAGAGGCATCCTGTTGCACTAAGAGTGGACAGAGGAATTCTTTGCAGGACATATTGCCTGACACAGAAATTTCACTCGAGACCCCACAATTTCTAACTGATCAGTTATGGGTAGAGACAAGCCCCTAGACTCCCATTATCAGATTACAATGGATGATACCATAACAAAGCTAGCAGTATGTGGGCTCTGCCCCTGTACAGGAAGACTGATCACTGAAGAGTCTGACGTCGGTTCACTCTCAGCAAGGTCTTCTCAAAGGGTAATAGTAAAGTGGGATTAAAATGAGAGCTCCTAGCTTTCAGAGAGCACTTAGCCACTCTTGAATTGGTTGTTTGTTTGTTTTCTCTTCATGAAGCAGCTTTTCTGGCACTTATTTCTCTAGCAAGGAAAGTAGGGAAAATCCAGATATTGAAGACATAGTCCTCTAACAGTCATCTTCCAAGATAAGGTTTCCTTGAGTATCCCCTTCAAGTTCCAAAAGTTGCACCTGAGCCAGACAGTTCACTGGTTTGTGCATCCAGAGCCAGGGCATCACTGCAGGCCCTGGATCTTAGAATAGCACTGTCCTTTGGTCACACAACAGAAACCCCCTTGAGGATCTTCATGGCTGTTTGTGTCCATGCTGATACCAATCTCTATATTCAGACTGTCAAACTAGATGATAGACTCACTTGCTATGAAATCACTAAGCTGGGTCAACAATCAGCAATCATGGCACATTGCAGAAGAGGTCAGGATACTTCTGTGGCCCCCCTGTAGAAGCTCACAACCATGTACAAGTGTAGCACAGACGCTTAGACTTCTAGTTCACCTTACCCAGTAGTGAACCATTTCAGAGCTGTATCAATGTGACTTAATACTTGATAGAAAGTTCTCACAACTGCCTTTCGCGAAAGACTCTGAGATTAACCTCTCCTCTCCCAATCGATTGAAAAGGGAGTGCTGTACCTATAGTGTGAATGAATCATAAATGCTCCCTCAAGAAAGGAAGAAAAGGTTACCTACTGATGACTAGAGTACTTCGAGATGCATTGTCCATATACACATTTATTACTCATTCTCCACCATCTGTCTCTCTGATCAACAGGTTTCTGCAGGTGAACAGAAACCACAGTGTGTAAAATAGATTGGGTGGAGGGTGGTGTATGCCCCTTTGTGTGGAACATAAGGGGAGGTGGGCCCAGAAGTTGCTGAAATGAAAAAGCCTCAGTGCTAAGGTCTTTATGGCATATGGCATACGTGTCTTTACAGTGTACAAGTACATAGGAAATATATAAATATATGCACGTATGAAATATAAACCACAAAGAACACTAGCTGTTGATAAGTAACTTCCTTTTCTATGATGTGACACATATTACTGTATGGGAGCCATATTACTGTATGGCTTAAAAATAAATATAAACCTTTTTTAGATCAGCGACTGGGTATAATGTTTATTTCTTCCACTGTCACTTTTTACACTGAAACCTCTTTGGAGAAGGGACAGTCATGTCCTACAAAGTGTCAGCACCAAGCACAGTGACTCCACAGCCAATCTGGTCTCCTTGCTCTACTGTAACACAAATTAGTAAAAACATTTGTTTAGCATTTCTATCAACCTTTTCTTCTAGTTACTGTTGAAGACACGAAAGGAACTGTGAACCCAGTCTCAAGAAGTGAAAAGTGGCTGCACAAACCAGATGATTCTGAATTAGTCTTGCAACAAGCTGCTGACCGCTCTCTGTTCAGCTCTGCTAAGTAACAGGGGTGGGGAAAATTACACTGGTGGGTCAGGTGAAAGGGAATGGGGAGACAAGCGAAGGAAGGAGCCTCTCCTTCATTGTATAATCCTGAGTGTACACCTCACTTGGCAGTGCTAATAGTGAGGTGAAAACTGCCTTCTAACCTCCACTTATCCTATTAGTGACTCATACAGCATGTGAAAAAAATTCACAGGGAAAGATTTATATACAAGTGTAAAAGAAAAGTACACACCTGGGGTATTTAAAGAAATACAATAATACAACTACCCTTGAAGTATACTTTTTTATAGGTTTCTTAGTTAACTGCAGGATTTGTTGGCTGCGTGAAAGCATTTTTATAAACCTGATTCCAATTTTCATTATAAGGGCTGTCCAAATATGCAACACTACCTGAAAGTTAATGTCAAATCTATAAAATTAACCTACAAAGGTCAGAAGCTGCATTCATTTAAGGAGAAAAAAATGTAGGTGCCAGTTCTGATCTTATCATTGCAGATCTGTGTTTGGTTTTTTTTCAGTACATTCTTTTCTGCTTGCTCCTGGAGCTGAGACATGTGTAAGTGCCTCACGGCATAGCTTGACAGCAGGACTGTTGAGGGCTTTTCCCATCATCCATTACTATATGTGGCATGTTGTGGCTGACTGCACTTCATTGGCACAAGGCACACATAAGGGAGGAAGGAGAGGACCAAGACTACATTACCTGAGAGGAAGTTTGGAAAGAAACCATGGCTCAGTTACAGCCCATCTCCTCCAAGCGCAAGAGGGTAGATCTTGACTAGGGACAAAACATGCCCCACTGGCATGTTCAGATTATGTGTGTTCTCTAGAAAGTGATAGCAAGCAAGGCAAAGTCATTCTCTGTCGCTTCCCTCCAAGTGTTACCAGAGACCAGTCACCAGGCTAAAAGGTGTCACAGCCCTGTACTAGGATAAAACCCTGAAGCTATGCCTGAGTTCTAAAATTTGTCTTTGCTCTAGTCACATTATAAGCACTTTGTTTTGTACTCTGATGTTCAGACACTTAAATCATCCTTTCCCTCTCCAAAACGCTGCTCTGTAAAACCCCTTCTCATTGCTGCACATGCAGGCAGGAGGTTGTGCTTTGGGTCACTGTCACAGCTGGTTGCAGGGGACAGGTAAGCAGATCAGTTTCCAGGACTAGCAGATCTCCTGGTAAGCAGGGCTAAACAATCTCTAGGCTTAAGTAAGCAGCACAGCAGGCCTCCACAAGGTCAGGCTGGCAAAGAGGCTCCATGGACCAAGCATTTAGGAATGAGCACTGCAACTCCCTGGAACAGAAGTCTGCACTCTAGACACATTGTGGTCTGGGCTGACATACTCACACACAAACTTCAGCACTTGCCTTAGAAGTCTCAGACCTGTAGAAACTTCACTGGAGACAGTGAAGGAGTGGCAATTGCACTGGAGTATGCCATGGGTTTGCACACACCTTTGCTGAAAGCTCATTCCACGTCCAACTTCAGGGTCCTGGACCAACTTCATCAATATTTTATCTCCCTGCCCTAGTGCCTCACCAGTCCTTTAGATGTGGGTTCTTTGAGAGAGGAGTTACCTGGTACTCTGTGCTTACACTGTACCTCTACCTTCCATAATATAATACTCCTTTGGGAGAAGTGGATTGCAGTGTGCTATTGTTACTGTCCTAGCTCATCCAACTAATTACATAAAAAGGGCAGGTGAAGGGGGAGTTTGGGCAGTCCAAGATAAGCAGTTTTGAACTGCCAAGACTTAAAAACACAAATGTGAGGCTCCTCTTCAAAAAACAGCAAGAAAGAGGATCCAGAGAACTTCAGGTTGGTCAACTGTATTTCAGTCCCTGGGAAGTTTATGGAGCCAATCCCCCTGGAAATCTTTTTTTCCAGGCATATGAAGGAAAAGAAAGTGATTAGGAACAGCCAACATGGATTTACTGATCACAAACTGTGCCTGACCAGCCGGAATGCCTTCTATAATGAAATGTTTGGCTCTGTGGACAGGGAGAGAAGAGCAGATGTCATTAACCTGGGCCTTAGCAAGGCTTTTGACAATTTCTCCCACAGCATCCTTGTATCCAGCCTGGGGATGTATGGACTAGACGGGTCAAGACAAGCAACTGTTTCCTCTAATTGGAAGTTGTGAGGCCACAGTAGGAGTCTAATGTTCAGTTTTGGAAGTCCCCAGTACAAAAAAGATACTGTGAGACTGAAGCAAGTCCAGCAAAGGGTTACCAAGACAGTTAAAAGGCTGTGCACGTGACTTTTTGGGGCTTGAGAATATCCCTGGTCAACAGGCACAAAAAAGAGTCCTCTCAGCAGTCTGCAATAAGTTGCTTCTGAGTATATTATGTTCACACACTGTCCCAGACTGCTTTGCCCATAGCTCTGTAGACAGTGCTTTGGTTTGGGTGCTTCTGCAGGGAAAGGGAGATGGAAACCATGTCATCCTGTGCTGCTGGAAGACATTGGCCTGGCCTGTGCTTTGTTCTTGTACTGACAAAGGATGTCAACTCAAGGTGTCCCTTTTTTAACCAAGAGAGATACACTTGGATAGTCTAGAGTGCAAGTGTGGTTAGATGAACATGAAGGTGCCTTAAGCTGGAAAAGCTTCTGCCTTTTCCCATTCAGCTCACTAATTCCAGTCTGAGTGCATCCTGGACAGGGGGCTTCTCCTTTCACTACTCAAATACAAAGAAAGATGACAATACTAGTATATAGAAAAGGGGCATTTTTTTGTTTAGGGAAGGCAGGGAGCTTTAGTGGGTGTCTTCACTAAGACTGTCAAAAGTTCTGGGAAATGGGTGATTGCTATTCAGAAACAACTATATGGCCTCTATTGTTTCCCAGACACCATTACTCTCCAGCTGGACATGTTTTTGTGAAATCCACTCACCCTTCCTTCCTCCCTGTTCCCCCATGTTTGCCTGTGACCAATATTGGAGAAGAAGTCATGCTTACTTACTCAAAGAGCCTATGAGAAGAGAAGTCAATAGCACAAAGATTAGGTATGACCCAGCAAAAAAATTGTCTCTTTTTCTGGATCAGTCAGTGCATGCATGAATCCAACTTATAAATATGTACTCATATTTCTTCTTTATTTGTTCAGAAACTGTCTATTTGATTTAGTGTGTTCAAACAGATAGCTTAATCCGCACTGGCACTGCTTAGTCCATGCCAATTTGTGTTCCTGTTTGCATATAAATTTATTCCTTACAGGACAATTAGCCCTCTGTATCTATAGGCAGGCTTCTGGTTTTGCTTGTTTCCTGCGTACTAGCACTGGGAAGCAACACTCACCCAAACCATATTTGACTCATGTCACTTGGAATTAACAGTTATTAATATTGCTGCCAATCCAGAAATAGAGGGGGGTGGAAGGGTGGGGTTAGAGGTTAATTTTATGACTGGAAAAGCATGTTTTCTTTCTTAAGCTGGTCTTCTCTCAACTAAGTTATTCATTCAAAGACATCCTCTCATAGGATACCAAAAAGGACCCACTCTTATGCCATGAAGCCTGAGATTTGACTCATTTTGGTTGGCTCCCCAAACTCCCTTAATGTCCCAAAGCTTTTCCCCCTTTCCCTGAGTAAGTAAAGTCTTTGCTTCTCCAAGCCTCTCTCTGAGGATGAGAGAACAAAACCATGGAGATGGTTCTGGGAGATTTACCACCCAAACTGTGGTCTCTTGCCACCATGGGTGGGTTCGTTTCGCTGGTGTAGTGAATTTACCTGCTACACTCCAGCCTTGCCAGAAGCTTGGTATTCTAGTTTTTCAAAGTATTTTCAGCCAAACTACTGTTGGCTGAAGGGGGAGAGAAGTCTGTCCACCCAAGAGAAAGGGGGGAAAGAGGGGAAAGAATGAAAAATCACATGGCAAGATACCTCAAAAAGGTAGAACTGTAAATGCATTGCAGTTTTAATTAAGAAAGCTCCTGCTCACCTTCTAGCTGGTCAAAACTGGAAAAAAATGAACAGGTGTAGGACAGAATTAACAACACACCTAATCTTGATGTTGTCTCACTCATACCTCTCCTTGGCTTGTTCTCCTAACCCGGGAAAATTCCCTGTAACTATGTGAGTAGACAGTTAACAGCTTTGCCAGATGGTTATCAACAGAGAAGTGGAACTGTAAAATGAGTCATTCTGTCATCTCTAAAGATCAGTGACAAATAAATGTTTTATTGCATATAAATATGGGAACGTGCAAAATACATGCTCATCCACATACGTGAATGCAATAGTTGGAAGAGCTAAAATATTGCATACATGCATCAGGCCTCAAACCCTCTTCTTTAGGCCATGGGATGCTTTCCAGAGAGGTCATAGGCTGATGAGCAGGAAATACATTCAAGAGCACAGAAGATGCAAAGCTACACAAAGGAAGGCTCATACTACCCCTGCCCTCCAAAATTTGGGCCTTCACTTCTACCAGAGGTCATACTGGGCACTACAGACGGCTGCATTTCCTCTTTGATTTCAACCCATCTGACCATAAATGCTCAAATCGTGCCACCGGCTGCAGTAAGAGAAGAGTTATTTGAGTACAGAACAGGAGCTGTATTATGGAAGCTATTTCCATTTGAAGAAGCATAGAAATGACTCAGTATCCAGTTCTGTAAAGAAGTGATATGGCCTTTGATCTGCATGGCATCGTATAGAATGTGTCATTTGCCACAGGACAAAAAAAGAGAAAGCCATAATAGGCATTGTGTATTTATCAGATGAAAGTACACAGCAAGCAGCAACAAACTGCGAACAACTAAATTATGGTATCTGTTGCTATTTTAAAAGGAGAGGCCGAGAAAGGTGTGGAGGAAGGAGTGAGAAAATTCTTTCCTGAGGTCAGCACCACCGGCACAGACTTAAGACATAGTTACAGATCAGGCAGCTAGGGAAAAAGCTCTTTACATGTTTTGTGTGTGACCTCTGTATCACACAGGCATTGTCAATAATCAGTTTCTTGTTCACGGCTCCGCAAATCCTTTTGACAGCTAAAACTACACATTGAGAATTTACATCTACCTGTGGTACAAAAGAATATGACATATATTATGCAGTAATAAATGCACCCTGCCAAGACGTGCTAAGTCATTAAGCTTTAAAATCTGCCAGAAAATATAATACTTTAAGTAGTTTGTATTGGAAATATTAAACACATTCACAACAGAAAAACCAATTTTTTGTTCACCTGTAAGGAATGTGGTTACCTGTGGTATTCTTAGCATCTATAGCTAGCACCTAGTGAGCAATACAGGAATATGTATGTAGGGGCTAAGCACTTCCTGACATCTGAGTTAATGTAAAGCTTGTGAGAACACTCACAGTTTCCCTGTCAGCAATTACCAAGTGAGCTTCTTGGAATTCAGAGTCACCTACACAATCCTGGAGCGAGCAAGGTTTCTTGGTGCTTTGGGATGGATTTGCGTCAGCCTGTTGAGAATACTGCTACCCCATAACCTACTGCACCATGCCTGATCCACTTCCAAATATCAGTGAAAGTAGCTCCATAATGCCACCATACTTGGAGTTCCCCAACACTCCTCAATGCTTACATCAAGCTTTCCTATTTTTCCCTTGGATTTTCCCAAAGGCTCCATCCAGGTGAGGAATGAGTAAAATGTCCCATGCAGCAAGGTGCCAAATAGTCACTTCACCATCAGTAAACTAACTGGGGCATATTTTCTCTTCTCGTTGTCCTTAGGTTCTGATCCTCCTCAGAGGTATCTGTAGCAAGAGCAGACACAAAACAGTCAAAGAAAAGCAACTGTCAAGAGACTGTGTTCTTTACAGGATTAAACAGAAAGATCATGGAAGAGAAATGCCACTTTTCTTCTGAAATTGATTACTTCCATAGTAGAGCAGGAAAAGGAGAAAGTCACTATTTAAATAAAGGTTTATTACTTCATCTGTGCCTACAAATACTGGCAATTTTCCAGAAGTTATCAAATATTTTTATATGTGAGAAACTTGCATAGGAAAAAACACTTCTACTAATACTTTCTCTGAAAGGATAGAGAGGGAAAAAGGGAGACAAGTGGGATCAAATCAAGCTCTCTACATGGTATAATTGCAGTATTCCTGAACATGCTGAATTTTGTCAAACACACACCCAAACACACAGAAAAGTGGGTTGATAAAACTACTATATTTTTTCATTCCATACAGTTATTATTTCAGCAAATCCAGTTTCTAGGCAGCAACATGCATTTACCCTAACCATCACACTACTTTTATAGCCTTCATTATAGGTAGGGCTGAGCACCAGCTGGTTTAAAGAGAATAGTGTGAGTGGACATTTCAGGATCCACTGCAAGCACTACAACAGTGATTTATTACTGACACTTCCATACAGCATTTGAACTTCATTGTTTTGGTCCTTTACTGCTCTTTTCCTTGCCATCTTCAAATGTTGTGGCTTTTTCTTGATTCCTTTTTTATACTCATGTTATGATTGGGTTTAGTGTACAAGTCTTTGTGTCTGTGTTAAGTCTCTGAAACTCTTCTTTCTGTGGATTTCAGAGGAAAAATCTCTGTTTTGGGAAAGAAGGGCAGGAGAGGCAGAGACTACTTTCAGGGGAATTTGCTGCATGTGAAAGGTGCTGCATTGACAAGTCTCCTGTGTTACCCCCCGGCAGACAGTGTCACATCCAGACTATGTACCCAAGAGTGTCTTTAGCACAAGGTGGTAGCTGTCCACACAGCCAGAGGGAGGTGAGTTGAAGAAACAGGCAGAGATTCCGTGAAAACTCTAGGCTGAAGTACTGTCTGCCGTGGGCCTGCTAGGATCAGGAGATGGCAAGGAGAGAAGAGAAATCTGCAAAAATAAGAGAGGGGTCTTGAAGAAATGTAGTACCTCTACAGAGACGATACAACTCAGTTGTAGGTTTGCCACAAGCCCTGCCGGACAGACCTCCAGGCAGAGCAGATGTTACAGAGCAAATCAAAGAAGCCATTAGGCGGCTCTGTGCTCTAGGCTTTCTACCAGATTGTAGCCAACATCATGTTTTTAGATCAACTGCAGTTAAACATTTTTGGTTCCTTTAACTTGTTTCCTTCCGCAGCCTACAAGAAAACTTTCCAAACAGGCATTAAAAAGTCAGCTCCTTTATATTTTAATGGACAAATAAATTTTCCAATTATCTCAGCTTTTTCCCAACCCTGCTGGGACCAGAGTTTGGCAATGCTATGATATGAGGGAAAGGAATAACGATGAGTGTTTTGCATCAGGTGTCAGCAGTGTTGTGTTCTCAGTGAACAATAGGGACATTAGGCACGCATACCACTCGTCTGAAGTGCTTCTTAGGAAACGATGTAAGAGGTCAAAACTAAATTTTCATTTCTACATATTTTTCATCCATTGTCTCAAATAATTATCTAGAGCCAGTGCTTCATTAACAGAACAAAAGGTGGGCAACACCAGACTGGAAAGGGGAAATGGACAGTGCTGCTCTTCTATAAGATTTCTCCTTGGTCTCAGAACTACTTGTTTGGTGAAATTGACTGATCAGTGATGTGGAGAACTGACCACAGCAGTCTAAAATGAGCCCTCCAAAGCCAGCAAAACTTGTCTGAGCCGCAGATGGGGTGAAACGGTAGAGACAGATGGATCCTACTGCACCTCATACATTTCCTCCTTCACAGGAAACACCTGTGAAATGCCTCAAAGGAATTAGGGTATGTTCCTCCCAGAAGGCGACACGGTCAATAGCCCAACTTACGTGCCTCTATACCAATGCACACAGCATGAGTAACAAACAGGAGGAGTTGGAAGCCACTGTGCAGCTAGCAAGCTACGATCTAATCACTATCACTGAAACATGGTGGAATGAATCATGTGACTGGAGCACTGCAGTCGATGGCTATAAAGTGTTCAGAAGGGACTGGCAAGGAAGGAGGGGTGAGGGGGTTGCCCTCTGTGTAAAAAAAGTGATTGACTGCACAGAGCTGCCTTTGAAAAACAGCGATGAACAGGTTGAGAGCTTATGGGTAAAAACTAGGGGCCAAGCCAACAAAGGAAACCTTGTGGTTGGTGTTTACTACAGGCTGCCCAATCAAGGGGAGTCTGTTGACAAAGCATTCTTACTTCATACTTGCAGGCTCTGATCCTTCTGGGAGACTTCAATCACCCTGACATCTGCTGGAAAAGCAGCACAGCAAGCTGTAAGCAATCCAGGAGGCTCTTGGAGTGCACTGAGGATACTTTATTAATCCAGGTGGTAGACAGCCCAACCAGAGGAGAAGCATTACTTAGACCTATTGCTTACCAACACGGATGAACTAAATAGATATGTCAAGATTGGCAGCAGCCTGGGCTGCAGTGATCATGCCCTGGTGGAATTCACAATCTTGAGGTATACAGGCCAGATGAAGAGTAGTGTCAGCACTCTGAATTTTAGGAGAGCAAACTTTCAGTTGTTTAAGGAATTAGTGGATGGGACCCCCTGGGCACCTGCCCTCAGGGATAAAGGAGCTCAACAGAGCTGGCCACTCTTTAAGGACGTATTTCTTAGAGTCCAAGAGCTCTCAATTCCCATGTGTGAGAAATAATCAGGAAAGGAAGGCAGGAAACCAGCATGGCTGAGTAAGGACCTCCTCATCAAACTAAAGTGTAAGAAGGAAATGCACAGGCAGTGGAACCAGGGACATGGATCCTGGGAAGAATATAGGGATGCTGCCCAGATGTGTAGGAATGGGATCAGGAAAGCTAAGGCACAGTTGGAGCAGAATTTGGCAAGGGGTGTGAAGAATAGTAAGAAGGGCTTCCACAGGTAAGTTGGTCAGAAAAGAAAGATTAAAGAAAATGTACCCCCCAATAAATAAGACAGGAGAACTAGTGACAACCGTCATGGAGAAGGTTGAGATACTCAACACATTTTTTGCCTCAATTTTCAATGGTAATCTCTCTTCCCACATCTCTCAAGCCCCTGAACCTCAAGGTAGGGACTGGGGGAATGAAGTCCCTCCCATCGAAAGTGAAGATCAGGTTTGAGACCACCTGAGGAACCTGAATATGCTAAGTCCATGGGACCCAACAACATGCATCCCAGGATCCTGAGGGAATTGGCTGATGTAGTTGCTAAGCCACACTCCATCATATTTGAAAAGTCACGGCAATCAGGTGAAGTCCCCAGTGCCTGGAGAAAGAGAAACATCACACCCATTATTAAAAAGGGTAAAAAAGAGGCCCCTTGGTCCCTCACCTCTGTGCCCAGTAAGATCATGGAACAGATCCTCCTGGAAGACATGTCAAAACACAGGGAAGACAGCAAGGTGATTGGAGACAGACAACGTGGCTTCACCAAGGGCAAATCATGCCTGACTAATCTAGTGGCCTTCTTCGATGGAGTGACTGCATCAGTGGACAAGGGAAGAGCTACGGATATCATCTACCTGGACTTATGGAAGGCCTTTGATACGGTCCCCCACAATATTCTTGCTAAATTGACGAGATACGGGTTTGACAGATGGACTGTTAGATGGATAAGGAATTGGCTGGATGGCTGTATCCAGCGAGTTACAGTCAATGGCTCAATGTCTGAGTGGAAACCAGCAACGAGTGGTGTCTCTCAAGGGTCTGTACTGGGACTAGTACTATTTATATCTTCATCAATGACGTAGCAGGATTGAGGGCACCCTCAGCAAGTTTGCAGATGACACCAAGCTGAGTGGTGCAGTTGATTCACTAGAGGGAAGGGTTGCCATTCAGAGGAACCTTGACAGGCTTGAGAAGTGGGCCCATGTGAACCTCATGAAGTCCAACAAGGCCAAGTGCAAGCTCTTACACCTGGGTCGGG
The DNA here is from genome assembly GCF_034638445.1 of Ciconia boyciana. Classification (NCBI taxonomy): domain Eukaryota; kingdom Metazoa; phylum Chordata; class Aves; order Ciconiiformes; family Ciconiidae; genus Ciconia; species Ciconia boyciana. The sequence goes on along the minus strand of NC_132934.1, from coordinate 121,708,648 downwards.
ACAATGCCCAGACTGGGGTATGAATGGATTGAGAGCAGCCTTGCAGAGAAGGACTTGGTGGATGAAAAATTGGATATGAGCTGGCAACACAGGCTTGCAGCCTAGAAAGCCAACCATATCCTGGGCTGCATCAAAAGAAGCATGGCCAGCAGGTCAAGGGAGGTGATTCTGCCCCTCTACTCCACTCTCGTGAGACCCCCACCTGGAGTACTGCATCCCATTCTGGGGTCCCGAGTACAAGAAAGACATGGAGATGTTGGAGCGGGTCCAGAGGAGGGCCACAAAGATGATCAGAGGGATGGAACTCCTCTCCTATGAGGAAAGGCTGAGAGAGTTGGGGTTGTTTAGCCTAGAGAAGATAAGGCTCCAGGGACACCTTATTGCAGCCTTTCAATACTTAAAGGGAGTTTATAAGGAAGATGGGGACAGACTTTTTAATAGGGCCTGTCACAACAGGACAAGGGGTAATGGTTTTAAACTAAAAGAGGGTAAATTCAGACTAGATATAAGGAAGAAATTTTTTACGATGAGGGTGGTGAACCACTGGAACAGGTTACCCAGAGAAGTTGTGGATACCTCATCATTGGAAGTGTTTAAGGTCAGGCTGGATGGGGCTTTGAGCAACCTGATCTAGTTGAAGATGTCCCTGCCTATTGCAGGGGGGTTGGACTAGATGATCTTTAAAGATCCCTTCCAACCCCCACCATTCTGTGATTCTATGATACCTCAACTGAAGAATCTGTTCTGTGCCTCAGCATGAAAAGGAGACACAAAGGGCCACAGCACTGAGAAAATAGTGACTGCTGGCCACTGAAACATAGAACAGAAAAAAATGACAAATACAGAAAATGGGTGGCAGCTGTGCAACACTTTTGCACAGGGATGAGAAAGGAAGCATTTGGTGCTCTTCCCTGCTTTTCACACTCAGGTCCAGACAAGTCCACTAATGCCCTCAAGGTAAGCTTCATTGAGGGTAAGCTCTGAATATGCTGCTTTTGGAGCAGCTATCAGAACTGTACAAATCAAATGCCCAGGGAGGCTGGTATGACACTAGTTTCAGATTGGATCACCACGTTGCTGCAATACTATTATTGGACTGGGAATGTTGAATATTCTTTTGGTTGTCTTTGCCGGAAAGTGTGAAATTAAAAGTACGTTTTCCCTCTGTAATGTTGAAGAAAGAGGCCCTTAGTAAGTGTACATATGTAGCTGTGGGTAATTGCAGTCCATTGCTGTTTGGTAAGGTCACGTATTGTGTTTTGAGTGGTGTTTGAACATTATACTGATACTCGAACAGTTCTTCAGAAGCTGCCACATCCACACAATGCACATCTTAATACCTGTGACTAAATCATAAAAGGAAAATATAACAGTAGAGAAGTCAACAATAAGTTACAAGAGTGCTTTTATTAACACACCAAAACTCCACTAAACAGACTCAGTCACAATAGCAGTTTCTGCTGAGCATGAAAGGTATCAAATACAAGCTACTGTTCTGCATTTCATCCTGAAGACTAGTGCTCAGCATTTGTAAATGGCATAGCTCCACTGAAATCAATAGGCAAATCTCTAGTCCTGCCACTTTCAAGCAGTTCAGGACTGTAAGTGCTAAAAACTAGAAAAATATTTATAGTAAAATACCTTATCCTTTCACTGTGTGCAGAAGGCAAACACATTACATATTTGAGAGCAAACTGAGCAAAAGTTACGAGCCTCCTACATAATAAAAAGGTAATGGTTATGTTCATCAGACTCTAAGATTGCAAAGATAATTTGCAGTTTCACTAATGAATTGCAACCAAATGGATCTTTTTTATATCAGGATCATAACTGATATTTCAGCAAGGAAAAGACAAGTCAAAGATTTTTACTCCTTATAGATTCACTTGAATCAAAAGCAGAATGCAAATGATTATTCTAAAATTTATTGATGTATTTTAAAGGTGTGTATATAACCTCTAAGATCAATCAGTACAACCTTTTGCAAAACGTAGAAGTCCTTTAACCAATTATGTTATTACCTAACAGAAATTGGACTAGGGGGATAGAAAAGCAACTTTCTAATGCCATTCTGTACCAAAAAAACAGTACCTAAATACTATGGCTACTAAGAGTATTTGTGAGTTCAAGTTAATGACCAATTTCCACTAAGAGTTATTTATAGTGGTGTCCATTGAGCTTAAAGAGGAATTAGCTTGTTGACTGTAAATTACTGAATTACATGTGACCCAGACACAGCAGACTCTATCACTGTGCAGGAGGAGTGCATGCAGCAATCAGAACCAAGGTGTGGTGGGGGCAAGTTACCACACCGCTTTGCTCTCCATCTTCTAACACACTCACTGAAGTGGAGGTTTAGGGCAGCAGAGTGAAGAAGAGCGCCCCAGGAAAGAATCCTGCAGGAGATGCTTACTGTGTGGAAAATATTTTTGTTCCAGTTTATCCAGCTGAACAGACTGTTGTTGTATTCAATGGAGCATGTAAACTAAACCTTTGCTGCTGCACTAAAGGTAGGGTCTTGCAGCCAGGCAAAATTCAGCTCAAATTTATAACTATTCCGTTGCAATTGGAGTGCTCTCACTTAGGTGGGAAGCACACTCTGTGGCTTGACTGCACAATCATTGTGTTCTAATTAAACAGAATACGTAGGTACCAATTGACTTATCGGGAAAAGCATGGGCTGCCAGTAGCAAAAATAGTTTCCTTTTTCTTTTTATTGAGTCCTTATCGATTAAAGAATTTACATTCTGAAGAACACTGAGTAGGTTAAGCCCCAGATTCATGGTGCCTTTTCTTTATTGGTGAAATTCCAATACTTGTTCTCCAGCTTCTGTATACTTAAGGCGTTGCACAATTACATCTTCAACATTGCTGCAGCTCAAAGTTTCAACCTCACCTTAAGTAAATAGTGAATTACAAACTGAAAAGGAGATCTCTCTAAGGGTTTGTTGATTTACCTCCTGGAATATTATAGAAACATGCAGCTTGTCAATAGTAATGGCACAAGTGTTGCTAAGATGGGCACATAGCAACATGGCACAGTGGGAGAGCCAAATCTTGGAACTTGAATAGAGAAACATGAAGTCTCTCTTTTTTCCCTTCTGTTTTATCAATGGAAAAAACTGCCAAAATTCACTTCAACCTGGAGCTGCAGCCACAAATAGTTCTTAGGACACGAGGGAAGAGCTAGATTGCTTAAAAAAGAAAGAAAAAAGAAAAAAAAAAAGAGGGGGGATAGAAGCCTTTTATATGCGACATTAATTTGGAAGAGTCAGCATTGCAACCAGTCATGACCACCATTGTGAAGAGTAATGAAAGCCAAATGCTGAATGAAGACAAGCTTCAGTTCTCCATGTGATGAGACATGATCCAGCTAGAAAAAATAAAAAAAAAAAAACTAATCATGACTGAGAAAGGTAATCAACTACCTTCCAAAGAAAGTAAATACATAGGAAAAAAGAGATGAGTAGTTCCAGCATCTAAAAGGAGCCATTAGCTGAGACTCCAACATGATATATGAGTGTTATGAGCCTGACAATATCCTTTATGCTACAACCTCATTGCCATTACTATCAAGTATTGCAATCACCCGTCACCATTCATGAGAGCAGAATGATGAATGAAGACAAGCCATTCTTCTCTCTGTGGAGAGACTCAGAGGCTTCATATATAGGTTTTAATTTAGTGGACCTAGATATGCCCTTTATGCTGGATTATGGCTCCCTAGTGGGACCTGTATCGCTGATGGAACTGTACAGCTGCTGGAGCTGTACAAAGGAGCCCTGGGTTCCTTCCCTTTGGGCTCCCAACAGGCAGCCCTGCCCAGACTTTGGGAAGCAATCGGAGCATCCCCCTCACCTACAGCAAGCTCCTAGGAGCTGCCCATAGATGACTACAGAGGGTGGTCTCTGCAACGTAAGACTAGGGGAAATAGAGCTAATAGTGACTATTCAAGACTTTACAAGCCGATAGCTGGGATGCAGTCTTCCCTGTCCTTTCTCTGTGCTATATATTAAGCATTATTGTACTTAGTGAAGCGAACTAAATTATCTGCAAATACCATCATGATGAGTCTAGTGAATTTACTGTGGTCGTGGCAGCTGCATTGGCATGTATGCGGCCTCCATCAGGAAAGAGTTACTGACTAACTCTGGTAACAATGTCAAATAAGCCCGTACCCAGGAACAGAATTCGATCAGATCCGCAGTAAACATCTTTGAGTCATGAAGCAATGTTAGGTGTTCTTTTTCAGAAAGCCAGCTTTCTCACCTATCTCTCCTCCTCTTAAACGGACAAACATACAAATGGTGGTGAGCAGCTAGCACACACTCATTTTACAGAAAAAGTGCTGAATCCTGCGGTATTCTGGAAAAGTGTTACATTTCAAAGTTGTAGAGGCAGAATGTGTGGTAGTGGTTAACACTCCTCACAGCTGTCTTTTCAGACTCTCTGCAGGCACTTGTAAGCACTGCTTATGCATTATCAATATTTCAAGCTCTTTATGTCTAACATCCCACTATTTTCTTGAAAAGCACCCCTTCAAAAAAAAAAAAAAAATTAAACCCAAGCTTTTGCAGAAAGGGATAACTTCTGAAGCAAATTAGCCTCTGAAGCAGATTTATAAAGAGAGTGGTAAAGTTTCTCTCCTTTATTATACTAATCCATGATCCAAAACCAAAAGTGATACGCTTTTTGTGGAAATGGTTATTGGTGTTCTTCTAAAGTGGTGTGTCGTTTACACTGACTGAGACCAAAGCCATGAAGGAAGATGAAGAAGAGAAGGCTGTCTTCCTCCTCTGTAGTCTGCAGCATTTGAAAACAGGCAAGAATAGCAGGAATTTCATTCTTACTTCTATGACCTTCACCCACAGCAAACAGGACGAGGTTCAAATACCCTTAAACAGAGGATGCTCATCTGCAATTATTTAACCATTTCAGGAAGAGATAAACAGCTAAAAAAAGTAAGTGATCATAATTCAGTACTTACATCTGGTAACCTGGAAATCACTAATCATAGAACACTTGGTAGCTGAAGTTGTCAGACTTGATTCTGAAGTTGTATCTTCCCATCTTTCGCTGGTACTGGAAAATGAGAAGGCTCACAACTCCCAGCACAAAACCAAACACAGCAAAGGCAATGAGGATGATGTATCCAACTCCCATCCCAGCTTCCTTCTCTCTCTTCAAATCAGATGCTAAAAAAAAAAAGAGGTGAAAGAAAAAAGCTTTGAAATTCCTAAATCTTTTCCTGGGGTAAGAAACAAGGCTTGCCTACAAATTAGCCCACATGCATGCTGAAGCACAGAGCTGTGATACAGAAGTGAATCAGCCTCTTGGGGAGGGCGATTCTTGTGGAAAGATCTGTGAGCCACAGTCCAAGTTCTCTTTTTACATACAGGGGTAGAGGCCCTGCAGACATGAGTGTGATATGTCTGGGAATTTGACTCTACAATTCTCTGTTAAAGTAAGAATTAAAGGATCAGCACTGATGACTTTTTGAAATGCTGCCTTACTTTCAGAATGACCCTAGAGGTGAAGCATTCTCCCATCTTAATCCTGCCCCCATTAATCTGTGATTATTAAAAACCACGTGATTTGCTTTTATCTCATATGTAACACTTCTTTAAACACAAAATATTTAGGGAAGGATTGTCCATGTGTGCTGGGTCTCTAAGCTCCCATTCTAGTCAGCAGAGATCTGGCTGGGGCGGTCAGTGGAGGCAGGTGACTGAGTCACACTGAAGTGGTCACCATGGGCTCAACTCTGTAGCCTGAGCATAGGCATCTAGGGCCACCTGAGAAGCCCAAGGGTGTCTACAATGTCTGCACAGGTCTGGCAGAGATGGCATGGGACGTGCAAAAGACCTATAGTCTTTTGGAATAGCACCCAGACACTGAGGGGAAGGAAAGAATGGGGCACCATGGGTCATGAGCACTAAATGCCTATGTGTGGGCAAGAGTCACGTCCCTTGTTGCCAGCTGTCTCCCTAGGCTCCACTGAACATCGACAGAACACGTTCGCCTGGTTCACATGTAGACAATTCCATGTATTTGTCCAAATGCGCAAGCAGAATCCCCTCTCCCTTTAACATTATGCCTCTATTCATGTTTGTACATGTACTCTTGCACACTTGTAATTCATTCTTGTGAATGCGTGATGCACCTACAAAAACATGCATTTGCCTGCATACATTTTCAGGACAGCGCTTATTTAGCCAAGCACTTGTGCAGTACCTGAGGTGCACAGAAGACAACTACTAATGTGCATACATGCCTGTAATTAGAGACAAGCTCTTTGGCCAAAGGGCACTGCTGGCAGCCACAGAGGTATGCAATAGCGGTGTCCAAGCTACGTAACATCCAGGGCATCATTCCAAGACAGGCCAAAGCAGTGTTGCACAATATATTTAGGCTTATTTCTGAATTTCAATATGAAACAAAGGAATAAAAAAGAAGATGCACAGTGGAAACGGCAGCCTGTAGCCAGACACAGATAGAGCAGGCCTTCCTGAGGACGTGTATCAGTGGTCTTTGCTGTAGCACGTGGCCAAGCAGTATAGGCAAAGCAGTTAAAGCTTCTTTCATGTTTCACTGCAGCAGCTTACCTGACATTGTAATTCACATTGTCTCCTTCAGCACAGAGATGCATATCACTGTCTAGGTCTAGCCTCACACTTAAAATGCAATGTGAGTATCCAAATTGGAAACAGGAGACAACATCTAGTAATGCCACCTTTGCCTAGGAACTGATGTAGTACAACCAAAATAAAGCTCCCCTCACCAGAGTTCCTTTTGTGCAGTGACCATTTTTCACTATCAGAAATGCATTGGGGTGTCCAGTGAAAATGGGAATGAGATCTACTTGATGTAAGTGCTGTACAAAGAAAGCTGTATTAATTGCTAAGTTTTAAAAAAGGAACTAACTCAGAAAGGAACACTGAAGGCCTACTCTAACAGACTAATACTTGCATATAATGGAAGAAAAATATAATATGCTAAGTCAGAGCCGGTTTCCAGGTCCAAAAAGAACATTGTGACCATCACAGCAGAGGAGAAAAAAATACCCTGAACTCACTCACAGTCCAGCATTAACTTATCTCCGCAGTCAGAAGAGCGTTAAGTGACTGGCAAAACAGGCAACCAGCAGGAGGAAAGGGGGTGACTTCTGTCTATTCTCAGTAGATGTGTTAAAACTCTGATATTGGTGTGCACAAATACTCTCAATGAGTATTTTATGCTAATAAGATATGAATGCAAATGGCTGGAGGAGGCCAAATGAAAATGTTAGAGGCCATGGGTGCCCTTGGAAATATCACTCAAGGTAAATGCAGAAGAGGCAGATGCATAACAGATTAGACCTTGCTTGTACACAGTGCTGGTGTTCACTCTCTATTAACCTGTACTGCACCACTCCACCCGATTAACCAAGGTGCTGTGCATCAGCTGTCCTCTGCCACTTTCCATCACGGTAGTAATGAAGTCAGTACCAGGGAGTCTGAGGGAAGACAATACAATCTCTTATCTCCTCTGATTTTGGACTTCAGAGCTCAATATAATTGTGGCCTAACAACAGTGTAAACACTTGAAAAACTGATTGCAATCTAAAAGATTCAAGCTGCTTTCGCACTTGACAATTGTAATAACTGTTTGATTTTGTGGCTGTTGCACTTGCTACCTTGTGCAAATAGCTACACGAAGCACTTAATCCTCTTCCTTTCTACATTCCCGTGACAATCTGACAGTCACTTCACCGAGGAGGGCGCATGCTTTTCCACACTGCCACATGGCTTCAGTAAGAACACCTGCTCCTCAGAAAAATATGCAGAGGGGCATGAAAACCTTGTATCACAGGTCTTCAGGTTCCCTTGCCAGTGAAAAAGAATCTTGAAGTGATAGTTACTCTGTGTCCCCTTTTTGTAAGCGTCCATTCATAACTCACCAGCTGATTTACACAGGGGTCCCCAGGATGTTCTGTACGTAGCGATGGTTTCACCAGTCTTCAGGGATCGAACCCCATGGCATCTCTGCAACAATCAATTCAAACTCCAACAAATAATATGGCTTACTAATTAAAAATACAAAGCCTTCTGATGAGTATGTGAAAGCCCAAGTGCTATTCTCACTCATTGGGGTTTTTGTTCCTTAGTGCTATGCTTTGTTAAACTGAAATGAGCACCAAATGGAAGTTCAAAAGAAAAGTCAATAGGGAAACATCAGTATAAAATCTGTAATTAGTCACACTGGAAAACACTGCTGTGAACAGACATTTCACACAATCTCTTTCTTTTCATTAACTTTCTGTTTGCTTTAGAGAAACCTTTTGGGAGAATAAACTTCTCACTATTTCTGTATGCCAGGGTTTTGCAAACATTTTTGTTTGGATGTTTCTACTGCCCATGGCAGGCAGAGCAGATACTACAACCAGCACCAGCAAAAGCAGTGGCAACCTTCAGCCCCTGCCAAGCTGTGTGTCATTCTGAAGCAACGCACAACTCTTCAGTGACATGTGAACTACTAATCTGGGAACAACTAGTTTGAAAGCCCTGCCCTGTGAAATGTTGGGGATCAGCTGCTTTAGCTTTGTGTGAGCAGCACTTGCAGAATACACAGCACACACATCTTCTGCACACGTCCTCGGTAGCACTGTTCAGTTTGTTTGCTACCTTTTTGTTTTAAGTTGCAACCCAAAGGTCTCTGATGGGAACCATAGCTCATTGAGGTTATTCAAAAGATACTGCGGCTCTCCTGGAAGTGCACATAAAAACAGAAACTGCAGTACCATACTATAATCAGCAAAAGAAAACAGGGAAGTGCAAGGGTGTCTTACCAGCTTGTCTACACAAGAATGTCTCACCGGTGTTACCAGCCTGGTTACACTAAAAAACCTCTACAATCTCACCAGTGTTACCAGCCTGGTTACACTAAAAAACCTCTACAATCTCACCAGTGTTACCAGGCTGGTTACACTAAAAAACCTCTACCATTCGCTGTCAGCAACAGTGTCTTTAGCTGGGTCAGCCCCCAGAAAAATACCCATATAGCTGCGACTTTGGCCTACTCTCAAATAGCTTTCCCAGCTAGGCGGATCCATTAGAGAATACACTTACATAGCTGCTCCCTGATATCAATGATTTTTTGGTCCCACATGGCCATGGAGCCACGGTGGTGGAGATTCGGTGGAGTTGGTGGAGATTCCATTTGGTGGAGATTCCATTTGGTGGAGATTCCACCAAACATATGCATGGTGGTGGCACATCACTCCTCTTCCCATTCAAAGTCATGTTTCTTACTCATTTCTTACTACATTGCTCCCCAGCCTGTCTGTTTTTTTCTACTCTAAACTTTAGAGCACCTTACTCTCTTCTGCCAAGAAAACAAGGAATAAAAAGACTGGGCAAGAAGAAATAATACAAGATGTAAGTCTCAATTTTGTGGGCAAAGAACTGAAGCAAATCTGCCCTGAAGCAAGTCACTATTCTCCAGAGTAGCAGACAGATCACATCCCAGAGTACAGAGGATCACATCCCAGACCCTGGGCACTTTCCCAGCCATCTCACTTTAATTCCAAATACACTCTGTTCTTGCTCCAATTTTCCTTGATCTTTGCACCTCCTGCAGCTCCCCCTCCCTTCTTTGTAAAAGCCATTGTCATCCTGTGTAGATGTGCCTAGTACTTGTCTTCTCCGCATAACATTTTAATCTCAATCTAAGATACTGAATTCACTGACTTTTCATAGGGGGTAAATTTTGCATAGGAGAAAGAACAATATCTCTCATCTCTCTATATGAATAATATAGAAATTAGTAATATAGAATATATGAAAGAAGAGGGCCTCACTGATTAACTCTGCTGTGCCTTGTTTACTGCAGATGTCAATCTCAATCAAACCTCATCTTGGGCTAGCAGAATTACCCCATCACAGACCCCTGTAATTCAGATCAAAGCCAGTCCTGTAGCTGACCATGTTCCTAAACTCTAATCCATACAGCGAAAGCCTGCTCTAACAGCAAACCCAGCAGCTCCCAGCAAAACAACTGTTGGATTCCTTGCAGCAGCCATACCAGCCCACACGGTCCCTGTCCTGCCCATCCCTCTTATTCCCTGCCTCGCACCCACCACCGCGTCCCTCCTCAGCTGTGCAGGACACACAGTGAACTCAAGGAGGGCACCACCTCCTCCAAAGGAGGGCATAGGCTGGGGGTTGCTGAAGCACTGATTTTCAACACGCAAATTCAGCTGTGAAAACTGGAGCCATCTTTCCATCTGTCAGTCGTTTTTCCTGTTCCTACTTCTTTTTTTTAATCTGGAGGAAGCTTTATACTTTGAGAAAGGAAACAAGCATCTTCTGATAGCCATTTTTAACCTTTTAGGAAGAGATCGTTTGCTTTATAATGGGCTTAAACTGAGTTATTTAGAGCTAGAGGAAAGTGTTAAACAATGGAGGAACACCAAACTGCTAATGAAAACATCCTTGATAGGAAAAGAGCCAGGAAGGTTGGCAGGGGGAGAGGAGAATTCCTGTGTGTCTGCTAAAAAGAAAAAAAAAAAAAGCCATCAGCAAAACCTATTTTTTCTTATTCCTATGGTAGCAACACATTTTTAGATGAAGCAGTGTGTATCACTTAGAAGTAAAAAGAAACAAAGCAATGCTTTGGAGCACAGACAATTAGAACTGAAGTTGTTATCAGAACATTGCTTGGTTTATTGCTTTAAAAAGCAATAGGGTTTTAAAAAGCTGTAATAAACTCTATTAGAGTCACAGCCCTAGAAACTTAATGCCACCAAGCTTCCTTTCCTGGCACCTAAACTCTCACCTGGAGAAGGTAATCTCTAGTGGGAAAAAAAGGACAGAAAAACATCCCAAATCAATTTACTCAGGCTTTCCTGCTGACACTGCCAATATGGGCGCTCACTTTTTTGTGACATGTCCATCCGAGATGACACATTTCTGAACAGCCTATCTCATTGTGACTTCTGTTCATTGCCGCATAGCCACCCCTGTGCAGAGGCAAAAGGGTCAGTTCTCAGGTTCCCCAACTTTGATTTCCCCATTTCTGTACAAGCTCCATGCTTTTAACTATGAGGACAAGGAACAGGAAGAAAGGCGGACACTTCCATATGGTTGTAGTTCTTCCCCACTCCTCTCTGCTCTCAGCAGAGACTGAAGGAAAACTTCAAGAGCTATTTTAAACCCTGTTTGGAAACATTACTCCTTCAGTTCCATAGCAGGACTGCATATGGCATGTCGGAGAAAAATAGTATGTCGGAGCAAAACACTTACCGTCCTGCAGGTGCTTCCTGGTGTCTCCATACAAATACGTATTTTGCAGTGTAGGTAAACCACAGAATTGTTGACAAAGGAAAAAATTTTCATCTTAAACTGCGCTTTGCTTGAATTCCCATTCTCTAGCAGTGTGGTGTACGTATTTGGGATGGGACAGCTGAAAAGGAAGAGGAAAAACGTACATAGCAGCTAGGGCTATAGAAGGCATGTTGTGGTTATAGCACATAACTCAAGTTGTAAGGCTCCTTTAGAAAGCTGCACCCACACCCACCATGAAGCAACTCTCCAGCAGTGCAGGGGTGATAAGGGGCTATTTGCTGCTTTATTCTCACAGTATCCAAACAGAATAGGAGATCTGAGAAGTGGTCGGAGAGTTGGAAAAAAAGGGAGAGAGTGACAGAAAGAAGGATTTAAACTTGGCTTCACCAAACACAAAGTGAAAGAACATCATATTAAAAGGAATAACTTTTGTTACTGAGCAAAAGGACTATCCTGTATTTTAAGGTGGTGGGTGAGCCCACCTTAATGACATTGGCATAAGTCATTGGGGTGAGATCAGGGATCTGGACAGGAACAAACCTCCTCTTTTACCAGAGGCTGCATTAATATTGTCTGTGAGTCACAACACATAGGCATCAACTAACCTACACCTTCATTGATGAGCGTCACATAAGCCCTTGGTAATACCTGAACCACAGAGAAACAGCTAAAGCACACACTTGTCAATGTTCTTTCACTACTGGCTGCCAAAACCACCTATTTCTTCAGGTCAAAAGTACAACTCCTTTACAAAACTACGGGGAAGACAACCAAACTCAAACAGCTACCGCATTACCCTTTGAAAACATTTTATTTTCATACCTACCTTCCTTGTTCACAGAAGGAGTGACCAGTCAGAATGGTAAGGGACAGTGTATATGAATGATGAGAACACACATAAAAGGCATTTAAAATATAACACATTAGCAGTCAGCACCACTGGAAGTATGGCACATGCTATTTGCCAGTGGCATTGCCGTACCTGTTGCTGATAAAAGCAAATGAGAGGGGATCCACTGAATTATTAGTTGGAGTCGCCCAGCAGCCAGTGAGGACCACCTTGAGCTTGCTACCTGCTTTCTGGATCCCCACTTCAATCAGTACATCATCACTGGCAGAGACACTGAAATTTTTTTGTATTGGGGAGTTTCCAATAAACAAACGCATTTCTGTTCTGAAGTGTCCAGATCCATGCAAATCCTCAAAGATGGTGTGAAGTCTGAAACAACAATTAACCTCCTTTAAAGACCACAAATTTGACTGTGTGTTTCTATAAATCACTGCCTGTTTCTCCACCTCTTGCACGTTTAAGTAGTGAAGAGTTATCTGCACTCCAGGATGTTAGGACACTGTTTGTTTTCATCTATGGTTTAGCCAGGCAATTGCCAGTCTTGTTGGCCGTTGGATCTATTGACACATTAGATGGAGTAGGAGAGAAGCCCATGGCAGGGATCACCTGAGCACAGGACTCGCAGGATGGCAAACTACTTGGCATAGCAAGTACTGCCACTGGATACAGCTAAGGTCCCTGGGGATTTTTCCGATGCAGCAGTGCTCAGCCACGCAACAGCATTTCAAAGCAGAGAGAGTTGTTACTTACCCTTCTGCAGTATATCCAGAGGAAGTCAAGAGATCATTTTGAAACACACAGTGAATGGGACTGGCAACTTTTAAATGGTGGATTACTCCCTGAGCAGAAACGTCATTCCGAAGGATGGTTTTCGCTACGGTATTAGTCACGTTCTGGAACACAGAGAGAAGAAAGCACAACTTGTGAGCACAGTGTATCTAGGGATAAAACAGAGCTACAGGCTTACCAGCTTCAAGCGCTTAGGAATTCTCCATTCTCCTGGCTGCAAAAATCAAACAGATTAGAGCTCTAGTATCTTGTTTGCTGTACAGTGAGACAATGAAAATCCACCAGCCTTCCTCCTCTTCCTCAGTCTGCTCCACAAGGGAATTTCTGTACTTTGGCATGGCCTGAGCACAGCGGTTGGTTTGGGATCCAACAGCGATGGGATAGCCACTGCTTTTTGTCCCCATTACTGGTAGCAATTGGGGTATTTGTCTAAATATGATAATGAAATTGCTTTTAAGAAAAGAGAAGCTTCTGACAGCTGCAGGGGGAACCCAGAGAGACACGGGAGGTGACTCTCAGTTTGGAGAAGCCCTTGAGTTTTGCTGCCTGATCCCAAAGATTCCCCTCCTCTTTCTTGCTTGCCCTCCTCCCCAAACAGTGAGGTAACTTTCCACTCACAGGAAGAGGTTTTCTTTCTCCAAATAAATTTCTTTGTCCAACAGTTCAGCAACTAATAGACTGTACTCCTAGCTAAGGATCTGCCATTGCCCTCCTCCTCACCTCACCTCCAAGACCAAAAAAAAAATGCCCTGGGGCTTTTTCACATTCACCAGCTCAGGGGACTTACAGTCTCAACTTCAGTGCCGCAGTCGCTCCAGCCTGCCTGCAGCACAACGTGAGTGCCATTGCTGATGCTCACGTTGCAGCGAGGCTCCCCCAGGTACAGGGAGGTTTCCGGGATAGACTCCTGCTGTAAAAATGTCTTCTGGACAGCAAGGACGATCTTCTCGATTTCACAAAACACTCTCACTGCATCTTTAATGGAAACCTCCTGGACAGGTTTAACAAGGGGGACAGGAGATGCTTGAGGAGAAACGTTGGGAGTTGACACAGGATCCGTGGTGAGAGGAGGCAGCACCGTGCTGGAGAATGCGGTGTCCTCCAGAGCTTTGTGCTCAGCAGTAGAGAAGTCCAAAGAAGCAGGGGAGGAAACATGAGTTGAAGTTTGCAAAGATGTTGCAGGTAAAACTGTGGGGTGTACAGGTTTCTCATCTGTCAGTGTTGCCTCTTGGCTGATAGGAAATGCTGAAGAGTGCCAAAAATAAAGGTACTGTTGTAATTTACAGATTCAAATTGATTTTATAAGGTAAGAGCAAACCCTTAGGAGGAAACTCACAGTTACTGGCAGGAAACTAGCTGCTTTTGTTTTTTTAACCTGTTCTACTTACTGCCAAAGCTGTGGCACTTTTTTAAGAAAGAGCGCAAGAGATAGATAAAGGGCCTGTGAGTAAAGCTGAAGTCCTTCATTTCCTGAGAGCTGCAATAATTAGTGTGCTCATGTGCAACTTATATACAGCTTTTGGAAGATCAGTGCTTGCAAGAGATCCCCAGCTGCAAGTTGCTCAGCAAGTGTTCATATTTTTGTACCTAGTACTGTAGGAAACTGCACACTTCTGGATGTGGGGTATAAACAGGAGCACAGTTTGTTATAAAACCTGGCCCCATTTGTGACCACTTGGTACCCAAAGATATAACCCTGAGCACTTTGGAAAACCCGTTTTGGGGGAAGTGCAGGACAAACCTCATGTAGCAGGCCCACATTGCACATATGTGTCCTGAGAGACAGAGTGGGGAGTTGAACAAATGTGTTGGTAGCAATCTTTAATGGTTTCAGGAAGAAAGCAAGCAGGGGAAAAGGGGAAGCACAGGTTGAGATCAATCTGTGTGTTGAACACCCAACATCCAGCAGTCTCTGGGCTCTTTGCTGGTAGAAACAACCTAAAGTGTTCATCCACCACTGACTTAGAGAACACCAAGATAATAAACTCCATTTTCATTGAAACACAAAGGATGTGTCTCATCGCACAAAAATTCTCTTAGATAATTTTAATGGGTTGTACATACAAATAGCATCTATTTCCCAAGCAACAGATAAAATCTGTACATATATATATATATATATCCTTCTGGAACGCCCCAGCGTTCAGAAATGCCCCAAATTAAAAAGCTGCTGATTTGAACTTAAGAGGAAGAAACAGAAAAGTCTGAGCTCTTTCAGAGCTGTATTTCCCAAAAGCTCATTATCATAATGCTAAATATCTTGGTTAAACAAAACCGAGCAAAGTTTGGTATCAGTTGACAAATCCTTGTGACTTCAGCCAAAGAGTAGCTTATCACTGTGGTTACAAAAATAAATATAAATTACTGAAGAAGTCTAAAATAATTTAGGAGCTTAAAGCCTCATCATATGTCAGCTAACAAATGACTTAAGGAAAGAGAGAAGCTAGATGAATTGACTCATACAAAAAGTAGTTTGTAATACCAACATTTCACCCCTGCTGCCATACAGAGGTCAAACCACATATCCAGTGCTTTCTGTTACCTTCTCTATTATCTCTGCTGTCCCCTCTGCTACTGGTAATGAAAATAACTATCAATCTTGACAATCTTATCTGATTTTGATGGCACATATGAGAAAACAGAATTGTTAAAAGGACCTTACAAAGACAGCATTAAATATTAATATAGTAAACTCTCATGACAGAGTATTACAGTCAGAAATACTTAAAGTCCGCTGCAAGATTTTCCCCTTAGGATCCAGCTGAAAACAATGAACCAAATTAATCCCTGGTAAAATCTCAAGACCTGTGGCATGTGTGACCATGATTCAATAAAGATCAGATCACTAAGCGTTCAGTTAGCCATTAGATAATAAAAATTTTTTTTGCCTTCACATCTTCTTCCAGGCCTTTCTGGATGCACATCAGCAAATCCTTCATTGCAGCTGCACTGGTAAAACCCAAGTGTGTTATGGCACGATGCAGCCGGGGAGCAGTCATCTTCTTCACTTTCGCACTCATCATAATCTGTTGGGTATATTTAAGCAAAAGGCAAAGGTGGAGAGAGTATAAATGAAAATGTGATGGTTCTGAAACTGGAGCACGGTCGTATTATCATGATATCATGGTGGGATTACACCTCTTGTGATGGTGTGATACTCTACTGTACAACTCAGGCAGCTGCTGGGTCTAGAAGACGTGGGGCACTGAAAGCACAGCCTAGAGGGCTAATTGCAAGGCATTGACAAAACCCTCCAGGAGCTGTGCTACCTACCAGGGATGCTCAGCAGATACTCACTGAAATGTAGGCACCCTGCTGCAGAGTTCCTATCCTCCTAAACTGATCAACAGCCCAAGGGGACGCTTCTAACCCCGGGAGCTTCCTCAGCTGCCTCCCCTGTTCCACACTCCTGAGGAGATGGTTAGTAAATACTCAGCATGAGTGAAGCAGGAAGTTTGTGTGCCTGGTCCAAGTTGCCGTCTAGCTGCTTTCTTAATTTTTACCTGGCCAAAATTTTCACTTTTGAAAGGAAACATGCTTTACTTCCCTTTCTCTTCC
This sequence comes from Ciconia boyciana, assembly GCF_034638445.1. Taxonomy (NCBI): domain Eukaryota; kingdom Metazoa; phylum Chordata; class Aves; order Ciconiiformes; family Ciconiidae; genus Ciconia; species Ciconia boyciana. Next base: position 121,692,127 of record NC_132934.1, on the reverse strand, counting down.
CAAGGTCTAATTGTAACTGTGCAAATAAGGATGTAACACCACAGGTGGGTCTCAGAAAGCAGCACTAACCACCTGCTCTGTGGGGACCTGTCCCTGAAACAAACCATTTGTTTTAGCACAGGTTCGAAGTGGGCAGGCACTCTACAAAGCACTGCCACGAGATAGTCGTGATCTTACTAATTAACAGGATACATAACTTTCCAGATTCACAGCTGTAAGGGTTAACAGGCAAAGAGAATGTACAGGGCAGACCATATACATGCTTCTGAAGTCATTTTGCATGAGAGTCTAATTGACAGCTTATAACAATATTCTTTGGACAAACGTATCATGTTAAGGATATAGAATTTGCTATTTTTTCCAGAGATGACAGGTCAACTTGTGAAACAGAATTCAACAGCAGTTAGTCAGGAGACTAGTTTTTCCTGTAAATGACTTAAATTACATATAAAGGAAAAGAAGTTGTACAAACAGATATTGTGCTGGTTTTGGTGAAGCGTGGACTTTCATCTGAACTCCCGACCACAGGTGTATGAGGAAAACACATACTCCCAGTGCAGAAGAATTCATGTGTTCATTTATTTGTTTCTTGAGGTTTCCATCACATGCAAAATTATCCATGCAAAGCAAAGGGTAATGTATTTCAAAATTATTTTAAACAGAGCTAGTTATGTCTGTGTACAGGGTTTCCACTAGTAGTTTATAAAACCCTCAATTTGTGACCACTGTTTCTAACATCTCCATATCTTCTCTAAAAAATTAATTCTAGCTATAGACAAAAAGACCAGTTGGTTTTGTCCTTTTGGATCAGGAGTACCTCACTTCTTATTTCATCTTTTGATGTTCTCTGGAAAAGCTTATTGGATGGATAAGCAGGAGCAATGTAAGGAGAGAGAATGGCTTTTCATCCACCTGTTTTACAGATACTTTCACCTCAAAAAATACAGATTAACAATAGGCTTTATCATCTTTCTAGTTCTGAAGAACTACTAGGATACAAACTGCTCCTTACCGTTTATCAAGAGATTGCTCTTGTCAACTGTGAAATAGGAGCTGTGTTCAAAGGCATCACGAAAAGTGGTGATGATGTAGTAGATATCCACATCTTCTGCAATCAGTAAATTGAAACTTACCACTGTGCTCCCATTAGTAATACCCGTTATCAACACTTTAATCAGGCCAGCATCCACCTGCTGAAGAACCTCAAGGGGCAGAGATTTATGTACCTGGAATAAAAACAAAATGCATGTGGAGATGGACAGATAGAAGCAATTACATTTTGGGCTCTGTACACTGCCCAGAAGAGAGCATTATGCATAACAGTTGTGCTTCATACTCTGGAGGGAAGCAGCAGAAAATTGACCTTTTGCTTTATAACGTTTCCACTCTACAGCAGCTGAAGGATATTGTATGTATTTAACCATGAATCTTAAACAAGATAAGCAATTAAGATACTTCATCTGTCATTTGGCACAGGTTCTTGCCTCTGGTAACGGCAAGGGAGGGAGGAGACTGCAGGGAAGCTCCCATGTTCTGCCTCTCAAAACGCCCCCAGGGAGAGCGGGCAACCCAATACGAAGAGGAGCTGCCAATGGAAGTGGAGAGGCCCCCTGACACTCCACGCTGGAGGCTCCCTTAGCTCAGGTATGTTACAGCTTAGCGCAGACCACCCTCAAGCCTTTCTTCACAGGTCTCACCAAGCCTTTCTCACCAGAGCCAAACAAATAAGCAAAATTCTCCTGCTTATCACTGAGCGTTAACTTCCCTCTTTTTAAATGCCCGGACCAAGGTAAAGAAAACAGAAGGGTGTTTCATGCCATCAGCACTGCCACACAACTCAACCTCCCATCAAGTCAGTCCTGGATTTGATCTCAGAAATATTTCATTAAAGTCTTCCCTGAGGAATATCACATTATTTCTGCAGATTCTGACTGTCATTGGGGCACGCAGCCCCTACTCACGGTCCTCCCCAAGAGTCCAAGAGCAGGGCTAGGAGATGGCTCTGCACTGTTTTGAACAGGAGCTGTCACCCTCAAAGTATTGCAGCACCAAATCACAGCTGAACTTAGGGCAGTCTAGAGAAATCAATAAAATAAACGTTCATGGTCCGTACACAGTGACCTTGGAATTCAATAGTGGACTAAGAAAGAAAATGCCACCTTTTTCAAAGCACACTGAGCCTTATTCACGATAGCCCCCAAAGCAGCCTCCTTTACCACCGCTGAAGAGCAGGATGGTCTGCTTTCTGTGGGATGGGAAAACACAATGCTGTGTGAAACTTTGCATCAGCTGGGCTGCCCAGCCTCTCCGCCATCCAGCTCAGATGGAAAAACCAACTCCCCTCAAAGAGATAAACAGACTGGAGCTGCATGTTCAACCTCTTCCCTCTCTACCCTCCAAGGCTGGGTGGTACCTCCAGAGGGCCGCTGCCTGTGGGAACATCTCCTTCTCCTCCCACAGGAGGGCAGTCCATGGGGCAGGGCACCCGGGCATACACAGGAGCCCAAGGGGACGTACAACAGCTTTTGCATTTCCAGCACCGTTCCCCTTCATCTCCAGGCCCAGCACCAGCCACAGGAGAAGCAAACACAGGTCAGATGGCATCATCTCACCTGGGGACCAACCCCCAACAAGACACAAGGCTAATATTAATTCAGCTTTAAAGAACATGTTGAGAAAACATTACATACAGAACTACAGACCTAGTTCTGAGAAACTCAGCACAAAGAGAAACTGGTAAACATCCACAAGTGCTCCCCTCAGACCTTTTCCTCTAGTTGCCTGGACAAGGGGCCCGATAAGACTGTGCTGGACTCCCTGCATGTCCCAAGGGAAAGCAAGGTGTGCACACACACACACACACAGGTTTGCATGCCAGGTCTTGCCCCAGCATCTAAGTACAATGCAGGCAGAGCGCATATCTGAAGACTAGATGCCAGGGTTAGCACAGGCTGTGTGAGCCCATCCATCAACGTCCTGAATTTTCCCATTACAGTTGTGTATTTTCTTCTCTCCCTTTCTCCAGGAGATGCTGACAGATCCTCTGTGTTTCTTAGTATCTTTCACCTATGCCTGGGAAGTCTTTTTAAATTCTTCCACACAAATAAAAAGTGCAGCAACAAAAAGTGTGGGACATAACTTTCAAGCCTGCATCAGGCAGTTAGTAAAGGCTGTTCTGAGCTATTGGTATTAAAATTGCACTTAGAAACTGCCACCAAAAGTGCAACAGGAGACTGTCCATGGTAAGAGAGCAGCTCCCAGCAGCACACAAAGGACAAATCCCATGCCATCCCTGTCAACCCTCCTGAGCCTGGGATACACACAGCTTCCTTCTACATAGCAGCCACTAGCTTCAGTGCAGGAGACAGAGAGATGGAAACAGCCACAGAAACACCTACATTTTTGTAATTTCTCAGCATACGTGCTCTTTGCCCTCACCCTCCCGTGGCTATCAGGCTCCCAGGAGATGCCAGCAGAGAGGAAGGCACAGAGCAGCAGAGCAACCGCACTGTAAGGGCCGGACAAGCAGCACTTGGCCCAGGTGAGAGCTGGCACATCGCTGCCCTGCGCAGGAGAGTCGCACCTCTTTCCCAGCACCTTGCTCTGGGCCCTCTCTTTAGGGTACATCGCTCACTTCCTTCCCTAGCTCACCTTTCCAGAGAATTAAGGGGGCAGGCAGGGGCTACGTTGCGGTCACCTCCAACCCCTTCTTCCTCTACGCATCTCCTGCAGGAAATATCTGGAGCAGCAGGGCTGGATTTCAGCCATGAGTTTAAGGCAGAGCTCATGTCAGCAGTGTAATGCTCAGGGGTGCAGGCAGTGACTCCTACCAGGGAGAGCCCAGGGAAGAGGCAAGGCAAGGGTCAGCGGTGGGAGCCGATGGGAGAAGCAGCCTCATTTCTCTTGCACCCACGCACAGAGCTCATGCATTTTGTGCTGGATTCTCCCAGGTGACCACAGCTCTTGGCACCTATGTGCCAAGTCTGACCTTCCTGCCCGCTGTGTGTCATCCAGTCCCTACTTACTTGCCTGCTATGTATTATCCAGCCCTGCAGATGGCCCCAGATTTTGCAGGCATGCTGCAGCCCTTTTCTGAGGCGCCAGAGCTGATGTGTGTTGCATGCACTTGGTGGCAAGGTAACATTGCACACGGCAAACCCCCTGCATTCACCTGGAAAGGGCTCCCACGCATCTGCAAGTCCCACACAGCAAACCTTGCAGTGCCCCACGGGGCACGCAGGCAGAGCCGGGAGGATGGAAAGAGCTAACTTCCCCACAAAAGCCTGGGCAGACCGTAGGCTGTCCTCGTCAGCCCCAAAATCTCCCGTTTCACCAAGCCAGGGGGCTCTTGGGCCCCTTCTCCCCTCTCTTTCTGCTGTTTCACAAGCGTGTACTGAAAAGTTGGAGGTCAGCCCTAAGTTTTCATCTTTCATAGTTTTTGTCTGAACTTCTGGACATTAAATACACACACCTGTGACACCCTCTTAGCCCATCCCCGATTTCACCAGCATTCCCTTCTCATCTGTCTCCCGAAGATTTTATTTTATCAGTGCTTCTTTTTACCTAAGGCTTGGGAAATTTTTTTTGCCTGTTTTTCTTTGTTTGTTTGTTTTGTTTCTGTCCTTATTCATATTTTTCCTCATAAAGCAGGACTCAGAGCTTGAAAAGTGGCAGGGGGACATCCCTGTATATGTATTTAGCCACTAGGTGACACTACAAAACCCTTTATCCAGAAGGCTACATGATTTCACAACAGGTACCACACCCCAGGTTATGGAAATAATGGTTGATTATTTCAATAATTATTTCAATGAAGTGGGGCTAGAAAAAAAAGGAAAAGAAAGAGTGAACTTTTTAGAAGGAAATATTCAATATATAATACCCTTGAGTATGAGGTTTTCTTACTAGACATATAAATTATCGTGGGATCCATCATTGTATCTACGATTTCTGTAGCACACAAAGGAAACACTAGCAATGCCAGACCAGGAGAAATTGGTATGCCAGAAGAAGAGCCACAAGGAAGGGAGACAACATGAGCACAGTTAACACCAGCATCGAGGGAAGGGAATGTCCCTTACTCAGGCAAAAAACCAGGAGGCAGATAAAGTCCAAGTTCAGGGCCAGATGGAAGCCACACTAAAACCGATTTAAGGGGATGGGCAAGGCCAATAGGTTTTTTGAGCAAAAGGAAAGTGGCAGGCTCAAGCAGCCAAGCTCACCCCATGGGTGGCTGTGGCGTGTTTGGTGGGTTTTCTGGGACCACCCATCCATAGGTCCCAGGCAAAATGTCAGCAGCTCATTGAAGCTATTGTGGGTACCTGCACAGGCACCTGCATGGCCAGCAGAGCAGGGAACGTCCTGGCAGTCTGGAAACTGGAAATAAGTAAAATGTACATCAATTTGAACAGAACCCTGCATGAAGCCTGTTTTTTCACTAAAAGGGAAAAAAAACCCTCCCCACTGTCTGTGCTTTGGCTGTACCTTCAGAGAGAAGGTACTAGAGCACACATCTGCCCAGCCACAAGCACCAGCAGCTTTAAGGATGTCCCAAACTGGGGATGAACTCAAATTAACAGAAGGGGTGAAATTACACAGGAATAATGAAACTGCCTTAATCCCTGTATCAACACTCATTCCACATTCCAATAGCTTTAACTGCAATCAGTTTAAGTGCATTAAGCTACATCAAACAAGGCTATGTCACTTCCAAATGAGGGGGTCACCTTGATAAGGCAATAGCATTTATTACTTTCACACTTTTTGTCAATCAGTTAGGTTTAAGACACCCAAATTCAAAACCTTTTCCACTCAGGAATTCAATGCACCTTAGCAAATGCATTTTCAATTCAAACCTTGTGTTTTCCTGATTCATTTTCTCGAGGACAAGCCCTAGCTGCCATGATATTCTTATCGGCTGTTGCAACAGACAGGCTGAGCAAAACCCAAGAAGACCAAAATACTCTCTCGCCCTTAGCTGTGTTGTTTTTCAGTTGCATTGCAAGGAGGATGGTGAAACTAGCCTGGACAATGACAGTGCAAGTTGTCACATCAAGTTTTTACCTCATTCTCATCTACACATTATTTAAAGGATGGTATTTCCATTTGCTGTGCTGCCAATTTAACCACATAGCACTTAAGTGCTGGGGCAGCTCTACGCTAAAGAACATTATACACATTAGGATTTATAAATCCTCTGAATGGTACATGGTGACTCCAAAGAGGTTTAAAAAAAAATCTCTGGCAAAGTTTATTTAACTGGAACCTGATAGTGCTTTTAAAGCCCATGAAACTTTCCTCGCTTAATTTAAAGGATTGATTTCTGGCCCTTATAACCTGAAAAGAAAATATGCAGATCTTTTTGTTTTCCTAAACTCCCTTATCTTCGGCATCTAGAAACTCAACGTTTGTAATAAAACACTTGCAACATATTTTGCCGTGTACAGTAGCTATGATACTATAGCCTATATACAGTGGTTTAGAGATAGTTGGAATCAATGCTAACACATCTCGCCAGCTGATCCACAAAACCAGTCCACTGGAAAAGGGAGTTAGTTCCTTACAATCACAAGGGATCATTTCCTGCCTGAAACTTTGAGAACTGGGTAAAACTGACACAAAAACTTACTTTAGTTCCTTTATGTAATCATTTTACAAATTTTCCAAATATCTTTGTATTGGTGATTTTCTGGATTAAGGTATCTGACTGAATAGCCCATGAAGAAAATATATTCATTTTAGTCCAGTTTAATACTATGCTATTCCAAAAGAGCCTCGGGCAGAGAGTGATGCTGAATGAGAGTGAGGTCAGTGGAGAATTGTTCCCTTTTCACTTTGCTAATCACGTCCCTCTCACTTTGCGACTGTTTTTCTGATGTGACAGCTTGGGGCTGAAGCAACTCTGAGAAAGCTGTGCTCCGCTAACACATCCAGAAAGGTGCAAACCAGTAATGACCAGCGGGAAACCTATTTGATATCCAAGAAAACATCATGCACAGCTAAACGGATCACGTTTTTTCCCTCCTTGCAGTCATCTCTAACGCCACGCTGGCCTGACCTCTGCCCGAACACACGCCACTGTCAGCACACCCGCTGCGGACAGCTGTACTTCAGTGACAGGTTGTAATTCTGTACACAGGGAGAGTCTGGGGAGGCTTCTGCAGGATTTGAAAATTCATACGATTGTCAGAGATGGATTTATCGCCACAGTTATCAAGGCCTCTAAAAACACAGACAGTTAAGGGGAGACAGGAAAGGCAATAAAAGCAGCCCCGCATAACCAGTGGTTTTCCAAGCACAGGTGTGTTTGAGTAAACACCAGCAGGAGCAAACTTCTGATAAATTCACTAAGAAATTAGGAGAGTAATACTGTCAAAGGCAATGCCTGCGAATTACGAGAGCATTAAAGGCGCAGCTGATACCACAGTGTGCTTTGATAGCCTGCACTCTAATTAGAAGTGAGGGCAGAGATGACTTACCAAGAAACCACTCCCTTTCCAGATACGGGGCTACAAAAACAAGGATGATTGTAAGAAATGTCAGCCTTAAGGTACTATGACAAAGGGTAATAACAATCATATGGTTCATTAATATACCACTGTGCAGGGCAAGGATATCAGAGCACTTTGCAAGTATCCATTAACTTTTCACCACATCCCTGGAGGAAATCGATAAGCCAGTATAAGTGGGTATGAGAAGCAGTGGAAATGGAGGCACCAGAGAATCCCCAGATCCTGATCTCACTCTAAAACATGGCTGCACACTCATCCTGCAATCTCAGACAGTCAGGGGGACTCAGACTTCACAGGTGTGTCAAGGGATACACGTGGCATACAGCCTTCATGGGAAAAAGATCGTACACATGGTTTCATTGAGACTGGTAACAGGTCACGTCCTTCTTAGCCACTTACTTCATCAACAAAGAGCTGTGCAAAGGTTTGGTATTCCTCACTGCTTGTATTGCTAAAGCCGGGAGAGTATTTCACATTTGTTATCCGTACCATGCCGCTAAGTTTCTGGACAGCTGCAAAGTAAGAAAAAGACAATTTAAATACTTGTTACATGGACTGTACTCCATGGACAAGTGTGGCCCATCACTGGCATGCCTGGCCAGATGGGGTATGCATCAACTCGTAACAGCAGAAGGTCAGCCCTCCAAAACATAGCCAAAAATCCAAATGTCTAAACATAAGCATCCAGCACCTTAGTCTGCCCTCTCTGGCCCCTGAATGCCTCTCAAGAAGGGCACAAACCTCCTGTAGGTCTTATATCTGCCAGCTCTGTCTTAGATGCTCTGGGGCATCTGAAATGTTGCTCTATGGCTATGTTCAGGTACCTGAATTGCTCTCCTAGACTCAGCTAGCTGTTCCAGCTCCCTCTACATGCAACGGGGTGACACCAGTCCTTCCAGAGGGCAAATCATTCCACCACCAAGGTCCTCCCTCCAGCCTCAGAGGAAGGCTAGACCACTGCCTGAGATTAGACATCTATGTCTTAGGCAGCTATTGTACGATGAGATGAATCCCAACAGGGTGTACGCCTCCTCCCTGAAGCTGTACCTGCTGAATCACATTAAGGCAGTCTCAAATGTTTTAGGTCATTTTTCTCTATCACTGGTTTTGGCATTGTTACTACAAACACTGAAGGTGATCACAAGCAGGAGAGAAAGGGCTTCTCAAGACATGATTCATAGCCCTAGCATCCCTTCAGTGGCTAGCCAGGCAAGCTGACTGCCATCACCCAATACCGTGACCATTGCCAGCCAACTGTCGTCACACTGCCTTCCAGCTGCTAACAGATTATCACTCCTAGCATACCAAGATCTAACGTTTCAATGTTTTATATGAATTTAGGATAGTCTTCACCAAAGACGTCAAGAACTCTATCATCTGGCTAAGGATTCAGTTTAAAATTGTTTCTGAATTAAGTTATCAGTCTTTACTTTCTGGTGTACCAGCTTGCTTTCCTCCCTACACACATGTGTCCTGATTTCAACAGTACATAAGGCACCAGGTTCCAGCTCTGAGACTGTCAGACTCCTATATGGAGTTTTAGTCTCCCATATTAGCTGCTTTTTCTGAAGCAGCAAGCAGAAAAGCAGGGCTCTGCATATACTCTGTGGATCACGTTACATCAAAGTTGGTTCTAGTCACATTGGGGACAATAATCCTTTGAGCTGGGACAGGTACTAGAAGAAAAGAAATAGTCATCAAGTAAAGCTTTGCAGGGGACAGGAGAAAGTCATGCCTGCTTAAAGCAAGCCACTGAAGCAGGCTTCCTTTATCCCAGCATACTTGTGATCCCAAAGGAACCCTCACCACCACCGGTCAGATCAAAGGATTTGGGCTTGCTTTTTGCTATGGCTTGTCCTGTCACGTGAACATAGCTATTTAGGAGATAAACCACATTCAGTTATCTGATGGTGAGAAGGGAAAATGTTCTGAACAATTTTTGAATGACAAAAAAAAAATCAGTATTTAAAGACAAGACAGACTACGAAGAGTTGGCTGAGGTTGACCCTCCGGGTCAGAGATGTTGCCACAAGTAGGAGCTCTGTATTAAACTTCACCAAACATGGATTTTTGCCCTCTGAATTTTCTGCCCCGGGCTAGTGAGATGCCACTATGGTGGCTCTTCCTCTTGTTCCCCAGGCATAATCCCTTCATAAGCTTCTTTCCCAGCAAAGGCACTTGGCTGAATACTTGATTCATCAGGAAAAGAAAACAAGTTTTTATAAACCGAACTTGTTTGCGTAGAATTCTTCAATTTGTTTTCCAGCTGGAAGAAAATGACCTTTGGTTTTTTGTCAGTTAAAATTAGCTATTTTTATATTTTTAAAAAAATGAACATTTTTTGTTTTCATTTAAAAGGAAAAAAACCCACTACATTTTTTTACTCTTCCCTACATTGAAAGGGGGCAGGGGAAACACAAAGCAAAGCAGAAAATGGAGCTTTTCAATTCAGGTCAACATGTTGTTTGGTCCAAAATTATTTTTTTCCTCCTTTTGGCCACTGAGGTCCCAAATGAGTTATTTGCCCAGCTCTGTTCCCAGGTCTCACCCATGCCAGGCAGAGTGAAGGATACAACCTGAAGAAGAGAGAAGACAAAAGCTGAATGGGGACATCAGCACGGCTGCCCAGAGCTTAGCAGGACTGGAGAAGTGGACACTGTGGTGATCAGGACTGGTGGTACAGGAGAGGCTGGAGAAGCAGCAGAGCTAGCCTTACGTGGCTGAAAAAGAGGTTTTCCAGGGAGAAAGGAATAAGGGAGAACCAGAAGTGGGGCTGGATGAGTGGAGACCCCAGGAACAGGAGATCAGAGTGCAGGGGAAGAGAAAGGAGCAGAGGGGAGTGCGGTTTGGGATCGGAGAGACGTGGAGGGCATGAGAGGCAGAATAAAGATAAGCAGAAACAAAACTGAAATAGGTATCACTTACTAACACACTAAATAAAAAATACCTTTAGTGATGGGAAGAGACAGCAGCATTCCTATCCCAAACAAAACCGTAATTTAAAGGCCAGATCTGACTCTAACCTTGAAATATGATTCAGCTCCAATCAACAGAAAAATCCCCTAATTAGCTGCAATACGTCTGCCCAAACCCAAACAGATGAAGCCCTCCCCGCCAGCCTAGTTACTCTCAATTACAGCTCTTGAAAAAGTGGCTCACAGGTTTCCACGCAGCTCCTGCCCCACAGGGCATTTGCGGGGCTCTGCCTGATCCATCCTCCGCTGAGAGGAGTAGGAAAGCAGGTCATTTGCCTTCCCGGGTCTCTAAGGTAACTCTATAGGCGGCTGCTGCTGCAGTACCCTGGTGCCAGAGCATGCAGGAGAAACCAAGATGTGTGGCAAAAGGACAAGCAGCATATGTTTCGATGAGCCACGCTCAGTGCACTGTAAGATTTGCTTCATCTGCTTTGAGATGAAGAAATGTAACACCGATAAAACTAACTGCCAAATTACCAGAAAGAGAAATTATTTTGACATGCTGATTTAGAAAAAAGTGCCAATTCCTGCAAGAAAATAATTTTGACGTAGACAAACTAGTTTCAGATGCCTTCATCCCAGGCCACTGATTCCAATTGTGCATCTTTCTGGACTCTGAGTGAGGCTTTGCTTCTCACGCAGATGAACTACCACACGTGCAGACCCCTGCCAGACGCATACTCACTGCGGTGCATGGCTGGGCCTGCCGTCGGGCTGGGAGCTGGAGAGGCGCCTGGCAGAGCTGGTGATCCCGGGGCGCCAGCGTATTTCTCGGACCAAGAGCTGTTCTCTCTTCCCATCTCTACATGTGCTCCGAGAGTGGCGTTGAGGGTGGGAGTGCCAGCATCCCCTGCGGCCAGCAAAGCTGTACCAGGACCAGCTTGAGAGTTGGCTTGAGGCACACCAGAAGCTGTGTGACTTCTAGTGGTAGCAAAGGACGTTTGATTTGGAAACACCAGCAACGGTGAACTGAGTTGCTCTTGCCCAGCAGTGCCTGTGGGTGCATTTGTGAGAGCAGCCGCTCGCTGCGATGCACTGGGGGAAGCCTCTGCCACAGAGCTTCGCTGCGACAGACTCACGGCCGCTCGCCGCTCTGTGCTCACGGCCAGTTCCTTGCTGGCTGCAACCCCCGTGGCCGTGGGGCTGCTGTCCCTGCCGAAGCCCATCTGTGGTGCCAGGCCTTTTCTCCAAGGGGCTGGAGGAGCGCTGGTGGGAGAATGACCGTGGGGCACTTTGTCACCCAGGGGCAGTGCAGCAGGGAGGTGTACAGTGGTGCTCATCTTGGAGCCTATAGCAGCCACTGTCTCGGTGGTGGCAGGGGAAGCAGGGGCTGCAGGGGCTGCAGGGCTTCCTTCTTCAGGAGCAAACTCTGTGCTGTTTGTTACCTCAGGAGCCGTTGTTTCAGTGAGAGGGTCCACAATCTCACCTGCAAAACAGAAAACGCACATTGAAATGGGACCTCAAACTGGATGAGGAGGCACCAGGGTCTGACCTGAAAATGGGGCTGAGACCACTCAGCCACGCTTAATAGCATTACAGAAACAGGTCTTGGATATTTCATTAACACATTGTAATATAGGTGATTTTTTTTGTATTGGATCTGGTTTGTGCCTACACAAAGAAGCAGACTTGATTCCTGGGTCTCCTCTTCTGGTTGGGAGGGCATGGATCATTACAGTGGGAGGAAATTAGCCACAGACATACCAAACGAGGAAAAAGTATGTGTCTTGTTTCTCAGCAGTCAGTCATTAGGCTAATCAAGAAGGATCTCAGAGAGATTTAATCTGAAGACACATATAAGGTTCACCTTCATGTTCAGAGACAGATCATGTATAGTCCTTCAGACAGATACTGCAAAGGTATATCTATATACACATTGTATGATATATAAACAGTTGCAATAAAAGCAGAGGTAGACAAACACCACTTATTCCAACCTTTCATGGTGAAGAGAAACTACATGCCAGTCTTTTGCTCACCCTCACAGTTTCTTCCAGGTCGGGATGGATTGGTATCCATGGTTGTCTTGCATCTGCACAGGTACGAGCCCATCAAATTGATACACTGTGCAAGCACAGAGCAGTCGTTCTCGGTGTGAGAAGCACATTCATCCCAGTCTGTAAGACCAAAACCAGAACGTTGGTCAGACAGCCTCCATTCTGGCTGCATTAAGCTAGAAATAACCATAAAGCAGTCCTTTCTTCAGTTTTTGAATTTATGAATGTGGTCTTCCTTTTTTGTCATTTACCTGATAGCCAAGCTCTGAGTGATGCAGAACACTATCTGTGTTGTTATTCTCTCACATAAAAATCAACCTTTGTCCTTGTACTCTGAAAAATATTTTCTCCAGGTAAAGGCTTTCTTAATAATTTTTTTAGAAGTAAACATTAATTTGAAGTGAAAAAAATATTGTAGGTTTGTACTATAGCTATATCAAAAGCATACATTATACCAAGTTCTGCGTACAGGACCTCCAGATACACCAGGTAATGAATAGATCTGTTACCACTAGCTACCAGTAGATAGAATATTAAATAGAGACTTAATCCAAATAATTTTCTGCTTCAAATAAAAGGTAAATGCAAGTAACTCCCACAAGAAGCACTCTTCAGTTCTTAACAGAGGAAGTGCTGAGGGTAAAAACTCTTTTCTAAAAAGATCTCTTCTCAAAAGCAATACTGTAGAACTGTGACCCTCTTTCTGGTAGTCTCAGAAAAGAGATCCTGGTTCATCAGTGCATTAATATGCTCTAAGAGTGCTCCTTATGTCTAATTTCAGCTGCTCTGAATCAGTTAGAGATGCTTCTTTCATGGAGTTAAAGACCTATATTATTGCCGAGTCTCTTCACTCTTGAGGGATTTAGATCTGGAACCTTATATTACCATTCACACCCTGTTCCAGCAAACTTGCAAAGGCCAGGTTAATGCTTTGGGCATGAATAATTTCAGTGAATCCCATGTGCACTCCCTTGTGTATACACCTTCACTGCCTCAGGGCCGTAAGTGAGGGAGAACAGAAAACCAGACTGGAAACTGTGCCTTGGGACAAATAATTCTGATCAGAGGCTAGAAAATTGTTTTGAACAATGCATTATCGTAAGTGCTTGTTCTGCAAACATGCAGAGATTAATCACCATGATTATTTCTCCAAAACAAAGGAAATTCCCATTCTAGAAACAGAAAGTGCAGAGCAGATGTCTGTATGCACGTACATCCGTTCATCTTTCTGCTTGCAGACAGCCTTCCCCTTTTACTTCATTCCCGCTAATATTTCAATTCTTTCTCCTTTCTTCCTCATTAGATAATTGTTGTATCCATGATTGTTTCCATTAGACAATTTCATGCGCCTATGGCCAGCATCTGCCTATTGCGTTACCGCCTAAGCCACTTAGAGGGAATGCAGAAGTATGCAGGATTGACTAAAGCACCAGTAACAAAAGTGCTCTCATTAATGCCTTACCATGCTATGAGGTAATTGTGGCTCTTGATGGCTTCAAACACAATCTGAGAGATGCTCCCGTGCTAACTGCCAAATAACTTACGTTCACTGGCTCCATTGTCTCTGAGGGTTTCCTTTCTCATCATTTAGCATGGCTTTTTAAGCAAATTCCTTCACCTCTGATGGCCACATTCAATCACGCATCAGGCCAAAACACTTATGTTCTCTTCTCAGTGCTCACTGGCACTAGTATGTCACTCATGCACATACATGCACACACACACTGCACTTTTTTCCTCTATAACCATTACATCTCAGCCAAGGTGTGCTCTGTGCTCTCTTTCTGCACTCTTTGCATCTCTCTGACCTTTCACTTTTGGCAAGTGCCTTCCCCACACACACACCTCAACCAACAGTCCTACTCCAAGCATTATAAAAAAACTACCTTTGTGTTTGCTCTTATTACCTGTTATACCTGTAAGAGGTATATGCAATGGGTAAAAATCTGTGAAATTCCTTGCCTAATGATGCTGCAGGTGCTAAAGGTTTGCATGACTTCATGGGGAACCCATGGAGGAGAAACCCAAAGACATCACTTTGGATTCAGGGAGTCCTGGAGCTGAAAATAGTTGGTGGCTAAGAGAGTTTTAGTGAGAGGCGTCATCTACACTTGCCATATTCTTACACTTCTCCAGGAACTGGCTCCTGGCTGCTACTGAGGATGTGATATTGTGCTAGATGGATCTTGGACCAGACTCAGTACATGTCCCTTTCTCTTTCCTTACCATGCCTCACACAACAGACAGCCATTTTAGTGTCTCTATTAATCATGGCAGTAAACTTAATAATCTATGAGTCTACGAAGAGAGGTGCAATTGTTCTACTCCTTTCATTTGTGCTATCCCTTCTGACTTATCCTTGCTGTTTCAAAGTTGCATTCCCTGCTCTGCCACTGTCACTAAACCAAGCATGTAGCCTTTTGGTGGTCAGGCTCCACAGAGGATCCAGGTGGCATTGCTCCACTGGTGCAAGAGGAGCTGTGTGGGCTTACTGCCAAAGGGCACGTCCCAGGGCTCTCAGGGGTCAGGAAGCAATACAGCCCATTATACAAATTTTTTCTTCATGTGCTGCACTCCTTCGCCTTATTTTCCACATTTGACTTCAGGAAATTCATGTCAAACAAATGCTTGTTTGGGCAGAGCTAAGAAATAGACCCCTTTTCTCCACCCCTAAGGAGGAGCTGGCTGTGCTCCTGGCTAAGAGTGGTGCTACTGGAAGCCACCTGGCTTTCTGCAATTAAAGTAGCAGTCCAGAGCTATTGCCTTCTTCCTCCCCGCTCTTTCCGTCCCAGGATCAATAATATTTGTAAAGTATTTTGGCACACATCAGCATCTTGCAATTCAGTATCTGCTACCACTGTGATATTTGTAGGCTGCAGGTGCAATTTGTCTCTTCTGTTGTTTTCCTGTCCTGTTCCCCTTAACCTCCATATGCTCTGCAACTCCAAAGACAGTTTTCCCTGATCACAGTAAATAAGCTTTTAAGGGCTCAATGCACTGGGGGAGAAGAATAACCCATTCCGTTTGCTTTGGCAACTCTCTGAACTCTGGCTGGCTCTGCCAGCTGGGAAACCTGAAGCCAGAACTTAGTCCTTTGAAGATAAAAATGGTGATTACTGAAGATCAAACAAAGGCCTAGTTTAACATAAATTCCATACGTGTTTCTTTAGTTCTATTCGCTGAGAGGACATTTGGGAATTTCTCTGGCTGGATTTCTATAGTGAAGATGTTAGATTTCTTTTCTTAAACCCTGGCCCAAATACAGCCCCACAGCCTTGAAGCACAAAACTGTCTAGAGGGCATGTGTACGCTAAAGGCTACAAATATTCCACAGTAATCCTATTCGCAATTCAGTGCGAGAAAGATATAGCAAACTTTCAAATGCTCACAAGGAGAGAGGAGAATTAATAGGGAAATCAGGGGCTCCACTCCTCCTTAAACACAGTGGAGGGAAGCAGTGCCTGCAGGTACCTGGGGACAGCCAACGCTCCTTCTTCCGACCCCTTCTGGGCTTATGGATAACAGCCCATGGAGGAGTTCTCCTGCTGTGGTTTTCCCTCCAACAAACCACTGTAAGCTCCACATACTTTGTCTCTCTATAAAGTATTTTTCAGGAAGAATGCTGGTGATACTGTGCGTGATGAAAATACAAACCCCGTTTTGTTGTTTGGAAAAAAAAAAAATTAAAATTACCTTCTACTGCAGTGTTTTGCTGATCCACCAAAAGCGCCGAGCCATTGTACAGGTAAGAAAGCACCAGGGCAAATGTGGAGGCATCGACTGGGAACTCGGGGTCCTGCACAGTGATTCTGAGCCTCACAATGACGCTTCCGGCTTGCAGGGATTCGGTCTGCACTTTCAGCTTCCCAGATTTGTATAAGGCAGAAATGTTGGCTGGAAATGAATTTTCAAGCTGAGCAAAGGGAGAGAAGCATCGACAATTAGGAACCCAACAGGAATAGCTCCTTTTAAAACTGAACTATGGTGGTACCATTTTAAGGATTTATATATGCACGACATAGAAAATGTTGTAAAAAGAAAAGTTTTGAGGTGTTTCAGAAATCTTACTTTTCAGAGATTACTGAGGCACAGAGAAGTGTGAGTCTCCTTGGTGCACCTAGGAACCCTTGAAAATGGTACCCATCTGACCACTGGTCTTACAAAACAAATTTCATATTGGCTCAAGGGAGCAGAATTCCTTCTGCCCCTGTTTGTGTGCATCAAAGATGAATTGGCCCAGTAAGTCTGCATGCATCAGACCCTTGATGTTAGCTCTGTATGCCACATAAGCTTTTTGTCCCAAGCCTCCTATATATTCACCTCTGCACTCCCAGACACTGGAACCTGGTCATCCCTACTGCTGCTGGAGCAGACTCTGGCTTGATTTTGGCTGCTACTGGCTAGCAGTCCCCCAGGCACGCCCAGGCGGAGTCTGACACTTAGCATCGGCTGGGGGCCAGTCCCAAGAGGCAATCTGAATGTGACCGCCGTACTTTGGAAGACCCAGCTGCACGGATGCAGGCTGGTTTGTGCCAATTGGTGTCAGTGTCAGAGAATGGTTCAGGAAGTTTCATTTACCAGTATGGGCATAGCTTTAGCTCCCAGGGATTATTTGAAACTCCCCAGTCCAAGTCCAGCCTGCAGCCAAGTCTAATGACAAAGAAATCTCAGGATGAGAGACAAGAAAAATGGGGGTGGATAACTTCAAGAAAATGTGTTTGAGACAGCCCAGCTTCAAGGCAATATCACAATTATGGTTGATTACCAATCCAGTAAGTAGACACATCAGTTGAACAAATGGTGTTACTCTGAACGTTAAAGCTAGCATACTGCTGTCAATATTTGAGCTGTGCAGGAGATGGCGGTTTTGCCTTACATCTCTAGAAGGCATCTCCGTGCTTGAGCCTTTTGCTCCTACATACACTTCAAAGCATGCCTTTGAGCATGCAATGCAGCACCGTAAATCAACACAGCTTTGCTCCTGTTCAGCCAGAGTTTGCTCCAAAAATTCCTGCAAACAAGCTGTTTAATTGGTCTAAGTTCAGATCAGGTGGGGAGGCAAGAAAAAGAGAGGAGAGAGGAACTGAGAGGGGATGTTGTGCTCCCAAACACCCAAGGAGGCAGAAGCAACACAGATGGGCAACGCTCCTTTTCCTTCTCAACCTCATGATGCCAATTAGATCTGCATTAGTCTCAGAGGAGATTCACTGACAAAAATCCTCCTGCACAATAAAAGCAAACAATTTGCTGCTATGGGAAATAAAAGCATGTCAGGAGGTTCAACTTGCAATTTCTCATGAGCAAACACCTCTTCTGCACTGCCTTTGAAAGTATAGCTCCATTATTGGTTTTTTCCTCAGATTTATATTCACGTATGTTTGAGTCCCCCTTTGTTTTGGGAAAGTCTAATTTTGGATGGAGATTCAAATTCCTCTGTATGGGCCCCGTTCTCTACAGCAAAACTGTAAGAGATTGCTGCGTCTGAAACGTCCCCCCTGGGTGGGAAGCTGAGAGCTGGTAACAGACTTCACGACTCAAGTTTTGTGTATGGCTGATTACACCTGAGCACAGACAGTGCTCAAGCAATGTGCACAAGCAATGAATGGGGCTGGAGAAGAAAGCCTGACCCGGTCACTTTTCCTTAAGAAGAGCTTTGAGAGCAGTCAGACATTTATTGAGAAGACAGCGCTGAAATGAATACCAGCAATGTCTTTCCAATAATCCATTAAAAAGCCTCAAGTCAATTTAGTGTGAGTTTATTGCCACACTAAAGGTCCAAGGAAAGGAGTCCCTGTTGTATGCCTGCATTTTTAATTCCTTTATTCTTCTGTAGGGGAAAATTCTCATTGGCTCCATTGCTAACAAGGCCAAGGGCTTGATCTGTTTAGTCAGTTGAATTTTGTTTTAATTATAAAGAAAGGTCACAGGAAACAGTATGATGATTTTCAAGGGATATTTCAGCCAGGCATAAAATCCTCTATTATATTAAATAAATTGTAAATTGAAAAAAATATATATATTACATGCAGATATTTTAGCATTACCTCTGTAAGCAACAGTCTTGAAAATTCTTCATATGCTGAGCTGCTGGCATTATGGAAATCATCAGTGAAGTTGTAGTTGAGAATCCGTATAGTAATACCAAATATCTTGGCCTCTGCAGGACACAATATTAAAACACACACTGACAAAGCAGAAAAGGAAAGGATTCAGTCAAAACTGGTGTACCCAGACCAAAATCTCAGATGATGGAGGGAGAAGGGGGGGAAAAGGTTGTGAGAGTTTGGTATTAAATGAAGAAAATAAAGCCAATATTCTGCTACAAGCTTCCTATATATTGAGGAGATGCACTTACATCAGGTCCATAAAGATATTTAGGTGCCTAATTACAACTGCATGAGAATGGGCTATACACATATCCTTGTGGACCTGACCCTACATAACTCCTGCATTTGAGTTACATCCAGGGTTGAATTGCCTGTGAGCTCATCTCTGGTGCACCAGCCACAATTATTATTTTTTTCCTGATCTTGGTAGCATGGATAGTAGACTGAAAATAATAACAAAAAACAGTGCATGCCAATTCTCTATCTGGCGAGCCCTGGCAGGTAACATACAGAGCACGTGAGCCAAAACCAAGAGCCAAGGAATCTATTAACCACTTTAACCTGTATCAACAATCTGAGGCTGTTACTCTTTGGACTGATCTTTGGAAAATTTTTCTTTTTCTCAAGGGCTCCAACTTCATACTCTGAAGTTCAGCCCTCTGTTTCCATAACCACTAGACCTCCTACTTTCCCTCTACAAAGGGAGTAATTTCCTTCTGACCCAAACTGGAGTCATCCTTCATCTGATCAAAGGGAAGGCTCTTATGGATAAACATGAAACAGCAGCATTCTCACCATGGCCAGTATTAAATAGTTCACTGCCTGCTTTTTGAAGAAAATAATGTGGAGAGATTTAGGCATGAAGGCTTAGGAAATAATTTAAAGATAAAGGAAAAGCAAAATTATGTCTGATCAACACACTAGGGTCTCAGGGAGCTAGCCTCACTAGCTAATTGAACAAAATTATTCAGCTATTCTGCAAGCTTTCTTACACTGCTCTAGTTATTCCCTTTAATCCTGGTCACTCACAAATGTTCAACCAAATCTGCCCTTCCTCTGGGCACTCTTGCTAGCTCAGCTGAGCCTTTGACAAACCAGTTGACTGGATTTCTCCCTGGCCACAGCCATCAACCAGGAAAAATGGGGCCTGATGGGAGATGGGTGGCAGCAGAATGCAGTGCCAGGCACAAAAATAAAATAAAAAAAAGGTATTCTAGCTTAGCCCGAGATCTGTAATAGTCTGAGTCAGCTCCAGCACTGCTTTATCAACTAAGGCCAGAGCTCTGCTGCCTGATAGTCTGGATTGCGTAAATGCTGGGGTGGAGAGAGAAAATGTGCTGAAGGAGGTGGAAAATGGAGTTCAGGACAGACCAAATGGATCATTGCTGAACTGCAAGTGAGTGGAGAAAGAAAGAGAGAGAGAAAAAAACCCATATATAAATATTTTAAAATGGCTATTTACCTGTTTTAACATTTTGATGGGAGATGCTGGTTTTTCCACACGTTTCATAGCTGATCTCTACTGAATACATCACACCTGCTTCCAGTCCAGACACATCCATTTGCATTTCCTCTGTCTTCACACTTTGTATAATCTCTTTGCCCTTGAACACTTGGACTTGAAAAGTATGGTTCAGAGTAGAAGTGACATGCCAGGATGTTTCAAAACTGTTGCTGGTAACACTGAAGATTCGATGGTTTCTAACTGCAGAGGGATCTATTGCAGTCCCAGGAAGAGTCATCACAGAAAAAATAACATTTCATGTTTAAAGCATGTGCTATTCTAAATCCATTATAGACAAGCAATAGGGGAAGCTCCTTTTTACATTACGTCAGGACAGATTCTGCCCCTCTCACAGTACCAGGTACCCTCATCCATGAACCATCCCATTAGGGTGATTAATTTGGTGCTTACTCTTTTTATTTCCTTTTACTATACCTATTTGTGTTGAATCTCTAGTAACACTAATAATCAGCCACTGAGCTACAGGTTCAAGCAACAGAAATAAGTTTGGAATAGTGAATCTGTGTACTCTACATATGTTGACACCTGCTGTGCCTCTTGTCACTTTAATCACCAAAATACACCTCTTCAGGCAAAGGCTGCCTTGATTTATGCCTGGAAAAACCCCACAGACCCCAGCTTTTACAGGCTGGGGGCAGAGTGGTGGACAGCATTTCACCTATTTATGCCACTCCAGTCCAGTGCAATCATTGTCATGTCAATGGGAAAAGATAGGAGCCTTCAGAGATGGTTACTCTCCTCAAAGGAGGAGGAGGTGTCTAAATTGGGTAGGATGAATTGCCCTCCAGCAGAGCCTGTCTGTCTCCACCAACTAGAGAGAGAGCCCCGACTAGACACCTCTCCTGTAGACAGCTGGGGTCAGGTGAGATGAACATCATCCCCCAGGCTAACCTAGAGACCATGGCATGCTGCTGCCACAACTTCAATTCTTTCATGCTAATGCTTAGCCTGAGAAAAAAGTTTATTTTCTTAAATTGTTTCAATAGGACACAATTGTTTCCAGGCCTCTGAGCCAAGTGGCTGCCAAACACCCCCAAAGCCATACCACCCCTGCTCTAGAGGGACTTCAGTTTAATTCCTCTAGCTTCAGCTTGGATCGGAAGTTGGGGATGAAGATCAAGAACATTCAGCCTGTCTCTCTGAACTAGGCAAAGAACTACTTAAAGCTATTTCCTCCCACAAGAAGAACAGGATGTCGTTATAAAAGCATTGTGATAACTCTCACCTGAAAGGGCTGAAGTCACCCACATAAGGACAAATCTCCTGGTGTTTGTTCCCACCGTAGTCCCTCAGACAGCTATCATGTACAGCAGGGAGAGTATTCACAAAGGCTAACTCCAGTGTAGAGCAGCTTTGGCCAACCTCCCTGACTCATGTCCCCCACCAACAACTTCACAGACTCAAAAGCAAGAGGCCCGCATCCTGGTGGCTGTGGCCACGAGGAGCTCCTGTGGTCAGTAGCAGATCCTCCCATACCTTGTTTCAGGACAAGCCTGGGACATGCAGTGAGCTGGGTCCAGGGTGAGTGAGTGGTGCTGGCCTCGCACAGCCCTCAGTGGCATGCTTCTCGCGCTGGAGGATTACCCAGCACAAGCCCTATGATGGCACCTGCACTTGAATAATTCACCAGGCACAAGTGGCTCAAGAAGCCAGCACGGCCACCTCCACTTCCAGGAGGCCAGTTCCCTTCAGTAGCCATGGGAATAACAGTGGGGCTTCTCCAGTGGTCACATCACTACAGACCCCAACTGGAATGTCCTGTTGGGGGAACCTCTCTCTTCCTGTTTCCATAGGTGGAGATTCACTCCAAAACTATTACCAGCTTCAGTGAACACCCTCCTGTAACTCAACCAGCCCCAGGACAAAGGGATCAAAGAGTGGCTGAATTAAAAGCAAGACGATATTCATTCAAATCCAAGGTTACTTACAGCACCCAGCATCTGTATCTTGGTTAGTCATGGACAAGAGACTTGAATTACTTATAGACAGAGAGCTATTGCTAGTGTTAATGAGATCCAATGCTGAACTTGGAGTAGACAGTGCCAAGCCTAGGGGAAAAATAGTATTATCATAGAGTTAAAGCATTCCTAACAAAGCAAATCCAAAATAATACCATTCATGTTTTCTGCAGCTAAAAAGCAGCAACAGAAGCAATATAAATAGAACTGAAAATAAATGTATTATCATATCACAAAAGCATAAAGTAATACTTTATCTTAATTTTGGGGATTAAGGGATTGTAAAATTGTTTTCTAACTAAAGCACAGAATCTGCAAGCACTTATTTATCTCATTATCTTTAAGCCTATTAGCAGGCCCATCGATGTCTGTGGGCTGTAAGTACATGCCTCTATATTTTCCTGAACTGGTACCACAAAGTGTTATTTCACCCATTGCCAAACTCCGTCTGCCTCCAGCAGAGGACTCTGTATAATTCAGGGTGGGATTATACAACCGAGTCCCGGCTGCAGTCACGCAGTCAAAATGGGAAGGAGAGTTCATGTACAAATAGCGTCACTAATCGTATTTCCCCAGGAGGCTGGGGAGGTGTACTGACGCTGAGTGACTTGCTCTGAGAAGCAGTCAGAGTCTGAAGCTAGAGGGTTTGGCAGGTGAGTGAGGACAGCTGAGGGTGAGATAAGAGAAACTGCTAGGTACTGTGACATATATACACTGCATTTCAATCAGAAATAGCTAACAGGGGGCTTACGTGGACGAGGAGAAGGGGCACTGTGTGCTCCAGAAATCTTTGCCTTGCAGGTGGCTCCTGCGTTAGACCACAAAGTCCTGCAGAAGCATTCTCAGTATATCCCAAGGTGAGACCTATGTTTCTTACCTTCCTTTCTTGGGCTCAGCTGGTGAGGGTTGACATCTGCATGTTCATGCTGAGGGTCGCAGCTGTAATAACCCTCCAGATTTACACAGGTGTTTTTCTCGGCACAAGCGTTGAATTCAACATAGGAACATTCATTGACATCTAAGAAGAAGAACACATCTTGCATAGATACTGATATCAGCATCAAGATTGATCTGCCATGTGTGTAGACCAGGCTCTGGATATGATAAATTCAGTCTAAAACTGCAGTAACTCTGCTGAAGCAATTCTGGGTGTATATGGGCGCAATGAAATCAGAATGCTGCCCTTCCCTGAAACTAGCCCTCATTCAGTTATAACCCTATCACTTTTTACTCCAGTTCATTGGAATAAGAGGACAGTTAGTGGCAGCTCTTGCTTACAGTTGCAGGGTGTCATCCAAACCTAAGAGATGTCAGTGGCAGGGAGAAGGAGATCTACCCAGTGATTTCACTGAAAGTTAGACTGAGTTTTCAAAACTAAAAACACAGGATAAGAAGTTATGACAACGGTCCTTATGGATGCATTTCAGGAAAATGTTTACATAACTACACAGTAATAAGTAGATTAAAATAATTTAAACCAAATATATTTAAATATTTACCTAACATTTTAAAAGTAGGTAGTAATACGCTATAGTAATCAACAGACTATAAATACTCCTTGTTTCATGCAAGCTACTGGAAATGTCTACAAAACATGACTATATCTGCTTCCCAAGAATACTTTAAACACTTTTTTTAAGAGCCTGTTCAATACAACTAATGATTATGCTACAAATGTTGAGCACTTTTGCTTTTTCGTATGAAGATGGTCTATGCTATGCTATTAGGAGTGTTGTGGTTTAGCCCCACTTGGCAATTAAACACCACACAGCTGCTCGCTCAGCCTCCCACCTGGTGGGATGGGGGAGAGAATCAGAAGAGCAAAAGTAAGAAAACCTGTGGGTTGAGATAAAAACAGTTTAATAATTGGAACAACAAAAAAAATTGTAATGAGAAGGAAAACAACACGGGAGCGAGAGAGGAACAAAACCCAGGGGAAAAAAAAAAACGTGATGCAACCGCTCACCACCTGCTGACTGATGCCCAGCCGGTCCCCGAGCAGCGATCACTGCCCCCAGCCAACTCCCCCCAGTTTCTATACTGATCATGACGTCATGTGGTATGGAATAGCCCTTTGGCCAGCTTGGGCCAGCTGTCCTGGCTGTGCTCCCTCCCAGCTTCTTGTGCACCTGGCAGAAGATGGGAAGCTGAAAAGTCCTTGACCAGTGCAAACGCCACTTAGCAACAACTCAAACATCAGTGTGTTATCAACATTATTCTCATACTAAATCCAAAACACAGCACTATACCAGCTACTAGGAAGAAAATTAACTCTATTAGAGTTTTTAGAAGAAAATTAAAGAAAATTAACAGGACAGGAGAAAATAAATTTAATTGGGGAAGCAGGAGTATTCCCCTCCAAACTATTCACTCCAAAATAATTATTAACTAACTACAACCCTCTCCATCCTATAATGGATAGGTTAGGGCCATATTTGCAAAGTTTAAAAGATTCACTACGCTATTTTTGAAAGCAAATTGATAGTCATACAGATGAAATCCCAAGTGAAGATGGACGACGGCCCCTGAAAAAGCTTTCCCCCGTGACAGGATTATAATAATTAACCTTGCACTTCTGTGTCAATTACTTCATACACACGCTTCACAATGTCCTTCAAGGAAGAAGAAACCTCTGCTAGCGGAGCTGGCTGATGCAGTCCAATGAGAACGTGGGAGGCCACTGTCCCAGCGTATGCTTCTGCACGGTTACTCTGGATATGGTGCACAGAGGCGTTCAAGGGCTGTAATGCACCAGTAATCTGGAAAACGGGAACAAACACTTTGGTATCTCATTTCTTTATCAGCACAACTGTATGCCAATGAGGCATAACCTATGCAATGATTATCATTACAATCTGAGTGTAGAAAGCACCAATTCAGAAACTAGAGCAAAGTGGGAACATTTAGGTCTGTATTTATGCAAGGTGAGCTCTTGTTATTATCACATTTCACAACAGAGTTACAGGACAGTAAGGCCAAGCTAAGGGAAGTGTGGAGCTTCCTGTCAGATCTCAAATGCTTACACAGGAGGATGCAACCCGGGAAGATAAGGAAAACGTCTTTTTGGCTTGTAATGCTTAAACATCAAAATCTCAACAGGCAGAATATACTTTAGACATGCTACTACAATTCATCTGTAATAAAGCTGTCCAACAGTTCTTACTTGAAGCAACTAAAAAGACTGCTGGCAAAGGGAATAGAAAGAAAAAGAAGAAAAGCAATAGACTGAGCAAGAAGGCTGGAACTAAGAGCCACAGAGAGACCCCAGGACTGCCAAGTCATCTCAACTGCGAGTCAGGGATCAGAGAAGTGGCATGGTGGTGGGCTGAGCATTAGGAGTCAGTGGAGCAGACAGGGCCTGGAAGACATTCCTCTGAGGAGTAGCTCATTGCGAAGCTTCAGTTTAGATTTCCTATTTTTTGAGTGTTTGACTTTGCCATAGCTTGCTTTAGACCAAGATATGAAAGTCTTGGCAGATCATTGCTCTCTATGCCTTACTATACAGTAACAGGATCAGGGTTTCTCACTTTTTTAGGATATGAGAAGGGTGAATTCAGGTAGGAGGAAGAAGTAAATTCATGCAACATCCCCATGCTACTGCTACCTTCTATTCTTCTGCCTGTCAGTGCTAATTGGTGATGGGAGAAGGGTTTCCTTTGCTAATAGCCCATTCCCAGGTGGAAACTGGGGAGGAGTAGAAATAAAAATGGAGGGAAATAGGGAACTGCCCTCTTGGGTACCTTTCAAAGGCCATATCTGAGCCCAGTTTTCTCCATGGCATGGTGATATGTACTAGGGAAATGCTTTGGGTTTATGGCCTGGAGGGTCTTTGTCCTAGTTCATCTATCCATTTCCTAAATACCACTGAGAGGACAAAGCGAGCCCCCATGTCTGAGCGCAGCTTTAGTTTGCAGCCTGGTTCTTCCTGCAGACCCTCCTTTCAGGAAGCGTGCCTCACGCCTCTGCTAGGGCTGTGTTTTTCTTGGTTGCTTCGGACTCTTCCAACATGCCGTGTCAGGGATAGGGAGAGGCACGCCACGCCGCTGTCGTGTGGCCGTGCACTCGTTGTTGCCAATGACGCTGCTAATCCATGCACGAAGCAGAGCCTTGGTCCTACAGTTAAAGCAACACCCTGCTGTCTCCCCCAGCACTGCTTCTGTGGCAAGAATGACAACAAACGCCCTTGACCCAGACACAGTCCCCCGCCATAATCCTGGGGTTTCACAGTGAAACTTCTAGCGCTGATGAGTCTGTTGGCCACGTAGTTCCCAGTGCCATAGATCAGATTTGTCTCTTGAAAGGTTTAACTCAAAACTCCTTATCAGAAAACAGCACGCTTTGCAGGTCTTGAAACCCAGACCCTGTTGGTCACAGACCCAAAACTGAACTGAGCCAGAGCTGGAGCAAGCAATTCTTAATCAGAAAAAAACCTATATTTCAGAATGTCTTTAAATTGCCCTCAGAAGAGACCTGAAAAATTTACCAAAGAAGCTGATAAATCAATGTTACTTGAGCTCCTTGAGGATGAGGGTGACATTCACCAATTAGGCATAAATTAGGGCCCAAAAAAATTATCTGGCAGAACAAAGGGGGAGCAACTGGCTGGCAAGGTTATGCCCCGCACAGAGGACTACGAGATACATCTCGGGCTGGAGCAAGCGGTGGTTACTGAATAACAGAAACATGGACACAACAAGCAACACACGGGAGGGTTCGTGTTTGTACGTACCATGGAGTGCAAAAGGCGTGAATGATTCAGAAGGTGGGAATCCACTCTGATTAATTCATTAAAATCCATTTTCACAAGCACTGTCACGTTGTACCAGAATGTTCTTCCTGAAGCATACAAAATAAGAGAGCCAAATCATCTCAGGTCTGATGCTACAGAAAGTGACAGAGCTATAGGAAGGCTCTGAGAAACCAAAGCAAGCTTAAACTTGGCAAAAATGAAGGGCCCACGTACAGTGATCAGCTACGGCCTTGTTCGCCGTATGTCGCAGGCAGCGGTGCCAGTGAAGGAGAAAAACCTGAGCAAGGTCCACTGGACCCGCAGCACCCACGGTTCAGCACTCACAGGTGCAAGTACTGAAAATTAATATCCTGGAATTGACCCAAGGCAGATTCCCGTATTTTTTTTATGAAGAGCTATGGTAACAGTTTTCCTGCCCACTCCCACCCTCAGAAGGAAAAATTACGTGTATTTCTATTAGAAGCAGTCTTGAGTTTATCAATAACATACCCTCTGGCACTGGATCCACACAGCCTGCTCCTTTGGATGAGTTGCAGCATTTTTTAAGCCCTGGACATTCAGTATCGAACGTGCAAGGATAATCAGATGTTTCCATATTCTCCACTGGACAAATACCAGGTCTTGAAGCAAATACACTGGATCTATTGAGTGCTAAGTAACAAAAAAATTTCTGAGAACAAAAATATAGAAAATTGTTTCCATAAAACTGTGCTATTTAATTTACAGCAAACACCTCCTCCTCATTTTAGAACTGTGTCTGTTCTGAGGTTTTCATGGGGAGAAAATAGTAGCCTAAAATACCATTATTTCATTTCAAGAGTGTAAATGTTCTCAGATTCTTCTCTCGTTCATGACATTTCTGTTACAGAAATTTTGAACTTATAATTTTCCATTAATAATTATGGATAGATAGATAGATAGATAGTTTCTGAATGTGGAGACCCCAAAGCACTGAAAAGCAGAAAATGTGCCTGACATCAGCTATGACTAATACAAATCATATATAACGATCAAAGGAAACAAGTAATGTCTAAGCTAGAAATCGGGAGTTTTCATTTAACCTTTTGTTGCGACAAAGTTAACCTTTAGTTACAGTAATTGAAGACGTTACGTGAGAGCGGAGACAAAATGCTGTTCTCGGGTACACTTCAGTGGGTTACAGAGAGGGGCAGGAGATCAGAACTGAGCCCATGGTCTGCAGCCTGGCAGCACCCGCTCCGTGTCAGCCAGCCAGCCATCCCAGGAGGTCGGTAGCCCATGCCGGACAGCCCTGCAGAGAGGGCAGCTAAAGCAGAAGGTTACTGCATCCCAAGCCAAGGGCAGACAGTGGTCCTGGCTCAATGCCAGCACATACTCTTCTCTGGAGGAGAAGAGAAAATATTCCTAAGCTCTATGAACATCGCTTTCACCCACGCTCTGAAACATAGCTCCAAGTAATGCTCAGCTCTAGTCCTTCCAATCAACCTAAAAGATTTCTCTTTTCTATTAATTTCGTGCCTACAGGTTTTTGGTCCTACAAACTCTTGATCCATTACTGGGCAATTAAAGTCATCCACTGGACATGCAGTCATATTTGCATAAAGAAATAGCCTATTAAGACCAGTGGTTTTAAGACCATGGTCTGTGTCTTTTTGGGGGCCCAAAGTATGCTTGTCAAAGGTCTCTGAAAGGTGATTAAGAAAAGTAAGCATAGCTTAATCGTGGGGGTCCACACCTCCGCTGAAAAACCTGCCAAAACCCACAAGCTGGAGAACAGTGCACTGAGTTGAGACCTCTCAGCAGCATGCAGGTTACTTGCAGGTGTAATTTCAAAGATTTGCATGCAGAATACGTGGGACAGCACTTTCTCACACTTTTATATTGTATTTGATACACTGTGTGTGTATACTTTGTGTGCATACAGTCAATGAGCACAAGCGTTAACACAGCTGCGAGCATCTTTCAAGTAAAGTTGGTGTTAGACCCACAAGAGCTCTGGGCAGCAAATTAGGAAACTCTGCCCCACCCCCAACCCCAATGAACGGCTGACTGCCCTACAGGGAGCAGGGTTTGTCCTGCTACACAATGCAGACTAGTGTGGGCCCCTTCATGCCTGCCAACCAAGGGCTCTTGCCCTCCTTAGTCTTCCCCAGGACCAACTCTGCCTCCAAAGTTCATTTTGAGTCATAGGCCTAGGTTTGCAGTGGGAGAACAAGAAAAAAAAATCAACCCTGTGCAATCTTACCCAAGTTACTTCTGGGTCCAGCAAGCCCCAGTAGTCTTAATCTGCTTCCCAGCATGGATCAGGAGCCTCTGCTTCTGGCTCTGGGACTGGCAATATGGGCCATTCCCCCAAACGGGTCCTACTGCTAGAAAGCGTCTTCCCAATTTCTATTCTAAAGCCACAATAATGTGTGATACAACCTCAGTTGCCCTTAGATGAATCCCTCACACATTCCCAGTCTCACACAATTGCTCCGTCCCAGCCTCCCATGCAGGGAGGCTAAGCAGCCTCTCGTACCGGGAGCTTGCACAGACATGAGCACCAAGGGATTTCCCTGGGTTAGTACGTCAACAGTGCTCCTTACTATTCAAATCAGGTGGATCTTGGTAAGCTTGACAAAAGCATCTAAATGCCTCCAGCTCTGAGATTCAGGTGCAGTTCAAGCAGGTTTGAGGTTCAAAGCAGCTTTTTCCACCTGGGTCTTTTTTTGTCATGTTTAACTGCAGTGTAAAAGATTTAATGAGTCACATGCAATCTCAGAAAACACTGCTGAATCCTGGCCGAGTGCCACACTAGCCATTTATCTAAAATCAAAAGGTCATCATTTTTGCATCAGCGGAAACACATGGATTCACATCACATTTCTGCCTAATTGTACAGATGCACTTTGAAAATTCGATTTACGCTCTCTACCTCAATCATCTTGGGGACAGTCACCTACCAAGCAACACTGCCAGCACTGGGGAGCAAGCCAGCCAACTCCTCTGTCAGTCGGATAAAGTATAGGCTTTTCTCCTCCGTTATTTGCATAAACGTACAGAAGCAGAAATGCAGCAGCCAGTGCTTAGCAACGAAAGCTCAGTTACCAGCCTGCCTGCATGAGAGCTGCCAGGTCTGCTGCGACTGCAGGATGGGGGGATGTCCCAGGAGAAAGATGCTGAGGGACACCATTAGCTCAGCCGTAACCCCCTTCCTCTCTCTCATTCCACCTGGAGGGGCTGGGTTTCACCCAGAGGGTGCAGCAGAGCCAAGGACCAAAATGCTGTATTTGTCTCAGGCATCAGAAGGTGGAGACAAATCTATGATATTATAAAAAGAGCTCCTGGCAAAGCCTGTTACAAAGGCAGACTGACAGTTTTCATCACATGACCCTGTTTTGGGGGTCTTTGAGCATTTCTAGACTTCACCTGCTCAGATGGATGCTTTCCATCCCAATTGCCTGTCCAGGGGTTAATCAGAATGGAGGGCATTTGCCAGTTCAGCATCTGACAAATATTTAATACCTTTCCCTGAAAAGACATATCATTCACTAGAACATATTCAGGAGCCATGGGCTGAAATTCGGCAAGGACACAGCTGTTGGACAATGGAAGAACATGGCCTTTGAAGCACAAGATCAGTCTGTGCACGCTCAGAATAAACTTAATGAAATTTAGCTGCTGCCACCTCCAACGGGTTCATCCCTCCAGCAGCACCTTGACGTGGCCATGCTCTGCCCCACCAGCACTTGCACTGGCAATCAGTGGAGAGCCGGCAGGGACCCCTGGTGAGCCCACAGCTCGGATGCGACTCTGGGTACCCCTGCTTCCCCTGGGCCCTGCTGGCAACAGACGGGGGACACGTGTCTCAAAGGGGGAAAAGGATCTTTGCACAGGAGTTAGCATGGCTCATTGAAAGAGCTTTCAACTAGATTTGAAGGGGGAAAGGGATAAAACCAGGCTCGCCAGAGATAAGCCTGGGGGCGGCACACCAATGTTTGAGGGACAGTGTGCTAGCGAGGTCCTTCGGTCTGCCAGCTCAGTGGAGGTAGGGGATGGAGATCCATGCGGCAGCAAAGACACAAGGGTTATTGATGTGTTAGAAACCATGGAAGAGCCTGAGAATGGTCATGAAGGAACTAGGGCTTCTCCCCAAAAAAAGGTGGTGGGATCAATAGCCCATCTGAGGTGCATCTACACCAACGCACGCAGCATGGGCAACAAACAGGAGGAGCTGGGAGCCATTGTGCACCTGGAAAACTATGATATAGTTGCCATCACGGAAACATGGTGGGATGACTCACACAACTGGAGTGCTGCAATGGATGGCTATAAACTCTTTAGAAGGGGGGATAGGCAAGGAAGGAGAGGGGGTGGCCTATCCCTGTACTTTAGGGAATGTTTTGACTGTCTAGAGTTTGATGATGGTGATGATAGGGTCAAGTGTTTATGGGTAAGAATCAGGGGGAAGGCCAACAAGGCAGGTATCATGGTGGGAGTCTGTTACAGACGACCCAACCAGGATGAAGAGGCAGATGAAATATTCTGTAAGCAGCTGGGAGAAGTCTCACGATCGCTAGCCCTTGTTCTCATGGGGGACTTCAACTTACCAGATGGCTGCTGAAAATGCAATACAGCAGAGAGGAAACAGTCTAGGAGGTTCCTGGAGTTTGTGGAAGACAACTTCCTGACACAGCTGGTGAGTGAGCCAACTAGGGAAGGGGCCCCGCTGCCCCTTCTCTGTTTGTGAACAGAGAAGGACTTGTGGGTGATGTGATGGTTGCAGGCTGTCTTGGGCACAGCGATCATGAAGTGACAGAGCTTTTGATCCTTGGAGAAGTAAGGAGGAGGGTTAGCAGAACTGCTACCTTGGACTTCCGGAGGGCAGACTTTGGCCTTTTTGGGAGACTGGTTGACAGAGTCCCTTGGGAAGCAGTCCTGAAGGGCAAAGGAGTCCAGGAAGGCTGGACATTCTTCAAGAAGGAAATCTTAAAGACGCAGGAGCAGGCCCTCCCCATGTGCCGAAAGATGAGCTGGTGGGGAAGAAGACCAGCTTGTCTGAAGAGAGAGGTTTGGCTGGAACTCAGGAAAAAAAGGAGAGTTTATGACCTTTGGAAGAAGGGGCAGGCAACTCAGGAGGACTACAAGGATGTCGTGAGGTTATGCAGGGAGAAAATTAGAAGGGCCAAAGCCCAACTAGAAATTAATCTGGCTACTGCCATAAAAGACAATAAAGAATGTTTCTATAAATGCATTAGCAACAAAAGGAGGGCTAAGGAGAATCTCCATCCTTTATTGGATGCAAGGGGAAACATAGTGAGAAAGGGTGAGGAAAAGGCTGAGGTATTTAATGCCTTTTTTGCCTCAGTCTTTAATAGTAAGACCAGTTGTTCTTGGGGTACCCAGCCCCCTGAGCTGGAAGACAGGGATGGGGAGCAGCATGAAGCCCCCATTATCCAAGGGGAAATGGTTAGTGGCCTGCTACACCACTTGGACACACACAAGTCTATGGGGCCGGATGGGATCCACCCAAGGGTACTGAGGAAGCTGGTGGAAGTGCTCACCAAGGCACTTTCAATCCTTTATCAGCCATCCTGGCTAACCAGGGAGGTCCCAGGTGACTGGAGGTCAGCAAATGTGACGCCCATCTACAAGAAGGGCTGGAAGGAGGATCTGGGGAACAACAGGCCTGTCAGCCTGACCTCGGTGCTGGGGAAGGTTATGGAGCAGATCATCTTGAGTGCCATCACGCAGCACATACAGGACAACCAGGTGATCAAGCCCAGTCAGCATGGGTTTATGAAAGGCAGGTCCTGCGTGACTAACCTGGTCTCCTTCTATGACCAGGTGACCCGCTTAGTGGATGAAGGAAAGGCTGTGGATGTTGCCTGCCTGGACTTTAGTAAAGCTTTTGACACCAGTGCCCACAGCATTCTCCTGGAGAAACTGGCTGCTCATGGCTTGGACGGGTTTACTCTTCGCTGGGTAAAAAACTGGCTGGATGGCTGGTCCCAAAGAGCTGTGGTGAATGGAGTTAAATCCAGTTGGCAGCCAGTCACAAGTGCTGTTCCCCAGGGCTCAGTATTGGGGCCAGTTCTGTTTAATATCTTTATCAATGATCTGGACGAGGGGATCGAGTGCACCCTCAGTAAGTTTGCAGACAACACCAAGTTGGGCGGGAGCGTTGATCTGCTTGAGGGTAGGAAGGCTCTGCAGAGCGACCTGGACAGGCTGGATCGATGGGCCCAGGCCAACTGTATGAGGTTCAACAAGGCCAAGTGCCAGGTCCTGCACTTGGGTCACAACAACCCCATGCACTTGGGGAAGAGTGGCTGGAAAGCTGCCTGGCAGAAAAGAACCTGGGGGTGTTGGCCAACAGCCAACTGAATATGAGCCAGCAGTGTGCCCAGGTAGCCAAGAAGGCCAATAGCATCCTGGCTTATATCAGAAATAGGGTGGCCAGCAGGACTAGGGAAGTGATCGTGCCCCTGTACTCAGCACTGGTGAGGCTGCACCCCGAATACTGTGTGCAGTTTTGGGCCCCTCGCTACAAGAAAGACATGGAGGTGCTGGAGCGTGTCCAGAGAAGGGCAAGGAAGCTGGTGAAGGGTCTGGAGCACAAGTCTGATGAGGAGCAGCTGAGGGAACTGGGGTTGTTTAGCCTGGAGAAAAGGAGACTCAAGGGAGACCTTATTGCTCTCTACAACTACATGAAAGGAGGTTGTAGAGAGGTGGGTGTCGGTCTCTTTTCCCAAGTAGCAAGTGATAGGACAAAAGGAAATGGCCTCAAGTTGCACCAGGGGAGGTTTAGACTGGATATTAGGAAAAATTTCTTCACGGAAAGGGTTGTCAAGCACTGGAACAGGCTGCCCAGGGAAGTGGTGGAGTCACCATCCCTGGAGGTATTTAAAAGATGTGTAGATGTGGCGCTTAGGGACATGGTTTAGCGGTGGACGTCGCAGTGCTAGGTTAATGGTTGGACTCGATCTTAAAGGTCTTTTCCAGCCTAAATGATTCTGTGATTCTATGATTCTAATGCGGTCAGGAAAGGCATGGGGTGAGTAACTGAATGGAGAGGATAACTTGCAAGGACAGACTACTAAAAAGGCCGGGACTTTTTCCTGTGAGAGAAGGCTGAGGGGGATGCAATCAAGGTTTACGAAATCCCAAAGGCAGGGAGTAAGGTGAAAGCAGAGCTGGTATTCACCAGAGCCCACAATAAAATGGGTAAAAGTACCCACTTCTTTACACAAAGGGGAGTGAACTTCTGCAATGTGTCAGCCCAGGAGGGTGCAGAGGCTGACAGCTTCAGTGGGCTCAAAAAGGGACGAGACAATTCCCAGACAAGAGGCCCATAAGCAGACACCACAGGGAATTGGCAGGGACATACCCTCCAACACCTGTAATCCCATTTCTGTGGCTGCTGGGGGCACACAAGGAACCCAAGCCACAGGGCAGCCAGAGACACTTGCTTCGGGGTGAGATCCCCCCCTTCCCACCCTGGGGGGATGCTCCACATGCCCCCAGAGACACCGCTGTCCCATGGCTTTCCGGTGACAGCCCAAGCAGGAGCGACAGCAGCTCCCCGCTGCTGTGGTTAGACCCAGCATGCAAACATCTGCATGCAGCCTCTGAAAGGTCCCAGCCCTGCTGAGGAGCTATCTGGGCACCTAAAATGAAGGGGGTTTTACTTTACAGTTGTTTTTCTGAAAACCTTAGGAAGTTATGCACACAAAGCATACCCTGATTAAAGTGTGGCCTTAACATTGCAAATTAAGTGTTCTCAAGTTAAGAACCTCTAGGATTAAGGTTGTCTGGGCCTTCTTATGTCAACGTATTTTTGTACACGTGTGCTTAAAAACCAGCCTTCATCACATGCTGATGCATTCTTTTGCTCCCTGGCTGGGGATCAAGCAGGGTTAGATGGCAGATAAGGAAGCTCTCTGGTTTCATCTTATGCAGTAAGTGGAAGGTGGGCAGCAAACCAGTCCCCAGGAGAAGTAACCACACCATTGATTCAAGCAGCTGGAAATTAGACTGGAGAATTGGACCCTGTCTTTGCCTAAAAGAAAATCCTGCAAGATGCTGGGAAAGTCTCGTACAACACATTCATAACAACCTTTCAGAGCTGTGGGTTTCGCAGGCCCAGGAACCTGACCTGCAGCCCTGGGACCTGCTTAGCAATGAGGGGACTGCTCACAGTCACCATTGAGGACACGAGCCTCTGCGCTCCAACCACGCAAGTTGTTAAAGGCAGCTCTAAGCACTCTGAAAATCAAAATAAAAATGAATTTTTAAAAAAATTAAAACCGCACCCTAGGTGTCTGAGAGGTGGCACACAAAATGGTTTGATCTCAGTCTCTCGGCAGCTCATTTTCCCAGCTGTGAAAGACAGAGAACCTCCCTCCCTTCCCGCAGGCTTCGTGAAGACGAATTGCTGTCTGTGAATCGCCCCAGGATTCACCTCAAGAGGTGATAAATAATTCTGTGTTCAGAGAGAGGCTCAACAGAGCACTGAACCATGCACCGAACACAGAGACCAGGATGATGTGCTGCTGGGAAGCTCCTTAGAGGGGCTCCATTGTCCCTGAGCACCACATGGAAACGTGGTCCTCGGGGCAAAGCAGCACGGGATCAGGTAATTAAAAGAGTTTATTAATCTGCACGCATAGGCACAAAGAGAGGAAACAAAGATTGTCTTTATTTAATTCTACCTTTATAATTCTAGCACTTCGTAACTTTTAGATACTTAACTTTCCAATTTTTATTTTAAAAACCTTGAAGTTGTTAGTGTGTGCATGCGTAATACTATCCTAACGGATTGATGGGCAACTAGTGAGAACTACCAGAGCAAGCTGACTAATACAGACATTTTTTCCCCAACAGTAAAGAAATAAGAAAAGTGGGGCCTGCCATATACCAGGCAGGGGTAAATGTTTCCTTCTAGGAAGAAAAGGTGGGGAGCGGCCAGGAGCAGGTTACCGTGAAAGGTCATGGAGACCTTTCCGCTCCTAGCAGGATGGAGAGCATGCCAGCATGGATAACATCAAGAAGAAAATAATAGTAGTTCAACAGCATGCTGTGCAGTAATTTCAGCAGTTCCAGTTTCTCTTTTCATCATTTATTTAAGACTGTGTCTAGACAGTACATTACCATTCACAGAATTTATGACTAATGCCCTGAAAAGCAAAGATACCGGAATAATGTAAACACAGAAATCACCTAGAAGCCATACAAGTCCTTTTATGGTTTAAAATATTCCCAAATTAACTTTGACAGGAAAAAAAGTCAAGGTGACCACAGTATTTCATGGACAAACCTGCCCAGAGTGCCCATCAACAATGTGGCAAGGGCAGAGCAGAAATTCTGCAGCTAAGCTTTACAAGAGATTTACAGATTTGTTAATGTGAGATGAAATACACTCATCAACAGCTCTCAAGCCTAAAATATCCCTAGAGATGCTTTTAAAAGGCATAGAATTATACTGGGAAAAAATATTTACAGTGTTACCAAGTTGCCTTTTTTCCCACCCAAGAAGACAGTCTTGATTTTCAGAGAAAATCAAGATCACTTATAGAGTGAAAATCCTGATCACTCATAGAGTTTCCTGTGCAAATAGAGACAACCATAACTAGCTAGCGACTCTTCAACATTTAGCTGACAGAGCTATTTCCTTGTACTACAGAATTAAAAAGCAATTTTCTCCAATTGCTTCTCAGCCTTGTCATTTGATACATATGTGCACACATGTATGCACATGCATGTATATCAAAAAGACCTTACTGAAGTGACTATTCAACACTAATTAGATCTCCTGGAGATTTTCCCCAGAATGGAACTGCTGCTTAGAAAATACATATTATCAACAGTGGGTCCATTGCCAGTCTGAGAAGACTGCCTGGACGTACTGTAACCTGCAGGTCAAATTCTGCCCTGGCTGACACTCCACGACAGCCACAGAGCCAAACAATTGCAGGATACAGTAAATGAGGGATGATGTGTATCTGATTATGCTTTCATTCCTCTTCTCTGGCAAATCATTTTAAGAACAAGTAAAACACAACAGCCACTTCTGTGTTCCCGTCTTTCCGTTAAAGGAATTTTCCTGCTAGACACAATATTCTGGTAGTAACTGTTGAGAAAATACCTTGCAAAAATTGTTTGGAGGTTCATTTTCCAATGCTCTGAAGCAACTTAAAAGTAAGATGAACACATTGCTCTTTACAGATCCCATGACAAGACATATGGCTCATACCCTCTCATGTCACGTTATATGATCCAATGCAGAGACAGGTTCGGGGACATTCCCATGGAACTGAGTCACCCAAGTCTTATGACCCAAAGCGAGGACCAGGGCTGCAATAGGAGCTTTCCTTTTCGATCTTTATTACAGTGTTGAGACTATGTAAATTCCCAGGATGACAACTTGAAAAGGGGAAATGGAGAAAATGCAATGTCATACTGAAAATAGGAGACAAAATTATGTCCTGCAGAACTTTTCTGGATGCTGGAACAGTTCAGTGATGGCCTAACTAATCCAAGATGCCTGTTCAGCTTAAAAGCATGTGGCTTTATCCATTAAAAAAAACCCCAAATGTTCCTTTTCCCAAAGGAATTCCTTCCACCTATGACTCGAGTTCTGCTACAAATTAGCAATTTCTTGTTGGCAACTGGTAGCCCTGATGTGGGAAGGGGAAAAAGGTTCCATCTTGAGTCAAAGACGATTAAGTCTTCCCAAGTAGAGTCTTGTTAAAACTCAGAAGTTAGATCAGATCCACCAAAAGGTTCGCCAGCTTCCAGTCCTCCAACCAAGCCCTAGGTAACCAAGGAAGGCCTGAGAAAATAGGCCCTAATTTAGTTTTGATCGGAAAGTGGTTGGTACCAACTTGTCCGTAAAACAGGTTGTTTTAAATTAACACCAAAACTGGGTTTGCATCCCAAGAACTGACTCTGCTCCAAATCAAAGGAGATGTTGTCCTAGTGATTCCTGAATTACTTTTGAGAAGAAAGCTCCTACTGTAAATACAAGCATGCTCAGAGCAGACACAGCACCAGGCAAGGCTACGTGAGTTATTGCACTTCGCCACAGATATTGGCCTGAACCAGGACAAGTAATGAGCCCTTGCAGGGGTAACAAGCAGGTGCCTTCTTCATGCTCACCTGGAACTTCAGTGAATTTGTGACTAGGGTGGCAAAGAGCAAGAATCAGGAATATGTCTACTCCTTACTGTGTTGGACCAAGTTTACTGTAGATTTTTTGCAGACTCACTGACGTCAGTGAACAGGAACCTATTGCCCAGAACTGAATTAAGCCTTTACATGTCTCATTTTAAATGAATCCTCTTCCATCAGACATCTATTTCAACTATTAATCTGACTAAAACTTACCTAAGGAGCAGTAGAGTCCAACTTGCTCATATCCTTCACAGCAATCTGTAAGAGTGATGGTTTCAGGGACTTCAACAGTATGATACTGCGTTTTATAGTATGTCCGGGGACACACCATCCATGGTATCCATCCTCCACAGGAAGTGCTTTTCTCATAGGCCTTTTGGTAGGCAACCATTTTAAACACTTTTTTGGTCAGGCTATAGTTGCACAGATGGTACCCTAGCAAAGAGAGGCCTTTTTCTAGGGTGGAAAAAAAAACAGGAAAGAAAAGGATCAGCACCAGCTTGTCACCCCAGAGCATAAGTTCCCTGCAGTATCTAGTTAAAAATACTGTTATGAAAAAGCAGTGAGAAAACTAACACAGATGAATGATGTCTAGGAAGGCTGTTAGGAAGAACATTACTTCAGAAAACGGACAGAAGAAAGAATTAGTAGTGACTGCTTGTCATAGGCATCACTTCAGTCACAAAAGGATGCAGATTGGCAGAAAATTCAAAGAGCTCTCAGTGCCTTCAGGTGCAAAGCAGAAAAAGGGCATTTTAACTCAAGTGACTGTAAAGGAAGTTAATATACATTAATAAAAATTAACAGCAGAGCAGAATAGGCACTTCCAGGGCAGAGTCATCCAAGTACTTTAGATGTCCACTCCAGGCTCACACCAAAGTGTTCGTCTTTCTCCGCTGACTATAAAGGGAATGAAGGGCGAGGAACTCATGGGCAGATGAGTCACAGTAGATGTCTGGAATAAGACATCCTTCAGACATCACCTTAGGCTAAAACTGGGTACTCATGCATCATTGGGAAGGACTTTCAGGTATCTGACACAAAAGGTATTCCTGGAGCTCCTATGTTGCATTACTGCATTTGTAGCAGACCATATTAGACCAGGCCCTTTGAGAGCTGCTGTGGTTCATTGACTTCAGTACAAACGAAGTCAGTAATAAGTTCATTAAGTACGTAATTTGGGAATGGGACTCAGTTTCTGGAGTTCTGAAACCAGTCATAATGAGGAGCAAACTTGTTACATGCTTTACTTAAAACTGAAATACTTGAGCAGGAGCAGGAAAAAAACCCAAGAAACCCAAACGACAACAACAGCAACAAAACCAGATGGAGTTTTAGAATTAGCAGTAAGCAACCTACAAGCATGTCACAGGCATCAGGCTGCCTCCTAATGAGATATCATAGAAGCCAGAGGGGCTGAGTCACTTTGTGTCCCATTTGGGAAATAGATGGGATAGAATTAAAATGCCTATACCATCCTTTAGACAAAGCAAAAGAAACTTTAATAAGGATAAATATGAATTAGCTGCAGGGATTCAAGTGTGGCAGGATTGTTATTTCTGAGAGCTCTGAGGGGACCAGAGACAGTCAACAGACAGACTGAAGCTAACAGTATACACAACAAGCATACAATTAAAATATTTACAGCTTATCTTATTTGTACAGCTTATCTCCTGCCTGCAAAGATGAAACATGAAAAAACAATTCTAGAAAAAAAAAGCTGTCAGGTTCTTAGGAATCACGTGGTTTTATCATGTTTAGCTTTCCAGCTAAACAAAAGATATCTGTGCAATTTGAACAGGACTGGCAAAAGAGCTTTGAGCAGGACGATCCATTTGTAGTGCAAGGACAGTCCAGAAGAAAGCATAGGATAGATACCATAGGCCACAATACAACCCTGAAGCTGGCTCAACCAAATCAACTAGAAGGTCTTCCTGCAGCCCTAATGCTAGCAACTGCTCGAATAAGAACAGCCTGAAAGATATCGCCTGCCTTAGATATTCAAAAGGCCATGAGGAAAAATGGATTTGCTTGGTGCAGTTCCCCAACGGAGGCACAGACACCTCCCTGCGGACAAGGGCACTTTGGAAGAGCAGAAGGAAGGAGAGGGCAGCTGGGACTGACCATGGACCACCCCCAGCCTTCCCTCTCGACTGTAACTAACTCGTGTCTGACCAGACCCAGGGAGAGCATCGGGCCCGTGGGAGTCCAGCCCTGCTCTGCCTAACCCATCTGTGCCTTTGTCCTGCAGCAAAAGCAGAGTTGGTGCCGGGGCGTGCTACAGAGGGTGCGTGTGAGAGCAAGAGACCTCCCAGCAGGCTCCAGGGAGCCCTGTGCTGCTGCTTAGAGCAGGTCAGCAGGAAAATATCAAGAATAAGGGCATATCTGGAAATCCCACTCCCTGCTTCCTCCTCCTCCCCAGCCTCAAGCAGGACACCTCTGTGTCCGGTCCCTGAAGCTAGCTCCAGAGACAGCAGCTGAAAGTCCTTCACATCACTAAAAAGCACCAGGGCTGTTCTTTGTCCTTAAGAAAAGAGTGAAAGGAGATGGTCATGAGGGGCAGGAAGGAAGACACCCAGCTTGTCTCAAGCCGAGGGGCTGAAACCCATACCCTGCCTGACCCAGGAGAGGACCCCAATGGCTGGGATACAGGTCTGACCAGGACCATGAAAGCCCGTACCAAGCTGTGGCACGTAGGTCTCTGTGCAGGAACAAACTGAAGGTGAAGTGCACCAGAGAAAGTAAGGTGGCCTCCCTCCCCTGGTTAAACTTAGGACATCCCTCTGGAAGAGGGGAAAAGAGAACAAATGTGGGTTCTGGAGCAGAAGTTGGAGATCAAGGGCTGCTTTTTATCCAACGCATTTGATCGATTACCACTTCACATGAGGCACAAGTGCCTTACAAGAAAGAGGTAGCTGTCATTGTATTTTGTAAAGCATTCCCTTGCCACATGTTAGGAGTGCTCCAAGAATACCTATCCCAGCAAATGCTTCTAGACATGTAGGCATGGGGAAAAGAAAAATCTTGTTTCCACTTTTTTTTTTTTTTCATTACTTTGGGACCTGAATGGCTAAATACCCAAAGTGGGCTGGAAAGAGTACCTAAATCATTTTGGATCTAGCTTCTATCTGGGGAAAGTGCACAAACATCTATTGGTGATCAGGGAAGGTGAGAGGAGCAGGACAAATTTTGTTCTATGGAAATGAGAAAAAGAAACTATTGCATTAAGGAATCATACTATTACAGTATAAAATGATGTTAGAGGTGGGTAGGGCAGGTAAGGAAGAAGTGCTCAGCCTGGTTCCTTGTCACTAAGATCCCTCCATTTCTCACGCTCATGTATGCTCACGTATTAGCATGCTCACATATTAGCGTGGCTAGCGCAAAGCAGACACTGGAAGAGAACAACCGAGTATGGAGAGCACTGAAGATTCGTGTTGTCCGTGCAGAGCTGCGGCTGCAGCAAGGACATAGCACTGGAAAGCTAAAAATTCCAGAGTCAGCTGAGCTGGCTTAGGCTCTACAGCAATGTGCAACATAAATACAGGTATGAAATTGAGAATAAAATGGCACAGAATTAGACGCAGTTTATAATTAGAAGCTACAGCTGTCAGAGCATATATGAAATCATATTTCATACTTAAACACTGATACTAGGTATAGAATGAGGCTGCCAAAGCCAAAAGAGAAGGTTTGAGATATGGCTATGGTGGTACAAAAAGATACCCTCGCTGGAAGAGGTTAGACCGAAGGTGACAGGGAAAGGTGCAGCACCACCAGCCTTAGCATCATCCATCACTTCCATACAGTTTAAAACAAGCTTTGACACTCACAGAGTTCAATTATTTGCTGAC
This sequence comes from Ciconia boyciana, assembly GCF_034638445.1. NCBI lineage: Eukaryota > Metazoa > Chordata > Aves > Ciconiiformes > Ciconiidae > Ciconia > Ciconia boyciana. Next base: position 121,650,314 of record NC_132934.1, on the reverse strand, counting down.
AGCAGTTTCCTGCTGAGCAATGAGGCTTAGATCAATTCGGACTCTTTAGCAAATTGGCTTTGTGTTCTCATTACCCCCATCTATGGGATTATGGCACTATCAAATGGAACTGAAATGCACTGGCTGTTGTTTCCAGCAACACAAAGCTGAAGTCAATCGCAAAGCAGGAGAAGGCAGTCCCCTGACATTAGTAGGGCTACATTATGCCTATCATCTCTGGACTTTAGGCTTTATCTTAGCAACCACCAGCTTTCAGCACAGTCAGGGAAAGTATAAATTTTATTATGTTAAGCAAGAGCAGAAGCAATTAAAGCAAATACTTCATTAATAGAAACAAATACTGAGAGGAAAGGCTGAAAGGAAGGTCTGCATAGGAGCAGGCTGCTTATAACTCAAGGTCAAACCTGGATCAGAACTGAGAGCATGATGAAAAAATCAGCAAGAAAAAATGCTTGATAGCATTTATGCCACAGACTTAGCTGCAATCCTGGAAACTTCACTGCTCAAGTGCCAGAAAAGCCACTGTGAGCTGGGATCTGCAAAATCTTTTCTCGCTGGAGAACAGCAAGAGCCAAAGACAAGCCCCTTTCTTGTCTTGACATAACCTTAAAAGTAATCCTTTGGAACAGGTTCACGGAGGGCTGATTCAAACTCAGCTTTAAAAGGCATAGGCTCCAAAACATGAAGAGAAATGGATTAACGGCTCAATTTTTCTGGGTATTCAAAATTATTTTTAAAGTCACCACCATTGACTTCAAATGGCACTAGAATGGGGGTTCTGCTGACCGCCAATCTGTGGAAACCTCTTTTTCAGCTGTGACTTTGACACAGTAACAGAAAAGTCTGCAAGGCTTTAAGAAATATGGTTTGTATTTTAACTGAGATTTGCAAAACCACTTAAGTAAAAACATGCAACAAAAAGCAGCCAAAAATCACAATCCTTTCTCATCTAAATAAATCAAACCAGAAATTAAGAGCAAATTAGGATTTAATTCAGCAGTTACAACCTAGCAATTGGGTTAGGTTTTTCCAAATTACAGCCCATACCATAGATGAAAGTTAAACATGTCTTCTACAGCTTCATTTTATGCATCTCTAGGAATTTGCCGGGTACATGACTATATAATTACCTCCAAAAGTTTATTTTAAAGACAATTTTCATAAAAATTCGCACATTGTTGAACACAAAGCAGCAATCCTACTCATTCATTTCTGGCACAAAGGAAATGACAAGGCTTTTGCCTGGGGATGAAGAACTGGGGTAAAGGTGGTATTTTGCCTTGGTTAGATTTCTTTTGTTTAATTATCAACAGAGGATTCTTAAATGGTCGCTGAGACATTGCCAGCTCTCCGGAGAGTGGCCACCTTGGCCCGTTTATTTCTAATAAAGAGGTAACCCACATCCAAACTAAGCTGTCCTACATAACAGCCGTGGTCCTCTGACCAGGTTTGCATCACTCACCTGTAATTTCATTTCCCCTTCCCTGCTGTGTGGCTGCCCAGAAGATGAGAACAGAAATAAGAGTGATCCTGGCCATTGTATCGCCTGTCCCGGACAGGCCCTTCTTACCGCTTCGTTTCCAAGGTAGTAGAACTCGATCGTCCTTATATGCAGGCTTTTGGATTAGGGGAAAAGGTGCTCTCTTTTTTTACCTTTTGCAGGTGGGTGATAACTACTGGCAACAGAAACAAAGAGGCTCCGGTGGGAATTTTGCCAGATCTCTTTCCTTCGCGCTCTCCCTGGGGAACCTGCCTCTTCTGTCTGCACAGCTTGGCCCACCCTCCCCGCCTCATTTTGAGAAAAAGGCATTTCAAAATTGCTGGTTTAGCCCATGTTTATCCTTCCGAGCACTTATTCCCCCTCGCACCTTGAACACCTGACAGCTAGGAGCCAGATTTACATACCTCAAATGTCAGGTATACGCATCTTGAATTTCATTTCTGTCCACACATCAGGTGATACTATTTTTTAGGTCTTTAATTCTGTACTTTGAAAACAAACTAGGAGTAAAAGCAAATGTCTATGTCAATGGTTTTTCTTGAATTTAAGCTGTTTCACTAGCTGTTCTCATTGTGCTCCTCATTTCATTGCAATTTCAGCATCACATAAACCAGAGCAATGCTAGGCAAACAAGAACCTTATTAGGCGGGGCATGAATCAGGAGATTTGAGAAAACAAAATCCCTTTCTTTTCATTGTGTAAATCATGAAGGCAAGTTCCCAAGATAGATGTGCCTGCAGCTTTACAATGCAGGACAATAACTTCAGTGCAATATCACTTGGCTCACGCAAAGAAAAGGAGTAAACACAGTATGATATTTTATGAGGAGCTGACACTGAAGTATGGAAAATCACAGGTACAGTTCTTGGAGCTGAGGCAATATGTTCAGACCAGCACTTAAATACATATTACAGTATTGTAGACAATTTCACGTGGATGAAAGAGCCAGATGTAAGGCAGCCGGAACCACAAACTCTCTCATTTGTATGTTCAGAATATCAGTGTTATCGCTTCTGTAAAACACTGTCGGGCAATCACTGTGGTAGCACTCACAAGGTAGGAGAGCCGGCGCCCTGGAAAACATGCAGGGCCAACAGGGCGGTGACTGGATGGTTCAGATCCCCTGGCAGAGGGCAGAGCCAGGGCTCCATGTAGTGCTGAGGCACTTGTGAGTTGTTCTTCTGGCTTGGAAAACAAAATATCAAGCTCATCAGGAAGAAAAAAAAGGAAGAAGAAAAAAAAAAGGAAAATTAAGGCTTGCCCAAACTTCAATTGAAAAATGTTTTTGCAGAAAATGGGAAAATGAGTAGAAGAGAACATTTCAACCAGAAAAACAAAAAACAAAATATATTTTGGTCTGGAAATATTTCTGCTATGTCTAAGGAGAATGTGTACCTTAGCACCCCTTCTCCTGCAGGCACCAGGATGTCTAGTCAGGCTGTATCTCCCGGGTGCACCATTTACATCTCCTGTCAGCACAGGGAGGCAACAGGGAGACCCTGGCTGTAGGCTGTACAGAGGCGGCCATCTGACTTAAAAAGCCCACTAATAAAAAAAAAAAAAAAGAGGACTTGAGTCAGTGAAGTTCAATTTCAAATAGAAATGTTTCTCTTCATGGTCTATATTTTTTTTTCAACAATCTAAATTTTCTGGAAAAAAATATCTTGATCGAAATTTTTCAGCTAGCACTCACAAAAAAAAGATCTTTAGCCCTTAAGAAATGACTTAGCACCTTCTGCAAGAAGTGTATGTCCTGGCCAAATTCAAATATAGGTAATTCCAGACTGGCATCTGAATTGGATTGCATTTAGGGTCTCCCACTTACAATCCTAAATTGCTGGATAGGGTTGCCATGTGTCTTAAACAGCTGCTGCTTTCCAGAGTTAGCTATAAAACAAATGTCATCATCTTCACCGCTGAGCACTTTATGACTGAAGTATGACCCTCCAAATCGCAGTAAAGGACTAACATCCCCGTTGTAAAAGACTTAAGTATACATGCTCATCTTTAGGACTACTAAAAAACATGGATAAAATTTTCCATATTCACAGCTCAGTCTTATGGCTGGCAGCTGGAGCAGGCTTATGTTCAGCGTGAGGCAACTAACAGTGAGTTGCAACTTTATTGTAGCAGTGAATGAAACGGTTCCGAAATACAGATTATGCAGAACCCCCTTTTCAATCAAAACTGTAAGTAAACTCAGTGGGTGTTTAATCTAAATAAGAAATAGATACAAAAGTCACGCGTATTTCAGGACTTACCTTATAATTTGCAAATTCCTTGAGGTTCTGATTCATATCTGCACTATTTCTTTAGTGTTACAAGCATTTAGGCACACAGCAACTTAGCTTTTTAGCAATGCAGATACTGGAAGAGACCACCCCAGGCAATTAAGCATGCATCCTACATCCTGTACAACCATTTTCACATCTTCCAGACATATTCTTACACTGCGTTGACTGCAGTTAAGATGATGCCCTGCATCCCAGGCAGTAGCATGTGCTCTTTCTTCATATTACTGCAGTTGCTGTAATGAGTTGAGCTTACTAAGCACATGTCAATACAGAGTCTCTTGCAGGGAAACTAGATACATTCATTAATCATTTTGGAAAACTCACCACCTGTACCTGCATGGCTGATTACATAAAACGATATTTTTAGTAACCATTGGTATATTTCATAGGTAAAGTTTTGGTCTTTTATTCCTTGTTCCTTTCAACTAGGTGTTATCTTAGGGCCTCAGTGAAAAATTTGCTCACTTTTGCTTTCGTGGTGAGGAAGGTCATTGGAGAGGAATGGAGAAGGAGATGTTTAGTGGAATAAAAGCCCTGGGTGTGTGGTGCTGGTAGTAAGCTGGAGTGCACTCTGGAAGGAGATCCTCACAGTCCTCCTGGCCCAGTCATCTGGAGCTGATCAGTTCTCCTCGCTCTGTTGTTTATATTTTCTGCAGTTACATTTGTAGTGTCTGAATTGATCTAAAGTATGCAATTTATACAAAGAAGGGCTGTGCCAATAAAAGCCATGTCAAAATCCATTCATGGATAATTTTATAGGATCAAGAAGCAGATTTTTAGAGATGGGATTTGACTCTCCTTGACTGTACTATCAGTAATTGGAATATTGTGGTTGACAGCAGGCTTTCTCATCATATTTTTTAGGCATTTATTTATTTAGACAGATTCACTTTTGATTTAATTAGTCACTTAGACGATCCTGATCTTCTTTAGGCTAGGAGTTTGACACAGAAAGGTCAGTTGCTGGAACATTTCTTTTTGCTTTGCATTATTTTGTCTATGAAGTAATCACTATTTCAGGTGTCCAAAATGGTCATGACATTTCAACACAGACTGGTCTGCATGCAGGAAACAGGTCTATGCATTTGGGCTCCATGGGAATCTAACAGAAGCTGTTGTGTGCCCCAGAAGCCACCATGCCTTCCTTTAGATGTACAGGACCTAAAGCTTGAGAACCATTAAATCATTTAACCCAACCTCTCAAAATCAGCTGTCAGTAAATTTCTCCCAGGTACCTCTTCCCACCATTTCAATCTGATTACAGCCTGTCAGTCTGAGAAAGCCCAGCAGACTGTGGGAATGGATGGAGGTGCCACCAGTCCTGAGGATCTCACAGTGAAAATAAACTGATCCAGGTCAGGAATGCACAGGCGAAACCGTGCCACTAGCTGCCAATGACAGCAACAAGAAGTTCAGATGGACCCGAGTTGCATCTGATTTCTGCCCCACCATTGCGTTCCCTGGTGCCTTTGACTCCCATGTGAATTTTGTCTCATCATCAGGACAGTTTTAAAAACTGCCCTTGCTGTGACATTTCAGATGTTTGGTAAGGGTTGAGCCCAAACTACAGCCTTTCCATTAGTGGGGCATTGCTAAGGTTTCTTTCCTCTTCTCCACTCCTGATCTTTGTGAAGCCTGCAGGAACTTAATTGCCTTTGAGCCTGCAGCTGATCTGTCAAAACTGGCTTAAATCAGTCAGCAAGGCCAAAAGGCGTTAGAAGAGAGGAACAGGCTGACTTAGCCAGAAGTAACCTTTTTGCAGCTAAAGACAAAACAAAATAAATCACTCTTACCATCAGGATACAAACTTATTCCAGCTTCTGAAAATCAATACGTATAATGGACACTTTAATGTCTACTCCCTACAGAGGACTGAACTTCTCAGAAACTTTAACTACTCAGCTCTGAGTTAAAACAGTAGTCTGCGATTTCAGGGACTTGAATTCCCTGCCCCTGCCATGGACCTCTTGTACAGCCACAAGCAAGTCACACAGTTCAAATTTGCCACTGCAATGAAGTCATGGGGGTGGCAGAAAGTATTTCAGACCTTGTGAAAGCCATGGCTACAATACTATAAATATGCTTTTGCTTATGTTACCTGAGAAAAAAAGTAGAATAGAAAAAGCACTGTTCTGCCAGCATATGCTAGGCCTATGTTAGGATGGACAACAGCTAAACTGGCAATTTTTTGAAGGGGTCCTTGTTTCCCTGAGCTTCAGACGCATATCCAAAAAGTGGAATAGTAATGCTTGCTTATTTCGCTGATGTATTACAGAGAAAAATGCATTAAAGATGAAGGGACATGCACAAATGACAGTAAAAAAACATTCACTTAAAGCCCTAAGAGTTAATTAGCTCAACTGTGCAGGCAGAACAGTCCCTGACTGTATTCAGTGATTTGTTCTGCCTCATTGACAAACTGTTCCTCAGGAAAATCTTCGGGTTTTGTTTTTTTCCTGAACACGCACAAACCGTTTTAAAGTGACTCATGAGGAAAAAGTTCTTATTGGTAACAGGAGGAAAAAATATGAGTCAGGCAGAGGTCATGCTGAACCTCTGCCTGGCCTTGCTCCTCCAACTGAGTGCTCGTTGTGCAATCTCAGCGCAGAGAAGCTCTTGTTTGCTCCAGTGCTTTGATGCATGGTCCCATTCCCCGTGCCGAGTTTGGTACCAGATAAGACTGTTGATGACACCCCATACATGATTTAGCAGTGCTACAGGGAATTAAGTCCCATCTAAGACATTTTGTAGTGTGCTTCTTGTTTATAAGTCTAAAAAACAGGCATTTTCAAAAGAAAGCAGTCTGGGCAGTGGGTATTGCCCTTTGCTATGAAGGCTTACTTGGAAGAAAAGTCAGAGGGTCTCCTGCTCAGCATCTCCCCATGGGGTACAAGGGCCAAGTGCACCTGAAGGTCCTATTCAGCAAAGAGTATCATGCCTGGCCTGTATCAGCACTTGGTGATGGGACCGGAGCCCCTCCTCACCCTGTCTTGCTGGCTGGACCATTGGCCCCCTGCAGCCAAGGGCCGGGAACACAGCACCGACACCAACCTCGCCCTTCCTTGCGGACCCGATGCCACAGGGCTCAAGAACAGCAACGTCTTGCAAACACCAGTGACCAGCCCACAGATGTAGCCAGGCTTTGCTGGTTTGTGCCAGTGCCGCTGCCTGCAACTCATTTTTTACGGAAGGCACCTGCTGCTCCTCTTGAAAGAAGGATGACTTCCCACTTCTTATCCCTCCTAAACCCATCCAACATACAGCCAGAATATGGATAGGAAGGACAAAGGACTGTGCATTCAATTGGCAATTCCCTTCGTGAATCCATCTCTTGCACACACATGCAGAATCTGCCTCTGTTAAGCAGATCTGAAGCACAAAATAAACCAGCCAAAATATACAACCTGCTTTTCGCTGTTAGCCAACAGAAGATTTGGCCCTTCTTTCCAGCTAAGAGATATAGAGATATACACACAGACCCAAGTACATGTTTCTGATGAGAGATTTTTCTAAATTGTTGCAGAAGCTAATCTATAGTCCAAACCCCAAATAATGTTTCACAATTTGTACAAGATCTTTTATTGATGCATTGGATTTAAATGCTTATAGGAAGCTTCTCATTTTGAAGGACCTAAAGGAAAATTGTTTCCATGCCCTCCTGAGCCAGCTCAATTAAAAGCAGAGAAGCCCATGAAGGAAGAGGAATCATTCAAAGCAGAAACACTGGACTAAAGGAACCTACTATACAGACAGGGCAAGCTATGGCATCCCACTTCTACTGTGTGAATACTGAGTAAGGGCTTCAGGAAAGGTTTGCAAAAAACCAGCACATTTTAACCTGGTTAGAAGGTACCAACACTTGAACAGATTTGTTGACAAGAAGGAATGCAGTAAGTTGTTTTGGGAAGGTGTATGATTTCTTTTTTTCCCCCTGTTAATACCTGTAATTGTGATCAACCCAGACGAACACTGGATTGCTAAGTACAAAGGAGGCAAGGAGCTTTTTAAACAGGCAGAAAAACACCAAATGATTAAAAACAATATGGAGTGGAAGTTTGGGGTAAAGAGAAGCTTGGGCTGCAAGAAAAATAAGAGATTTAACCTTTGTGCCAAAATATAATGACCAGAAAGTTATGGACCCAAATCTGTGTCTCTGAGGGAATCTGAACAAACAGAAAATTCACCGGTAGTTTCAGAGATCTCACTGTACCCAGTGAGGAAATGCTTTTCTTTTTTCTTCTCTTTTTTTTTTAAAGAAAATCCTGGCCTGCTGTCAAATGTAGCTGTTGTTTTGAAATTATTTCTGTTTTGAGATTGATACTAAATCATCAGTGTGATTAAAATCAAAGGATCAATGGGGTTTCCATGCCCTTGCTCATACTCTTCCCTCAAGCAAAGATTACAAACTACTTGTAAGAACCCCTGCACAGGTGTCTGTCAGAACCAAGCCAAATCTGAACAAACATTCAGATTTCCCCAGAAGGCACTACAGGGCTAAACCACCCTCTGAATTATTCAGCAGGAGGCTATTAGCATCCTGCTCTGACTCTGCATTTTGACACATATACATTCACTATGGTTTCGCCCACCAAGCGACTTCTGTCATCTGAAGCATCTGTTGAGTTCAAGCTTTCGCTTAAACAGAGGAGAGCACAGCTCCAGCTTGCACAGTGTTTTCCAGCACGCTACCATGATTTATTCCATCAGTACCTGTGAATTAAGTAATGGAAGAGTGGAAGTCTAATATTAGCCCACAGGTCTCTTGCAAGGGGGGCACTTTGCAGGACTGTGCAGCCAGAGGGAAGCCTCCATCCTCAGAGCATGAGTTTTACATTATACTGGGGAAGAACCACGCTCTGTCTCAGCAGAGTTTCTCAGCACTGATATTTCCACTTCTGATGCGAGGAAAACTGCTGCTTTTTTTACACCCTATCCCACATGCAGCCACTGCTTCAGTTAGATACCACCGTCTGCTTCTCCAGGTATTCAGGAAAAGAAAATCATTCCTACCTTCTAACAGCATCAACTGCTGACATAAACATTGGCAGTTTCTCTACAATACCATAGTGCTGAAAGAGGAAGTAGAAATCTAAATGCTTGGTTTGGAATAAAGATTATATTGCATCACTGGCTTGGTAATCCATAAAGGAAACAATCGATCACCATTTTGCAAACCTAATCAAGAAAAAGGAGAGATGCCTGGCAAGGAGGTTCGATGTTTGGAGCGCAAAGAGACTTCACAACAGGTTTTGGCATTCTCAGGTGAAGAGAAATATGTGGTCATGCACTGTAAAATAGGAGGAAAATAATTTTCTTCTTTCTTCTCTCCTTCCAGTTTCCTGACCACAAAAACCCCAACTAAAATTATCTCACTCTATTTAACTAAAAAAAAAAAAAATAAATCACATTTTGCCAGATATTGAGAGTTGATATTTAAAGCTCAAAAGGAGATGCTTTTCAAAATGTTTATTGGCTTGTGAAAACAGTGGGTTATTTACTGAATCTGTTCTGCACCCTTAATTAGCACAAATGCCAGTAGGGAAACTTCCTGTGTGCTTTCTCCCATGCTGACCTTCTGCATGAGAAAAATTCCCTAGTGAAAATAGATTTTAACTCCCTCCTTGAAACCAAACATCTGGCTTTGGTTAAGGAGGCACATAACCCTGTCCTTTGTGATATTTGGATTGCAAGTGCTCTGGGCCAGGGAGTATTTTCTTTGTTATTTGCTGCTGAAAGTGATAGGGCCTTCAGTTTATAGATATGATAATGCTACCACTAAAGGATGATGAGAACATGACTGTTGTCGTGATTAACAGTCATTTATCATTCAAATGCCAAGTATAAATATCAGCACGCATACTCCATCATTCTTCATCTTTGCAATTAATTTCTATCACATTCTAAAAACTACTGAATATTGTCCTACTTGAGAGACAGAGCTCATGAACTGATCTAATGCCTCAAATTCTCATTGAAAGGTGGGAGTCAAGGATGCATCAGTCTCTCCCAAAAGGTAGTACTGCTGATATAACTACATGCATAAATTACATCAGTTCAATGAGAGACACGAGAATGTGTGTGCACCTCTTAAAAAGTGGGAGGCAAATGAAATAGGATTGCATCTAGCACATTTTCATTTAGTTCACTGTTCTTTGCTTCTCAGAGATCTGATGGGATGGATGGACCAGGGCCCACTGGCAAAGTCAGAAAAGGCTTTAGGACAGTCTACAAAATTTCCATGTCTTAGCTGCAAGGGATTTAAGAAAGCAAAAGCTTAGCTGATGCCAAGAGTAAATGAATGCTTTGCCTATATGGCCCTGATTCTAAGCAATTCTGCACCTAAGAGGAAAAATACTGAAGGGCAACATCATTCCCTGCTTGCAAAAGATCTGTTTTTTATAGACCTTGTACTTTCAGAAGCATGAGGGACAAGAGTACTTAACACAACTGTGGGCACTGGAAAAGTTCACATGATGAGCCCCAAGGGCTTATAAACAGCAGCAGATGGGTAGACCCTTAATCATCAGTCTGAGAAAATCACCCTGATGTCAGAGCTGGAATTTGATGCTTCCTCTAGGATGTGGTGAGGATGTTTCCTTACCAGAAAGGTGGAAACCTCATGCTGTGGAAGGACACAGAAAAGTATCCTCATGTAACAAGTATATCTTTATGATAACAAGGGTCCAGTAAGAAAACATTTATCATATGGTCCACAACTAAAGCAATATTTCCATGTAAAAAGTGGCATGGCTGAGGCAGTTTTGCACTCTGAAGAGCTGCAGTGAGTGACATAAAGCAGCCAAAACCTCAGCAAATTGCCTGGAGTTTCATTTGGCACAAGGGTGATGTAGACCTGGAAAAATGGGCCCTGTGTAATTCTCTGGTCCTTGGGTCAGAGAAAAGGAGGAATAGTCAGAACATTTTTGGCCTTAAGATGCTGCTGAAATACCCTCCAAGAGAGATCTGATCAAGAGGAGGCAAAGGCAAATTCCAACAATACTGGTATTCCCTTGCTTTTTGCTGTGCCAAGTACAAAAATGGGAGGTCTAGCTTCTTTTTTTAAAAGCAAACATCTGAATTTTGAAGAGTCATGTGCCTACATTATGCAACTACCTAGTCCCTAACGAAACGGGCTGATTTTCAATCCAGGGTTGTCTAAAAATAAATTTGGGAGGAGTGTTTTCCCAAAAGGGTAAGGGTTATGCACATAACTCAATGTCCACTTAGGAAAATCTTTTCTGCATTCCTACAAACAGCACTAATGATTACCCAAGCAGAAAGGTCTTTTTATCTAATTTACTTTTAGGTCCTCTTCTGTCTTTCCCCTTTTACACTTCTATCAGTCTGAATAATAAATACAGATTAATGTTTTGCTTAGGTTTTTTTCTTATCATGATGTCTCTGCCATCATGTTTATATTCACATACAACCATATACACATGTATAAACAGATACATACATACATGCATACATATACACATGTATATACACATACATGCAAAGATACAACCGTTGCAAGAGGAATTCTATTTGATTCAACAGTGTTAATATCTAAATTAAAAATGATGGAACTATATCAGCCTGTTGAAACTTGATCTTACAAAATGCATTTTTCAACCATGATTATTACACTCTTTAAGCATCACAATTTATACAGAAAGTGATTGTGACAACGAAGGACCAGTTCTGGCACAGGTAGACGAGACAAAGGAGAAAAAAAGAAATAGAAACAGTGGCTTGTGTTACAGTCTCCAGCAACTGTGTGCAATCAGTGAGGAGGGAAATGGCTCCCTGCGCACTGGATGCTTGAGTTGGATGTTATAAACACCCTCTAGAAGCTTTTATCTATCAGTTTAGTTTAAGCCTCTGTCCTTAACAAGTCTTTACATGTGTACCATAAAGGCAAGTCCCATAGCACCTTATTAACTTGTTTATTCTTTCCAGCTCTCTGCATTCAAGCTAAATCACATTATGCAATTAGCTGCTATGAAAACAAATGAAACGTATTTTGGTTTTGCGTGTTTAAGGATCAGTTCAAAATCTGTTCTCTTCAAACAGTATTTGACGGACTGACTTAGGATCAGTTTGATGTCTGAATTATTTTCTTGTACTATGAAAAGAAGCTGCTGCTGACATTATGTCTAAAACCATTGAGATGGTGCAAAAAAATATGATTTGAACAGTGAATTTTGATGATTTGGACAACTGTATCATCTTTCCTGTAAGAACAAAAGAATTCATAATTTTTAGGAGGTAGTTGTGACAGGGTGGTCTTGACATGCCACAAAGTTCACCCTGTAGCATATGAATGTTTTTTCCATTGAAAAGTCTTGCCTCCAAATTTCAGTGTTCGAGCAATTCAATTATTAGCAACAACTTCTGGCAAATAAAAGGCAGCACTTCTCGACTATGCTACATGACATTTATTTGTATGGGAAAAGGAAAGAGACAGTTACCATGTAAACAAAAGAAAAACAAGAACAAAATCTCACTCGCTCAGTTGAGCTCATCACCAGCTAAGCCTAATTTTGATTAGCTCTCCCATCAAGAGCAGGATCCACTCTAATAGAATTTACCATAAAAGGAGATTTGGGGGTTTACTGTTATCAGAGGGATTGACTAAATGTTAAAATACCAATGGCAAGAAGAAACTCAAACTATTTGAAACTGTTGATTTTAGCATGCATTTGTTTTCTAAATGTGTAATAGGTCCACCCTGGCTGTCATCGGAATGGCTCTGCATGATTTATTTCATGACCTTCTTCATGGAGTTAGTTCATACAAGCCTATTTCCAGTATTAATGTATTCCCCAAAAAATGCAGACTGAAGGCATAGACTGGGTGTATCCCGGGTGATAGGAAAAACTTATCCCAGCCCAAGAAACCATGAAGGTTTTTGTCTTCCTCTTGTCAGTATATTCCAGGAGAACAAAGACGTTCAACTTGCCCTTTTTATTGTTGGGGGCTGAATTCAGTCACAAAAATGTCCCAGTCCTACAAGTGATGGTAAATACTGTTGTTCAGGGGGCTATGCAGCAGCTTACTTGCCTGAAACCTACAGTGGAATTGGGGTCTTCATATTCTTCTATCAAGCACAGGACATCGTGGGTGTATGGGGTTCCCTTTAAACCAAATTATGCATGCTGTATAGGTAATAAAATGTAATCTAGAGATACATTAGAAAAATTCGTAGTCCTCCTGGAAGAAAAGGGAAAAGATTTTTGCATGCCATGTGAAGACAGGATTCTGTCTGTACTTAAGAGTACTTAAAAATAAACTAAAATTTTAATAATAACCTACTTAGAATAAGTTCAAGCTAATTCCCACTGAAAATAAGTGGGATGAATTTGAGGAAACACAAGGGTGTCTTTCAGTAAATATTTATGGAAATATAGAAAGAGGAACAGAAACTTGGTCATAAATTTGCCAAGACGAATAGAAGGTGTCATTAACATTTGTTCTCTCTGTATGAGCCACGGGTTCTTCCTCTTGGGGGAATCACAGTGGAAAATTGTAAACAAATTTTTCTGCACAGCATCATAAAATAAATTCCCAGTTCTGTATTCAGTGCCAGAGATATTGCCAGGCAACAGGAAATGATTGCTATATCTTGAGAGAATGCCCTGAATTTATTATTTTTAGGTCATCCATTAGTGACACAATGCAAAGTTTCGCCTCCGTTTTATTCCAATGAGCCCATACTTGAAGCTAAACAGATGTCCAGAAATTTCAGAAAATTAAAAACCACAAACAAATCTCTTTAACTCACTAAAATCTGTAGCTATCAAGTGACAACAATCAGTATGCAGTTTAGCAGGAACTAAGAGTTTGGCTATGCCCACGCAATGTTACCCTTCAAGCTGCCCCATTCAGAGCTTCAGGAAGACCTGTGAGGGCCAGTTCCCTGCTGAAGCTTTCTCACGGGCTCCAGACACACCGCCACACCTGCGGGAATGCGCCAGGCACATGCACGGCCTGTGGCACAACCTCCAGACAGAAGCCTGGTCTTGATGACAGGGAAGCCACCATAACCCTCAGCAAATTTTTCCAGTGGTTAATAATCCTCGCTGTTACAATAACCCTGCCTTTTTCTTCTTTCTTGAAGTTACAGCTTCTAGTCCTGGAAACTTGTTAGGCTTTCTGCTATAACATTAATTACCTTTTTTGCTTAAAACATTTTCAGAGGAAATGCTCTTAGTTTCCTAATTTTTTTTTAAATTGGAGAGGAGATGATTTTGAAAGGTTCAAGTCTTTCAAGCAAGCAGAAAAGGTAAAGCTCTACCAGAAGCTATAAATTCAGTGCAGGGTTAATGAAGGGCTTTGTGGACTATTTACATGCAGAGGTGTATTACATGATTGTAATAGTCCTCTTTAACTTCAGAATTTTAAAATCCCAGAGAGTTCTGTGTAAGTAGTAATGACAAATGACTTCATTTTCAAATGCTTCCTTTAAAATGTAAATGCATGCATCATCTTTGAACACAAATGTATTAACAATTTGGCATCATAGATGGCAATTTTAAATATTAAACACTTTGATGTTCACCATTCTTAGTGGTATTTTATTTCGTTCGCCACTGGCTAAAAACATGTTTCCAGCCAGATTTTTCAGCTTAGGTGGCAAGCGGTAACCTGTTAAACTGTGGTTAACTACAACACTTGCCACGGCCTCTTCATACCGCCCAGCTGCACCCAACTGACATAGAGATGCAATTAGGTTGAGCCCAGTTTTTAGTCACTGTACACAGAAGCAACTGCTGTCCTTGTGTTGGTACGCACTCGGGTGGAGGGCTGGTCTTGGTGGCTGAAGGCACACCTTGGTAGGAAAAGATCAGAGTGGGAAGAAAAGCAACCATGTCACCTTCTGCGCTTAGACCTGCTGCTAAAAATGAGTAGTAGTAGTAGTAATGAGTAGCAATAACTGCTGTTGTAGTATCTGAAATACTCAGCAAACGTGCTGGTCCAGGACATCTCCTGACATTGTCTGCCTGCAAGGGTTTTTGTAGATACCTGGCTGTACCTTAAAACAGCATGAAAAGTCATGAGGACTCTCCTCTGAGCTAACTCATGGCTAAAGAAAACAAGTCACATTTTAGCAGCAGCGTAAGCAAAACCCTCCAGCTCACTCCCTGAAAAGCTGTAGTGCAGTAAAGACAAGAAGAAAGAAACCACCTGGGACTGAGGACGGTGAGGAGGGGAAAGCAGGGAAAGCAGAGAAGAAGGAGGGAGGGAGGAAGCAAGCAAGCAAGCTGTATGTTGCTAGAAATAGCATTTGCCAATTCCATATAGACTATAATGCCTCCAAAAGACCCAATTAAGGCAATGGAAATGCAGAAGCACTAATGCAGAGATGAATCATCTGACCTAAAACAGAGGGAATGCTGAAATATATAAGGGAAGAAAGTGTGTCATTTTAGCTTTAACAGCAAAATAATTCCAGATATAAACTTTCAAAAATGTTTGGCCAACAGAAACCACAAGACAGTGTTGGTTACTACAGCTATGCAGGTACAGCAGAGAACTCGTCTATGACAAGCTATAGTTTGAAATGGACAGGTCTGCCCTTCTGCAGGCTTCATACACAAAAGCTAGGCAACACCCAAAGTACCACACACTCCAGTCAGTCTCCAAGAGTGACACTGTCAATTAAGGATACAAAATAATCTAAAGATAAATTTATCAACTTTTTAAAATAGGATGTCAAGTATGGCATGAATTACACAATGCCCTCTCACTTTCTCTCTTCCAGGTCAGTGTTGTACTAATAAATAAAATGAGACCACAAACTAACTCTCATCACAATGTACGTCTGCAGCAGTTCTGAAGCAATGGAGAAAAAGTTTCCAATGCAGAGAGCCTGCACATATTCCCAGAACTTTTACAACCCTAGTTTAAATGAAAAAATGTCCAGCTGAAGGGGGAAAAAACCATATCCAGGCAGCTGAGCAGCCTGCCAGAGGAGAGGACAGAATTTCTGTTCCACATCACACGTTTCTGCAGATTCTTGGGAACAAATACACCCCTTCAGTAACTCCAGAGTCCATTGACAAGACTGCAGGGGTCAGATTCCTCAAGCACAGATGTCAGGATTTAAGACTAGCTCTAAATCCTTCAAACCAACCCTCTCCTCTAGCCTGGAAAACGCTGAACTAATCTCCCCTGCGAGTGTGTCAGGTTCCAGCAGCAATTCCCCGGTATGCCATCCTGGCAAGCATGACACCCCTTGCCTTTTCCCTCTTCAACTACCTCCATCGTTCACATAGAAAGCGAAATTTGTATTTTCACCAGGTTCTCTCCAACAGGGAACTTCACTTTTGTATTTAAAGACAACTTTAATACTACTTTGTGCTACTTTGGAAATAGGAGGAGACTTTAAGAGGAGAAAGAACAGCCACATACACTGAAACGCAATAGCTAGGTCCTTCTACGCCACTCTTACTATTTTCTGTGCTTTAATTAGCCATCTGATAAGTGCCACCATCTTCTAATCCAGGTTCAAAATATACCTGCATAACCTTAAAGCCAATTTCAACCTAGGGGCCAATGTCAAGCTAAGACTTCTCTAGTCCTGAGCCATCAGATATCATAGCTAGTGAAATGTCTTCTCGTATGTGTGGTACAAAAAATAATGCTTCAGACATACAAACATCACAAAGTACAAAAACAAAAAAACAGTTTAAAGAAAGATTTGTCTGCATATCTTCATCCGTTTTGCTATGATTCTGTTTAGCTTCATAATTTGTGCAGAAAAATGTCCGATACTCAGTGTCTTGTGGCAATGCATGTCACATGCACTCTAATGCTGAGGCTTCGCTGCAGTCTGCTCAAAAGGACATTAATTGCAAGGTGGAAGTCGACAGTTTCAGCAAAATTGACACTTAGATACAGTGCACTGAGACATGTGCAGTCCACGTGCATTTGCACCACCATACAACCCTAGCTCAGACTGAAGAACTGAGGTACACTGCCTGAGGTCTTCCTTTCTATCATTTCCATCTCACTGACCCCGGCCCTTTCTAACTCTGATGCCAAGTGAGGATTCTTGGTGAGAGACCTCCTGTTTAGCTAGCTGTGTAGGGACCTCCCTTAGGTCTTCAAACTTTGATTAAAACTCTGGGTAGTCTGGCCATTAAAAACCCTTCTTTTTAAAGTGCTGGGTTGTGGTTTTTTCCAATAAGTCCCATGACAACACCGAGGGAGATGCTGTAAGAAGTCATCATACTTTGAAGACTGGCAAGCAAAGCAGCACAGTTCATGTGTGTGATTTTATCATCAGAGTTGTTTTCAACCAGAAACACTTATGCTGTGGTTCTCCACTAAGTATTCTAGTTGTACTGGTCTAGAGCTATAATCTCTGCCAACATAACTAAGAGAACGACATTGGAGAGAGTAATGTTTGTATATTTGAGGGAGGGGAAGCCATCTGTGTAATGGCATGGCCAAATTTTGCCTCTTCACATTTAGCATACAAAATGACAGGTATACATAGTGCCGTGTAAACACATTACCTACCAAATGCCTAGAATATAACACAGTACAGCCAGTTAGGCCCTAAGCAAGACGCTTGTACTGGAGAGGCAATGAGCCTCCCTGTTGTCCACACATAATTGGCTCATATATAAAGAACTGCCACAGGGAACTGGGGGGGAAGAGCGTCAAATTGACAGAGAAGCAGGTCAGGTGAAAAAGCCTCTTCCAGAGCACTGTTTCTGTACTTCAGAACTGTAAAGCAACATCTACTAAATAAATCCCCATTCTGTTTTGGGTCTGAATTCATCATGCAAATAATGTAATTAGACAGTACAGAATTGACAAGAATAAATTCAGCCAGTAGCATGAACATAAAAACATCAATAATTCAGTATCTTGGTGATTTTTGCTATGCCACTTGAACTTTCTACTCAGTAATTAATAAATCGGTAGGGAGATGACATCAGTAAGACTGCACAGGCCATAGAAGTGCAGAAGTTGACCCACCGTTATTACAGGGCAGTATTTCTGTATTCATGGCCTGAAAGCAAGTTTCAGTTCCTCATCTCAAATCATGGTCATGTCTTTTTAGAGCACAGAAAGGCATGAGAATAAGTTTGAAGTTGTTATAAATTGCAAGCTCTTCTCAGAATACGCATTTTGTAGTCTTAGGACCAGCATGCTACCATCATATATGAAATGACTTAGTGACACAACAGCACCCTCAGGTATAGTACATGCACAAACAAAAAAAATAGCTTTTTGGCTGCACAAACCAAAAAATACCACCTAGAAATAACATTTCTGGCACTATTTGATGAAACAAAGAAACGTAGACACAATTTTTCAGCAAGCCAATAAGTTTACTTCCTAACTTCTGCATTTTTTACTTCATGAGAACTTACCACAAATCACCTCTAACATTTGGATATAATCTTCTAAAAAGAAAAATAATCTACTCAACATACACCACATTTTTCCAGCATCTTAGCAATGCACAAACACAAATGCACTTGCTGCAACTCCAAAAATTGCTATCCATCTCTGTGTAATCTCTAACCCCAGTAGACTGTTGTTTGAGGCCAGACTGTCTGACTGATACTGAGGAATTAAAGCACCAAGCTGACTTTTAAAATACACCATAGCGCTAATAGCTCTTTGTTTCTCTCTCTGATTCACTTTATAAACCTTCTAGAGAACTAAGGCTATAGTCACAGTGCTTTCTGCCAAGAAACTCGATCCCTAAAGCCATATTTACAGGAGAACAGGATGATAAACATAATTATTGTACTAATGCAGAATTTTGCACTATCATTCCATTTATTCTTCCTGAAAATAAACTTTGCTAAACATGAACAAAAGCATGAGCCTTCCTTTTTTTATAACAAGCACAAGACATTTCATTTTTCTTTGCTTTCCCATGCTTGGAGTTAGCGTATGAACAGAATTATAGAATATGCTTGCCCTATCATCCATCTTTCCATTTGCTTTTTCCTGAATTTCTTTACATACAGTTTGTCTAAAATAAAGAGCCAGGATGTACACACTTGTAACTAGGAAATCAAAGCCACTTTTTAATACTGTCTTACACACTTCCACTGTAATCAGAATACTCAGGATTTTATTTTTAGAAGACTCAGACACCGAACTCCAGCTGAAGTTAATCAGAGCTGTGAAAACTGATAACATGAAATTGCACCCTATCTGCTGCACTGTGACAGATTTTGTATTTCAGTTGCTCCTGCAGCTTTTTATCAATGTGCTTTTTAAAGTACCCACAAATGGCTTACTAGTTGCAAATGAAGATACATTATTCTTTTATTAATCATAGTACCATGACCGTCTGCCCGCTTAGAGAATGCATGCCTTAATACTTGTAGCTTATTTTTCTCTGAATCATTGTCCAACCTGTAGAACTATCACCTTTTTAAGTAGGTATGTGTTTACTACTACTTAGCCGTTTTCTAGGGTAGTATTACTATCTAGCTTGTCGTCTGGCAGCATTTATCTGAAACTGTCCCAGCCATTAGGCATGTGGATTCTGAGTGGAAAATATTAACTAGATTGTGCTATTTGCAGAAGAACGAGGGTGACAGCTAAAAAAGCTCAAGACTTGGCACTCAACAACTGCAATACCAGGAATGAAGACAGTTTTACATTATAGTGTATTATAGTTATTTTCCTGGTAAGAAATGTAAATCTTCAGAAAGGCTCTTGTCTGTGCACCTTGCTTCACACTGGTTACGGAAACACTGCGATTTTTGTAATATTCTCGTTGTGTATCTTACTGCCTGGTTGTCTCTCTGAATACTGGTAAGTGTCCGTACTTTTGTGACAAGGTAAGTGACGGGTTTTAACTAGAAAAAATAAGATTTCTTTTTACCTGCTAGCATTCATTATGGGAGGTTTCATCCGAACATATCAGAAAAAGAAAAAAATAAAAATCCAGACACCCTTTTCCATGCACAGCTATCAGCAATGAGAAACTGGTAGAAAATTGTGTCTGTATTTTGGCAAGTCATTCAGTTACCTGTCTTTTGGCAGAGTATTTGGAATCAATGAAGCTAGACCTCTAGTGTTTCCAGAAACATTTGCTGCATTCAACAGTGGCTGAAAGGAACCGGCTCGTTCATGTGTTTTCTGTGATCACAAGTAACAGCGCTTCACTTCTCAGAAGTTTTGGGATAGAAGCTGGTATCTGAAGGAACAGGGTAACAGCCATAGCGTGTCCTGCAGCATTAGCATTTGCTCCACTGATAAGATTTTCAAGGCCAACTGAGAGAGGAGGCAGTTTCTTTGAGATTAATTATCTCCCTCTGCAATATGTCCTTGGCAATAGTAATTCCAGAGTTTTTGGTGGGAAACAAGAAAGACATAACACTCTGTCCCTCGGGTACTGCATTTCTGCTATTACAACAGCTACGGGAGAACCTTAGAGTTTGAAAAGCCATGCTGCTGGGATGCGGCAGCATCATATACTCCTAAAGCTATCAAAGTACAGAATGGACTTCTCTATACGGACACAACACTTGAAGAAAATTTACCAAGATGAAAAATTTTAGCATCTATACCTAGAGTCAAGGTTCCCCCACCGAAATGAAGCAAAATTAGACTGCATGACATTCCTTCTGAGGTGCGTTCTTCTTTCTTTAACCTCTCTGCTTCCCCAAACCCAAGCTTTTCTCTGCAAAACTCTTTCTCAGCTGCTAATACACGAGTGCCTAAGGGTATCTGAGATACTTCTAGAGGCTCTCTAACAGAAAATAACCTGATGTCATTAGTTTTAAATTAATCACACAAGGTCCAAACCTTCACTGAAAAATTTTTAGGGTTCTATACATCAAAAAAGGCTGAAACTACAGATCTAGAAAAAGGAAGCCTAGCTCCAGGATATGACTTTATTCCAATTATTTTTATATTGAAAATGAAACAAATGTTAGCATTAAAAAACCTAAACTATTCAGAGTACACAACTTGGCCCTATAGTACTATATTTGCATCACAAAAAATAGTAGCTTCTCCTAGGTACACATACAACCAACACAAGTGTTTTAGTTTTTACATGTAAATTTTCTCAACAAGTCCATGTATAATCATCCATATTTTTAAAATAGTTTGCTTTACATTCTACATTTTGCAGGGACTCAGTTTTTAACAAAATTCCAGTGATTAAGCTTGTTGGCAAGTATGATCAAAAGTTAATCTGAGCAGCTATTGGATACTCTGAATGGAAAACAAACCTTATACTCAACAAACACGCATCTGGTAATAACAGCTGCAACCACACACATATAGATGAAAAATACATCAAACTAAGCACTCCATCAAAGCATTTAAAATTAGAAATGTTTGAAAAAAATGTTCATAAACAAACTATTATTGAAGAACGAGAAAGTATTTAAATGATTGTGAATGGTATATTTGACAAAATTAACCTAGAGACAACTTAAACCGCAAATAGTTCTACAGCATGAATTCCTTGCCTAGATGTCATTAGAATCAAGAAAAATCTGATTTACAGGGAATTAAGGCATCCATACAACTTTAATAACATCAAGTCAATGAGACTGAATCATGAAATACAGTCAGATTGAGTCTTATGTTCCCTCAAACCACAAAATCTTTTGAGAATTACGTTCAAAATTTTCTCAAATCATCTGCTTAAGGCAAGAAGTACAGAGAATAACTGCTGTCTGGTGCCAATATTATACAAGCCACTATATGGGCTCTATTCTAATGGCTGCACTTTCACTAGGGAAACTGACAAATTAAAAATACTGGTAATAAATACTTGCACAGTAAGACATACTTATACACACATGTGTGTACACCTTAAAGAACACAATTTTTTCAGCAGAGTAATTCCAGCACGGAGGTTCTCCATCTGTGACACAGGCCCTTTTGGAGAACTGTGGATGAGAAAATAATTATGCAAGACCAGCTTGTTTCTCCTTGGCTGAGAAATAACCGAGTACATATGAAAAAAGTTAGCAGGGCCTTGCTAGATTTACGAGCTCAGGTTAGTTTCACAAATGCTTCACTGGCAGCACAGCCAGTGTCACTGCATAAACCGGTTTATGTGAACAGATCCAGCTGCTTTCCTAGCTGTTTGTTCACATTACCACAGTAGGCCCGCTGTTGTGCCAGAGCAGTTGTCTGCATACCCGTGCAACAAACCAGATCAGGGAACTATTCCAGATGAAACCAAGCAGCTCGTTTGGGTTTTGTGCTGGCTCATCACACAGCCACACTCATGTCAGGACAGAAGCGGCAGTGGCACAAGTCTGTGAATGAAAAAAAACCCGCTCCTTTTACAGGCAGCTTAGCAAGTTTGCAAAAACACCAAAACAGACAGCAATAGCAAAAAATGTATCTGGAGAGGGGAGAGAGCAGCTGGACCCAGTGAGGTACATCGCCATTTTCCTTACACGGGGTTTAGCCCATTTGCAGCAAACCCTTGGCAAAAAAGGTTTAAACGCAGCACTAAACACATTACAGAGATTCCAATAGCTGCTTCAGAGTATTTGTGACTTACATGGAATATCTAAAAGCACTGTTGGAAAACGTGTATGCGGATTAAATGTTAATCTCTAGAATTCGAGCTGTCCTTAATGAAAAGATAATGGGCCAGATTAGCTTTCAACAAAACCAAGAGAAATCTTGTAATTCTAATTTCTGTTTTAATACTTGTATTTTGACACATAAAACCCTATTCAGGTATTTAATTCAAAGTGGATAATTACAATGAGAAGCAAGCCTAAAGCAATAATAATGTCCATTATAATTTTTCCAATCACATCAAGATGAACGAGTACAGCAGTTAAAAAGGGTCCAAGCCAAAATCCACCAGGGCCCGGGCATGTGCCTCCCTGCTAATATCAGGGTACGGTGGACTAGTTTGTGGGGACACCACGTGCGTGCCACTAGAAATCGAGCTTCTTCGCAAACTGCGCTGGACCTTCCCCCCTACCTTTTAGAAAAACATGGATTAAAATAAATAAAAAACCACAACAAAACAGACTATTAAATTAGGACAACTGCGAATTAATGCTGCCCGCAGAGATTTCCCCCCGCAGACCCCCGCTCGCAGTACCCGGGGCCCACGACAGGGAGGGGGTGCGGGTTACCGCAGCGGCACCCTGCCAAATCCTACTGCCACTGTCACTGGCTCCGCGGTGACACCGGCCCCACGACGGTGGGGGTGCGCGGCGGGGTGGGGGACCTGACCCTGTCCCCCCCCCACCCCTCGCCGTGAGCCGAACCGCACCCCCCGCCCCCCCCACAGCTGCCTCAGTTTCCCTCCCAGGCGCGCCAAGCCGTTAGCGGGCGGGGGTCGGGGGGGAAGGGGTGAGGGTGGCAGCCGGGGACGTGTCGGGGGACTCCGGCATTTGGCGCCCTCCCTGCCACGCGGCGCCGGAGGCCCGCGCGCGCGTGAAGGCTCCCGCCCGCCGCGCTACCTGTGGGGGAGGGGCGGCGGGTGGGGGATCCCCCGTAACCGTCCCTAACCGCTACCCTCCCTGCCGCGCCAGCGCCTCGCCCCCCGCTCCCCCGCCGGCCAATCGGAGCGCTGCGCACGTGACGAGCGTTCCCTTCGATGACCTCATCCCTGGTGTGGGATGACGTCAAATTCAAGATGGATGGAATCACGGCGGTGGCAGCAGCGCGCGCGGGCGAACCGTGAAAGGAGGCGCCGAGGGGGGCAGCAGGGGGGGGCGCGGCTGGCGGCGGAGAGGGTGAGTAACGGCCGCGTCTCGCGCCCGTTTCGGGGGCTGCCCGCGCCGTATGGGTCTCCCCGTGTACAAAGGCGTCTTTTCCTGACGTAACTCTGAGGTGGTTTTTTTTTTCCCCACCGAGCGGGGCTGCGGTCCCCGAGCAGAGCAGTGCGCACGCGCCGGTTACGAAACTCGTCTCCCTCGCCTCCGCGCATGCTCCCTTTGCTTTGAGGAAACGGCTGGTGCCCGTTGCGCCGGCACACGCCCGCCACATAGCCCTGCCGGGCTGCCTTCTGCGCATGCTCCGCACCCGCACGCCGCTTCAGCTGTCCCTCGTGCGCGTGTGCCGCGCCGCCCCCCCTCCCCCGGCTTTGGGATCCCGCGGCATGCGCCTGCGCGGCGGCCGGAGCGGGGGAAGCACCTATCGTCGCTCTCCTTCACGGCGCATGCGCAGCGGCGCCGTTGCCGGGCCCGGGGGAGGGGGCGGGGGAGGCGGGGCAGGAGCGGCGCCGCGTGGGGAACGGAGCCGAGCAGCGCAGGGGGCGCGCGCGCCTGCGCCCCGCTGGGGTTGGGTGGGGTGGCGGGAGGGAGCGCGCGGCCGCCCGTCCGCGTGCACGTGTGCCCCTACCTGCGCTGCGCCCGGCGGGAGGGCAGCGCCGCCTCAGGAGGCGGTTACCCCGCCCCGCCCCGCCGCAACGGCCGTGGGAGGAGCGGGAGGGACGGGGCGCCTTGGTGATACCGGAGCTTCCCCCTCCGCCTGCGGGAGCTGCGGCTCACGACTCTCCCCCGGCAGATACCGGCTCTGATCTGAACTGTAAAACATGACAGAGGATCCGGGAGGGCTGTGCCTCACTGTCATAGGTCCTCCCCGGTGTGTCTTGAAGGGAGAGCCGCGCTAGCCTGCAAATTTCAGGGCGGAAAGCAATCCAGCAAGGTTCCTGCGACCTATAAGTACATGCAGGTATTAAACGAAGTGTAGTTTTACTAGTCCAAGCGCTCTTTGGCTATATTATTCATGAGTAGGAAAAAGTACATCTCATAGTCTAGTGGAAAAATCCTCTGCACTGTGTACCAACATGTGCTATGCATTTGCAGAAAGCTGTGGAGGGTATTTTACCCAATCACAGCTGTCAGAATTTTACTTTAATGCTCTTTAAAGTCCAAACTGTCATTATATGTCCAGATCGGATGTGGCTTATGTAAATTATCGAACGGCAGGAAAACTTAATCTAAAGGGGTTATTATGAGACAGGAAATATTGTGGAGTTTCATTGTGTACTGAGTAAGCTCTTCTTAATAATTAAATGGTACTTGTTTTAAAAGCTATTCAGTTTTTGTTGTTGGACTCACAGTGTAAGTAAGAGGTAGGTAGGCTGTAGGTATAAGAAGAGATTGTGATGAGTTACATAATCACACAACTTTTTGTGAATACGGTGAAGATCTTGTAGTTGTTAATATTTTTATCCTTAGATAAACGTTAATATGACAATAGATTTTTTGGATGTATTTTTGTACCACAAGGCTATTGATATTAAATCAGGAGTAGTAAATATGTATTACAGGTAAATCTAGTACTGCTTTATGTTTGTATTGCCTGAACACTGGCAATTATAGTGTTCTGTTCTGACTTTGCTCAAACTGACAAACTAACTGCTTTGACTAAAATTTTCCACCAGGGTTATGCTGATGTTCTTGAGGGGAAGTTTTGAGCAAACTTTGGCAACTGTTTTTATAAACCTTGTTTGCAAGAAACAAATTATGTGGCCATCTCTTAGGTGGAAGGGGATCTGACATCCCTTTCTCTCAGAAATTTTATTACCCACATGCTATACAGTTATAATCTCATAAGAACATTTGGTTTACTCTACCTGTAGAAAATCCACCCAACTTGACTGGATTGTGAACATTTAAAGAACTGTCATTTGCATGTTCACAGTAGGTGCTCACAGGGAGATGTCACAAATTACAACCTCTGGAGTTTTCCACTACAGTGATGTGTGCCCGACCAGGATTTATCAGGGGTTTCTTGAGCTGTGAGCTCCCCTGGGCCTGCTGGAATCAAGATAACCCCTGGGGATCAGAACTGAGAGTGAGTGACCATTTCTCTTGCTCTCAGTGGTGCTCTTGCTCCTCCACTAATTCCAGTATTGCCCAGTGATACAAAACAGGATTAAAGTCATAATGAGTTGGGTGCTTTTTTAACGCTTAAGGTAACTTATCCTTTAGTATGTATTAGCACTCTTATTTAATATAGAAAGAGGCAATAGCTTGTAAGAAGTTCCTGAAGTCCTCTTTGCGCTGTACATTTAATGGTACACAAGTATGATAATGTGAATGTTTGTGCTTCCTTTTCCTACTGTGTAGGTTCCAAGTGGCAGGGTGATACTCTGTCAGCTGACTCAAACTCAACACGCTTCTCAGACTGAGAACCCTCCAGATCACTAGAAGCTTGATATCACTAAGAGATTGGGTTTTGTGAGCTCATGGCTTTTGTGTGTGTGATGCTAGAGAATACTGATACAGAGAGAATTAAACAGTTGGTGCTCTGATCATCTTCATAGTAATGGCTGACTATGCTTTCCTTAAAATTAGTTAGAGGCATGCCAACATTTGGGTTTAAAAGGACAACTTTACAGAAAGCTGTGAGCTTTCGTACTGTATTGAAGTTGTTTCTTTTTGAACATCAGTAGCTGTGAAGCAGTTACGGTAAAAAACATCAAGTAATTTCCCATTATAGTGTTTGAGGTTTTGAAAGTTGTTTTGTCTGCAAAATAGTGATAACTATGGTCCATAAACAAGTGTAGACTTACAGGGTAGAGAAAGGAGGAGCTGGGGAGAGGAAGTTGGGCTGTGACCACCATATGGTTTGCAATGCACAGGGCGGGGGGGGGGGGGCACTATGCTGTGAGTCACACACTACAGTTGCAGCTATTTCCAGTTCTCATTAAAAGAAATTCTCAACTTTTGAGCAAGTGAGCTGTCTCATAATGAACTCTGCTACATTTAATGATCTGAGATCCTCAGAAGGGAAGAAAAAAAAATCTTTAGAGGCAGCAAAATAATTTGTTGCAAGTGGAAAGACTGCAATATGCCCTGCTTTAAAATAGGTATTCTGTGCAGAGGGAGTTACTTTCCCCAGATATTTATGGTGTAGATTTAATATTAGTCTATGTACTGTAATCTTTCTTCCAATTTTTTCCTTAATGGTAATATTTAAGACAGCAGTTCTCTTACATTTTCTTTCATTCAGCAGTGAAATAAAAAAAAATCATCAGTTGTCTTTGCTTATTGGCTACTTTATGTAGTATGTTGCTCTTAGAATAGTTCAGGCATATTTTATGAACAAGAAAAGAAAATGTTGAGCAACTCTTCTACCTTCCTAAACTCATTCTACCTCCACCACTACCACCATCAGTTCAGCAGTCTTAAAGCCCATCAAAAATAAGAAAGTTTAAAAATCACCTAGTCCTGATTGTTGAGGGGGTTTTCCCTCTGGGATTTAGGGAAACACCACACCTTTGTTGTGCAAAATCTTTCCATACAATCTGTGATGAAAAGCCATGAAAAATCCTTTGGCCAAATAATTTCAAAAAAATGTTGTGAAACTTCCCCTTTCATAGTAATTCATATACAATTAAATTGCATTCTTCAGGAAGGAAAGAAGTATTTTTCCATTTTTTGTCTTGGAGCATTAATCTCCTTATTCATGGTTTATCCTACATCGGCACTTAACAGTGTGAGTAATCTTTAGGTTGCCATTCATTCTCAGTAATCTCTTTGATAACTTGTGGTTAGCGCAGGGACAGTTCTTACATGGAGGACAGTAAGTGTCCCTGCACCCCTTTGCCCCCCATCCCTCTGACTCGCTGATTTCTCTCCAGCACTGTGTGGCTCATGCATAGGCCAGCACCAAGCCTGACACCACAATACACTGGAACTAGGAGTGTACCAGTAGTCCTGTTGGGGTAGGTGCCCACCAGCTAAAAAACATTAGAGCTACTGTGGAGTGAACTATTTGGCATTCTGGTCTGAATAGAATTTTTCAGAAATAGTGTACTTGGTACAGTAAATATGCCCCACAAAAATCCTTTTAAAGTAAATTAAGAAACATGGAAGGAAAAGCAGCAGAATTACAGTGATTTCGAATCACTGTTTGCCACAACTTAATCTACCTGTCACAACCAAAAGGAATTAGTTTATTTTGTGCCAGGACATAACTGAGTACAGTCCTTCAGCTATTGAGGTCAATGGCCAAATTCCCTGGAAGTTCAGTAAGAATAGGACCAGCTCCTTTCTCATAAATACTTTTGAGGAATAAAGAAAAAATACATAGTGTTCTTGTTCATGGAGGAGGATTTTAAAAAATTTTTTTTAAAAGTATGCGAGATGTTGCCTACCTCCAAATGCACGTGGACTTTGAGTAAACTGAAAATCTTCCGTGTGCTATTCATAACCTTGTAAATCTCTTATGTAAAACTCACATAAAATTGCTGTTGTCTTTCCCCTTTTACAGTATGCTGTATCATCTTCCCAGTATCTTGCCCATAATTAGTGATGGCTGAATGGAAATGATGGCTGAATGGCGTTTTCTTTGGATCCCTTCAGTGGGTGGAAGATACCTGCATTCCCTCAATCAGAAGTTTCTCCCTTGGCAATTTTTTAGGCTCAGCTTTTATATTAGTTCTGCATGTTTCAAATTAAGTGCATGACTTTTTCCCCCATCTCATGTTTTCTTATAGAAACCTTAGTGTAAACACAATTCTTTTGATAGAAAAGTACCTTATATGGGTATAATTGGCTTCTCTTCCCATCTAAAATATGCTGTGCCTGTAAAAAGCACCTTTATATTAATAGAAATATGCCCACAATTAGGCTTTGTCATTTTCACTATACCAGTAAAATTAAAAGCAGCACGTAGACAAGATTTTATTGTGAATCAGGCCAGTTAAGCAAAGAAAGAGTGGCTCATATAGTAAAGCAGATGACTGAATATTATTCAGTTTGGTAAGTATATCTCAGCATTACCAATGAAATAATAAAGTCAACCTGTAGAAAGAGTACAAGTGTACACGTTTGGTGTTTGTCTCCCCTTCTCCAAATTCTTTATTTCATGCGTCTCTTGCCAAAAATCATATGAAGTATTTCAGGGGATGAGGTTTTTGTAGGTGTTTAAATTGTATGTCCATCAAGCCTTTCGGTGTTGTCCCATCAGAGAGTTTAATGGCAATGTTACAAAACTCAAGAGAATGAAAACTGAAGAACTCCTTAGGGAAAGGTATTTTTGAACTTCTTAGTCTCTTGATTTTTACAGCAATTTGGATGGTGAGTTACACACCTTTCAGTCGAGGCATTGAGGCCAGGACAAATATTTTATCAAACTGTGTTTGATGTGTTTTAATCTTCATGAACTCTTTCAAGAAGAATCAGAAAAGCTCACAGCCAGCGCACATTCCTGCCCTCTCCCTTACATCCAGTAGTTGTGCAATCCCATGGTCAGCTGGATCAGTCTACTGATCTGCCAGCAAGCTAGTCCTTCCTTCGTGGGGGAGGAGACATGGACTGCTCCTTGCAGGAGCAGTCCCTAGTTAGATTGGAGTGAGAGTAAGATGAAATTGCACCCTTAGCTGCTGCTTGTTTGTAAACAAGAATGAGAAGGACAAGTGGAGCTTTGTGGTGTTACTCTGACATTTTGTAGTTTGCTGCAAGCTGGGAGGAGCTATTTTGAGTGTCAATTGGCAAAACTATGGGTATGATCTGGATGTGAAAAGTATCCTCTAATTTCTAAGAGAATTTCTAGTCTGTATCAGGATAACTGCTAATTATTTGTCTCTAGTGGAAGGCAAAATAGACTGCACAATATTCTAGAATTTCTTCTTTTCCTCTCCCTAAATTTCTGCTTCTGTTTGTGTGGAGGATGAATAGTTGGAAATTCTCAATACATCAATTTCACACACTAGCAAATATATTCTTTATCTGATTTTATGCCTGTCTTCATACCAGTGAGTCTCTCACTGCTGCCGACCTATTGGAAATTAAAAACATTTGTCTGCATGGAGAAAGTTCGCAGTGTTGTCTGCAGTGGAAACCAGCAGTTTGTCCTGGTTTTGGCTGGGATAGAGTTAATTTTCTTCCTAGTAGCTCGTATAGTGCTGTGTTTTGGATTTAGGATGAGAATAATGTTGATAACACACTGATATTTTAGTTGTTGCTGAGCAGTGCTCACACAGAGTCAAGGACTTTTCAGCTTCTCATACTGCCCTGCCAGCGAGGAGGCTGGAGGTGCACAAGAAGCTGGGAGGGGGCACAGCCAGGACAGCTGACCGCAACTGGCCAAAGGGCTATTCCATACCATATGACATCATGCTCAGTATATAAACTACGGAGTTGGCTGGGGGCGGGGTGTGGGGCCGCTGCTCGGAAACTAGCTGGGCATTGGTCGGCGGGTGGTGAGCAATTGCATTGTGCATCACTTGTTTTGTATATTCTTTTATCATTATTATTATTTTCCCTTCCTTTTCTGTCCTATTAAATTGTCTTTATCTCAACCCACGAGTTTTACCTTTTTCCCGATTCTCTCTCCCATCCCACTCAGCGGGGAGTGAGTGAGTGGCTGTGTGGTGTTTAGCTGCCTGCCAGGTTAAACCACGACAGTCCTTTTTGGCTCCCAACATGGGGCTCCAAGGGTTGAGATAACAACAGATCTGACTGGAGCGTGTTAAAACAAAATCGTTATAAGCATTCATTATTATGTTAATAGTCGCTGTTTGCAATGTTGATTTATTTGGTCTCAGAGTTGTTATATTTGTTCTCAGAGTTGTGTTGTGTAACACCTTACTTGCTGTGTATGTTCCCTGTTGTGCTTTATCACCTCTGGGGGCTGGATCAAGGTTGTAATTCTGCTGTACTGTGTAACACTGGCTTATGAGATGATAAAATTACTGTTGTGAGACTAATCTGGCATTTGTCCTCAGCATTGCTGTCATCTCCATACTTCAGGAACCATCTCTCGGAAACTATTAATAATTACACTCTTTACCTTTTCTCCTCGGAGAGCCAATCTATGGGGGAGACAAGGGGGGACGCTTTCCCCTGTTCCTTCACCTTCCCCTTCTCCACCAGGCTAGTTACAATAGCTCATGAGAATTTTTAATATCCTTGGGATGTTCAAACCAGCACGTTCCTATTGCTATGTCTCCTGAATGTGTTTCAGGTCTTGTTTAAGGTTAAACAACTATTTAAGAATACCACCCAGAGATCTACCCCAAGGCTGGATAGTTATGAGTGGCAGGGTGTGTGGGATAGTATGGACAAGTACCTAGGACAGTGGGCACCTCCAGTGTTTTGGAACTTCACCCCTGAACAAATGCAGAATCCTGAAAAATTAGTAAAATATTTGGAAGAAGTATGCTGTCACCCTGGCAACTCCAGAGAGACACAAATCAATGCAACGTGCTGTGGCCTTGCCCATGCCTACAGAGGTCTGTTCAACACCATTCAGCACCCTCAAGGGGAAGAGGAGGTCTCTGGATCTGACGAGAAAACAACAGGCACTGCAGCTCTCCAGCCACTGCAACAGGTACTCTGGCTACTCCAGTCCCTGTGACAGGCACTACAGCTGAACCAGAGAACCAACCCATGCCAGTATCAGTTGTCCCTATACACAAGAAGAAATACTGGATGCAAAAGTCGGCTCGTTTAGTGAGGGAAGAAACTCCTACTAAGAAGGGGAAGGAGGAAGAAGTGGACGAGTCAGGCTACTCCGAAGCAGGGCTATCATAAGAAGAGGAAGAGGCAGAACTCATCAGCGAGATGGTAAACACCCGATCCCTATCCCTGAGTGAGCTGCGAGATATCCAAAAAGATTTCAGCCATCGTCCAGGTGAGCACATTGTCACCTGGCTGCTCTGATGCTGGGATAACAGGGCCAGTAGCCTGGAAGTCGAGGGTAGGGAAGCCAAGCAGCTGGGATCCCTTTCTAGGGAAGGGGGCATTGACAAAGTGATTGGAAAAAGGGCACAAGCCCTCAGCTTCTGGAGGTGACTCCTGTCAGGCATGAAGGAAAGGTATCCCTTCAAGGAAGATGTTATATGTCACCCAGGCAAGTGGAACACCATGGTGGGAGGTATCCAGTACCTGAGGGAATTAGCTGTGCTGGAGGTGATTTATGATGACCTGGACAACAAGCAGTTATCCAAAGATCCAGATGAAGTCAAGTGCACATGACCCATGTGGTAGAAGTTTGTATGGAGCGCACCAGCATTGTATGCCAACTCATTGTCAGTAATGACCTGGAAAGATGGAGAGGGACCAACGGTGGATGAATTGGCTGGCCAACTCCGTCAATATGAAGAAAGTTTATCTTCCTCCCTATGGGCCTGTGTCTCAGCTGTGGAGAAACTGTCCCGCAAGTTCCAGCAATTCAAAGAGGATATGCCCTACTCTCCACCTGTACAAACCAGTATCTCAGCTATTAGGAGTCAGCGTTCCTCTGCTCAAGAGAGAGGCTATAGAGGGTACACACCACAGGCCACCCTGTGGTTTTACCTGCGTGACCGTGGAGGGGATAGGAGGAAGTGGGATGGAAAACCTACCTTGGCCCTAGAGGCACAGGTATGAGGGTTACAAGGAAAAACAATCACACAAGGGGGTTCTTCCAGGAAAATTGCTGCTCCAGTTTCCAGTGGGCAGTTCCCCAGACTGAGTAGAAGGGCTGATCTTACTCCTGATTTTAATGAAGGCACTCCTGACTTGTATGTACAAGAAGTGGGTAAACGAATACTATGACCAGGACTAGAGGGGCCCTGCCTCCAGCCAGGTGGAGGAAAGGGACAACTGAGTTTACTGGACTCTGTGGATTCGATGGCCTGGCACATCAGACCCACAGGAGTATAAGGCTTTAGTGGACATCGGTGCACAGTGTACCCTAATGCCATCAAGCTGTACAGGGGCAGAACCCATCTGTATTTCTGGAGTGACAGGGGGATCCCAACAGCTAACTGTGTTGGAGGCTGAAGTGAGCCTGACCGGGAATGAGTGGCAAAAGCACCCCATTGTGACTGGCCCAGCGGCTCCGTGCATCCTTGGCATAGACTACCTCAGGAGAGGGTATTTCAAGGACCCAAAAGGGTACTGGTGGGCTTTTGGTATAGCTGCCTTGGAGACGGGGGAAATTAAACAGCTGTGCACCTTGCCCGGTCTCTCAGAGGACCCTTCTGTTGTGGGGTTGCTGAGGGTTGAAGAACAACAGGTGCCGATTGCCACCACAACGGTGCACCAGGGGCAATATCGCACCAACCAAGTCTCCCTGATTCCCATCCATAAGCTGATTCGTTGACTGGAGAGCCAAGGAGTGATCGGCAAGACTCGCTCACCCTTTAACAGCCCCATATGGCCAGTGCGAAAGTCTAATGGAGAGTGGAGACTAACAGTAGACTATCGTGGCCCGAATGAAGTCACGCTGCCGCTGAGTGCTGCTGTGCCGGACATGCTAGAACTTCAAAACTGGAGACAAAGGCAGCCAAGTGGTATGCCACAACTGATACCGCTAATGCGTTTCACTCAATCCCTTTGGCAGCGGAGTGCAGGCCACAGTTTGCCTTCACTTGGAGCGGCGTCCAGTACACCCGGAATCGACTGCTCCAGGGGTGGAAACACAGCCCTACATTTGCCATGGACTGATCCAGAAGGCACTGGAACAGGGTGAGGCCCCGGAACACCTGCAATACGTTGATGACATCATCGTGTGGGGCAACACAGCAGAAAAGGTTTTTGAGAAAGGGAAGAAAATAGCCCAGATCCTCCTGAAAGCAGGTTCTGCCATAAACCAAAGTAAGGTCAAGGGACCTGCACAGGAGATGCAGTTTTTAGGAATAAAGTGGCAAGATGGATGTCATCAGATCCCAATGGACGTGATCAGCAAAATAACAGCTACGTCCCCACCAACTAGCAAAAAGGAAACACAAGCTTTCTTAGGCACTGTGGGTTTTTGGAGAATGCATATTCCAAATTACAGTCTGGTTGTAAGCCCTCTCTATCAAGTGACCTTGAAGAAGAATGATTTCAAATGGGGCCCTGAGCAACGACAAGCCTTTGAACAAAGTAAACGGGAGACAGTTCATGCCGTAGCCCTTGGGCCAGTCTGGGCAGGGCAAGATGTAAAAAATGTGCTCTACAGCGCAGCCAGGGAGAATGGCCCTACCTGGAGCCGCTGGCAGGAAGCACCAGGGGACACTCGAGGTCAACCCTTAGGGTTTCAGAGTCGGGCATACAAAGGATCCGAGGCCCACTATACTCCAACTGAGAAAGAGATATTGGCAGCATATGAAGGGGTTCGAGCTGCTTCGGAAGTGGTTGGTACTGAAGCACAGCTCCTCCTGGCATCCAGATGGTGCTGGACTGGATGTTCCAAGTGAGGGTCCCCTCTACACATCATGCAATGGATGCTGTGTGGAGTAAGTGGGTCGCACTGATCACACAATGGGCTCGGATAGGAAACCCAGTCACCCAGGAATCTTGGAAATGACCATGGACTGGCCAGAAGGCAAAGATTTTGGAATATTGCCAGAGGAGGAGGAGGAGATACGTGCTGAGGAGGCCCCACTGTACAATAAACTACCAGAAAATGAGAAGCAATATGTCCTGTTCACTGATGGCTCCTGTCGTATTGTGGGAAAGCATCAGAGGTGGAAGGCTGCTGTATGGAGTCCTATAAGACAAGTCACAGAAACTGCTGCAGGAGAAGGTGAATCAAGCCAGTTTACAGAGGTGAAAGCCATCCAGCTGGCTTTGGGTATTGCTGAACAAGAAAAGTGGCCAGTGCTCTATCTCTATACTGACTCATGGAGGGTGGCAAATGCCTTGTGGGGGTGGTTGCAGCAATGGAAGCAGAGCAACTGGCAGTGCAGAGGTAAACCCATCTGGGCTGCTGCATTGGGGCAAGATATTGCTGCCTGGGTAGAGAACCTGGCTGTAAAAGTACATCATGTAGATGCTCACATACCCATGAGTTGGGCCACTGAAGAACATCAAAACAACCAGCAGGTGGGTCAGGCTGCTAAGATTGAAGTGGCTCAGGGGGATCTGGACTGGCAACATAAGGGTGATTTATTTATAGCCCATGACACCTCAGGCCATCAAGGAAGAGATGCAACATTTAGATGGGCTCGTGATTGAGGGGTGGACTTGACCGTGGACACTATTGCACAGGTTATCCATGAATGTGAAACATGTGCTGCAATCAAGCAAGCCAAGCGGTTAAAGCCTCTCTGGTATGGAGGACAATGGCTGAAATATAGATATGGGGAGGCCTGGCAGATATCACACTCCCACAAACCCACCAAGGCATGTGCCAAGTGCTTACAATGGTGGAAGCAGCCACCAGCTGGCTGGAAACATACTCCGTGCCCCATGGCACTGCCTGGAACACCATCCTGGGCCTCGAAAAGCAAGTCCTATGGTGACATGGCACCCCAGGGAGAATTGAGTCAGATGAGGGGACTCATTTTCAAAACAACCTCACAGACACCTGGGCCAAAGAGCATGGCGTTGAGTGGGTATATCACATCCCCTATCAGGCACCAGCCTCCAGGAAAATCAAACGGTACAATGGACTGCTAAAGACTACGCTGAGAGCAATGGGTGCTGGGACATTCAGACATTGGGATACACATTTAGCAAAGGCCACCTGGTTAGTCAACACTAGGGGATCTGCCAATCAAGCTGGCCCTGCCCAATCAAAATGTCTACATACTGTAGAAGGGGATAAAGTCCCTGTAGTGCACATAAAAAATATGCTGAGGAAGACAGTCTGGGTTATTCCTGCCTCGGGCAAAGGTAAACCCATTTGTGGGACTGCTTTTGCTCAGGGACCTGGGTGCACTTGGGTGATGCGGCAGGATGGGGAAGTCCGCTGTGTACCTCAAGGGGATTTGATTTTGGGTGAAAATAGCCAATGAACTGAATTGTATGAAGTTAATTGCTATATAATACTGTATGTCATCACTTCTATGGTTGCTATATGCCATATCAATGGTATTACAGTGTGAATCACGCAGGTGAATGAAGAATTAACTCTGATGAAACCGAGCAAAGCGCAGCGGTGGTGGAACCAGAACTGGCTTCAGCATGCAACAATCCAACACCACACACCACCTCTCCTGCCCTGAAGGACTGTTATGACAGATGGAGCCCAAAGTCATGGACTACATGAACTCAACAGACATTTTAGAGGGATGGCCCATCCACCAAGGGAATGATATCTGTGTGTATGTATCAAAAGACAGGGAAAGTGGGGTGGTTAATTGGAATGTATTGGAAAGTGTGAGACCTGGGCATGACATAGATGGTATAGAATAAGGGGTGGATATTGTCCTGGTTTTGGCTGGGATAGAGTTAATTTTCTTCCTAGTAGCTGGTAACTGTCTGGGCATCAGTTGGCAGGTGGTGAGCAATTGCATTGCGCATCACTTGTTTTGTATATTCTTTTATCATTATTATTATTTTCCCTTCCTTTTCTGTCCTATTAAATTGTCTTTATCTCAACCCATGAGTTTTACCTTTTTTCCGATTCTCTCCCCCATCCTACTCGGCGGGGAGCGAGCGAGCAGCTGTGTGGTGTTTAGCTGCCTGCTGTGTTAAACCACAACACAGTTGAAATCACATTTCGTTAAATCCAGGAAGATGGAATCCCCAAACTTGAAGCAAGAGATTACTAAAATATTTAGTTAGAAAAAGATTATAGAAGTGCAAACCATCTTGCTCTGCAGAGTTGGAGCTTTTCCATATAGCTTTTGGGGGTGTGTAGGGGTGTGTGTGTGTAAATAAATATATATGGACTGTAGGAGAGTATCTATGTTGCAAAGGCTATTGATGGGACAAGAGGCATTTGATAAACTGTTGTCAAACTCAAATGATAAAATCCAGCATAGGATCCTTGAGTAGAAGTTTAAGCAGTGTAGGTTTCTTTTGCATCTGGACTCTTGATGGACATTTTTCCCCCCTTGTGTCTGAAACAGCACATGGATTATCAGAGCTGTCAAATCCTCTGCAAAGCACTCACAACTGAGTGCAACACTGCTGCATTTACCTGGGGATACCCCAGGAAGTCAGTTGTATTTCTCGGCTGAGTTTTATAATCCGGATTTATTTGGGTTTTTTAGTGGGTTTGCCCCCACCACGCTTCTTACCTATGTTTTTCCTGTTGAAACCCGTTAAGTCTCCCTTGTTGCCCATCTCCTCTGTGTGCGTTTCTTCCTCCTTTCTTGTATTCTCCCCTTCTAACTGCAGTTTCTCACAGCCCTGGCGCCTCCTTGCTGCAACATTGCATCTCATTAAGTGTTTCAGAACATCGTATTTCCCACTGCCACCCCCAATGTGCTATTAACATAGCTTTAGCTGACAGCTATGTCTTTATAATGGAAGTCAGCAGGCAACAGCAACATCTTATTTTAGTTGTTTGTGTATTTGCAAGTGTAAGCTGTTATACTGAAGTTGTTCACACAAATATCTGCCTGATTCTATTTGTAAAGTTTCAGCATTGATGACTGCATTGTTTCTAAAAGTGGAGTTTCAGATGGGCAAAGCTGATTGAACAACTTGCTGACAAAGAGTGGGTAGTTTCATGGCTTCTCTTGCTGCAGCTGCGATGCTCATCTGACCTCTCAGTGAGCTGATGAAGCTCCTAACCTATAAAATAGCAAACAGATATAAAAAGCTGGGTTGATTTTGTTTGTTTGTTTCCTGCTTCATTTTAGGGAGCTGAATCAATTTACTGGGAGGTCAAATGGGCAGCAAAGCTGAAAGGAAGAGGAGGCTACCACAGGGCTGGGAGGAGGACATGTGACAGTAAGGGACAGAGGAAAGGACGGGGAACTACCACTTCAAAGGCGGGTAGCTGTTGAAGATCAATAAACCGCTGGGCCAAAGATTAAGCTTTTTCACCCTTCCCTTGTGAAGAGCTTTCCTGAGTAGAGATTTCTTTTTTGCAGAAAGTAATTCTGAAATAGTAGAGGTGTCTTTTTCTGTCCTTGTTCAAAAAATAAAATAAATCTTGTACCAAATATGGTACTAAAGTCTGTGAAATCTAGTTTGCTGAGATCAGTAGAGGGCTGTTGAAGATTGACACTAAAATCTGTTCCTGGCTTCCCGAAGGAAGGCTGCAGGTGCTCCTGCTGCACTTGCCCTTCCTGGCTCTGGAGTCTTGCTCCTCCTGAGGACCAGTAGCCGCTATAGCATGTAACACCTGGACACAGACAATGGGAGATTTTCTGATATGCTCCTACTGTTTCCTTGATGTCACTCGAACATCATGGAAGAAAAGAGGAAACAGCTTTGTTTCCAGTCAGTAGTGAAGACGGCTGGAAAAAATGGTTGGAGAGAATAGAAGCAGATTATCTGGAGGAAAGAGTTTAGGTAGTTAATGGCAAAATAATCTTCAGCTGAGGAAGTATGAGTCCTCAAACACCTGGGATCAAATCTAGTATTACAAGAGACTGCCATAGTTCTGTTATTACACAATAGCTAGGCACACCTTTTGTGTCGGGGCTGAGTTCAGTCAGCCAAGCATTGTCTTTGATGGCAAACTGTTGTAAGGAGTTCCTGCCTTCCTATAGCTGCTCCACTGCCACAGTTTGTTGCCTCTTCAATTATGCCAACGCATTAGTTCTTGAGATTGTGCTTTAATATAAAAAGTGACCAGCATTTGTAAAGAAATATTACGTGGGGTTTTTTTATTGGCTGATCTGCTGTGTAATACAGCCCTGCAAATATTTGTACTGGCACAGCTGAAGGAGGAGTGAACTGCAGCGTGCAAATAAGATGAACAAAAGAGAGCAGGAGTGTCTTGCATCAACTTTGTTACTGAAAAGTGTTCATGCAGTGAAATTTTAATACATTGTACATTTACTCTGGTAATCTTTGGGGTTTTTTACATCTAAGTATTTCAGGCTTTCAGATGATCTGTGTAAATGTGTTAAAATGGTTCTGCAAAGCAATTTTGGCTTTGTTTCTTAACATATAGCTTGTTTTATTTCTGACTGTTGTGTTTAAAGGCTATTAAGCTGGAAGTCAAGCACTTGAATTAGGAAATA
Source organism: Ciconia boyciana (assembly GCF_034638445.1). Taxonomy (NCBI): domain Eukaryota; kingdom Metazoa; phylum Chordata; class Aves; order Ciconiiformes; family Ciconiidae; genus Ciconia; species Ciconia boyciana. The sequence goes on along the minus strand of NC_132934.1, from coordinate 121,611,751 downwards.
CCGGGATTAAAGCTGCCTTTGCAGGATTAATTTGGTCCCTTGCCATTTGTGTATGTTGCAGCCTTGGTTACTCTTAAAGTGACAGAGTTACATTGCACCAAAGAGCTCTGCCTCCTCCACTGCACAGAAGAGACCGTGCTTTGAGAATGAAAGGGAGGATTGTCATAGGATGCTTGTCTCTGTCTTGTTTAATGTAATAAATTGAATGTGCTCTGTGAATAAAGAAGGAGAATGAGGAAAGAAGGATGGGTGACTATTGGATTCTGCTTTAGATGTGTAGATTTTACACCCATCTCTACTAATAGAATTACTGTGTTACAATGGACAAAGGAACACATAGTAGTTACATAGTGTTTATTTTGCGAGTGTCTTACACAAGACCCAAGGCCTGGATAAAGCAGATTAAAGTGAAAGATTCGAAAATACTTCAAAACATTTGACTAATATGCTCCTTTCCCACTGTGTCCCTGAAATATGGGTTCTGCAGCAAATTCTGTTGGGTGTCTCTACAATACTGTTTTAGTTCAAGTTTCCTTCATAAGCACACTGTTGATCTGTTACCTACATATACCATGCTGCAGCTTGCATCCCAGATGAATCATGTGAGTTTGCAAACTCAGTTTCTTTCAGATTAAACTAAAGGGAAAGATGCATCCCTGGAACACTTGTTCTAATAACACTCCAAGTGTTAATGGGTACTCAGACCATGAGACTGGATTAGGGCCAGACTCCACCACTTTAAATTGCAGTGGCATCCACAAAGGAGACAGGTAATGCGTGCACACACACACACCCCCGGTACTTTTAGGCAAAACATACAAAGCAAAACAAAACAGATTGGTTTCTCAAATTCATAGAAGCTTGACTGCTCTGCTCTTTTTAGATGGGGGGCGGGGGGGGATTATGCATTATAACTATCTGAGGTGAATTAAGGGTAAATTAGTGTTTATGAAACAACACTACAAGACACTGAAACACTCAGTAAAGAGACAGATCTGGTGAGGAAACAGAATTCTGCATTTGCTGTTGCCGTGACACTATTAACTCATTCGGTAGTTTCAGGTGTAGAAGTAGTAGCTCAGTCCTATGATATGATCAATGCCCTGAGACACTGTATGCAGCACCCTGTGATTCATTTCTCAATAATACCAATTTAGACTTTGATCACTTATTTATATCCATTAGTTGTAAGATTTACCACCCTCATTTATCGATTATGGGGTTACAGCTTCTTAATATTGTTTTTTATTTTGCTAAATTTTTCAGTTTTGCTTGTAAGCTGATGAACAGTGAAACCTTTTTGTTGTAGTAGCATACATAATGTATAAATATGTGAAGAGTAGTTTCTCAACTCAGCTGTAAAAAGAAGAGAATTGCTTTTAACAGACACATCACTGACTTGTTTTACTACCACCATAGAGGAAGGTAGCGTAAGATTCTTACAGGTTAACTTGAACAGAATTGTAAGAGTGTCCATGAAAAAAAAAGAAAATTGGATATTGCTGATTTCTCTGTGTGTGTGCATGTGCACAGATATATAAATTACAATTCATGCCACAGAAGTTCTTTTTTTAAACTGACTTAAAACCATATTATCTTCTTTTGTTAAGATCTAATCAGGAGCAGTCTATTGAGTTATTGAGACATCCTGCAGTACAGAGTGGGCTGTGTTTTGAAGTATATGGAACATGGGGATTTCTGCACTGCAGTTTAATTTGTGCTTATTGTACTCTGGGATGCACTTGAGATGCACTTGGGATGTAACTGTTCCTCAGGTATATGGGTTGTCGGCATAAAGTGCTCTTATACTAATGAATAAAATGGGGAGTTCAGTTCTCTGATTGCTTTTAAGACAGAAGAAAGCAATGCAGGGATACTTCAATTATAATTGTGACATTTCCAAGAAACCAGATCCTGTCAGTGCAGTTATAAAGTATATATTAACAACACTTATTAAGCATAAGCAAACATGATGAATTAATCTAGATTACAGACCATAGTCCTGCTTCCTTCTCCCCAGTATTAATGGCCTTTCCATCATCCTATTAAAAATGACAACAAAACCCTGTTAATTTGTTTAGTCAGCAGGAGACTGTCAGGGTTGCTTAGGTGACTTGGTGACTTGAAAAGGTGACTTGGCGTAACTAAGTTTTAGATACCTGATTCAAGAGTTTATCAATGCAGTTGCCAAGATAGATCTTCATAAAGCTAAAGCTGAGAAAAAGATGATCAAGAGAGAAATGATTGAACTCTTCCTTCATGTGGACAGGTGTATTGCAGGAAGAGAACACAGCCCCCCCCCGCCCCCCAGTTAGTTAGTTGTAATATTCTTAGTGTAATGTCAGCTGTTAACGGTGTGTTTGAAAGTGGGCACATGAGCTGGTTCTTCTCATGCCTGTGCATCTGTTGGAGCTAACAGTATTGTTTTAATTCCCATGCCTTTCCTCCAAGCAAGCTGTTTTCTTCAGCACTGTTGATGGTGGTTTAGCCAGTTTATGAAGTACAGAGAGATTAGATGTGTTTATTTTATCTCTAACAACAGTCCACATAAGGCAACCTACAACTTTTTTTTGTTGTTGTTCTTTTTCAGAAACATCAGAATCATGGAGGGGCTCTTGCATTACATAAATCCAGCACATGCCATTTCACTTCTAAGTGCACTGAATGAGGAGCGTCTAAAGGGACAGCTGTGTGATGTTGTTCTTATAGTAGGAGATCAGAAATTTCGAGCTCATAAAAATGTTCTGGCTGCCAGCAGTGAATACTTCCAGACTCTGTTCACAAATAAGGAGAATGAGTCTCAGTCAGTGTTTCAACTCGACTTTTGTGAACCAGATGCTTTTGATAATGTGTTAAACTACATTTATTCTTCATCCTTGTTCATTGAGAAAGGCAGTCTTGCAGCTGTGCAAGAACTGGGCTACAGTCTTGGAATATCCTTTCTTACAAACATTGTTTCTAAGAGTCCTCAAGCTCCTTTTCCAGCTTGCCCTATTAAGAAAATACTGTATCAAGATGAAGATGAAAGTAGTTCTCAGAAGAGAAGTGTCATTGTCTGTCAGAACAGAATTGAAGCGCAAGTGAAAAGTATAAATCAAACACAACATGATTTAAGCCATACTTCTAAACCTTCACCCTCTGTTGCTGTCAAAACTAGCAGTAGACCACAAGTAACAAAACCAACTGAAACTCTTCACAACTTATCACTGACTGAAAGGAGATGGCTGAAAGAAAGCCCTGTGAGCTATACCAAGCTTCATGAAACTTCTGGAACTGTGGAGGATCAGAGCAGAGGTGGTTTAGTGAAAAGGAACACAGTACTGCCTCAAATGCCTTTAGCAGAGAAAGAAATCGCAAGCGATGAACCAGGAAGCAGTGGTCAGCTTTTAAGAGGAAAGGCTGCAGAGATGTCATTAAAAAGACCACGTCCACCAGTCTTATCTCTGCGTGGCGCATCAGAATCTACATTTTTGTTGCGAGAGGCAGGAAAAGGAAATGGCCAAGGTGAAGACAGGAATTTGCTATACTACTCAAAGTTAGGGCTAGTAATCCCATCTAGTGGATCTGGTCCAGAACACCAAAGTATTGACAGAAGTGGGCCACTTGTAAAAAGTCTCCTTCGAAGGTCACTGTCCATGGACAGCCAGGTTCCTATTTACTCACCTTCTGTTGACCTAAAACCTTCACAGGTATCATCATCCTCCTCACCAGGAACTAATGATTCCCAGAAGACATTTAATGTTGTATCTCAAAAGTCATCCTTGAAAGAGTCATCAGAGAAGTTAGTCTTAGATGAAAAGCCACAGGTAATACACCCACATCGCCTTAGGTCTTTCAGTGCCTCTCAGTCAACTGATAGGGAGGTTGCTTCCCCTCTTACAGAGGTGCGAATAAAAACTGAACCTAGCAGTCCACTTTCAGATCCTGCTGAAATAATAAGAGTTACAGTGGGTGATGCTTCAGCATCGACAAATAAAGACTTTCCTTTTAAAACTGAGGATGATCATAAGGAACCAAGTAGACTTCCAGCAAAAAGGAGATTTCAAGCTGATAGAAGACTACCATTTAAGAAACTGAAGGCGGATGAGCAGGGTTCTCCTGGGTCAGAAGATAACTTTGAGGAAGGCTCAAGCCCTACGCACCTTGATGCTGATTTTCCTGATTCTGATGTCAGTAAAGATGAATACAGCGAGATGGAAGAAGCAAGACCAAATAAAAAATTTAAATGCAAACACTGCCTTAAAATTTTCAGATCAACAGCAGGTCTTCATCGTCATGTTAACATGTATCATAATCCAGAGAAGCCCTATGCTTGTGACATATGCCACAAGAGATTTCACACAAATTTCAAAGTGTGGACACATTGCCAGACACAACATGGAATTGTGAAGAATCCCTCACCTGCTTCCAGTTCACATGCTGTTTTGGATGAAAAATTCCAAAGAAAACTGATCGATATAGTGAGAGAGAGAGAAATTAAAAAAGCTCTAATAGTTAAACTAAGACGTGGCAAGCAAGGTTTTCAGGGACAGTCTGCTTCACAAGCACAACAAGTCATCAAAAGGAATTTAAGATCGAGAACCAAAGGAGCCTATATTTGTACCTACTGTGGGAAAGCTTATCGTTTCCTCTCACAATTTAAACAGCACATAAAAATGCACCCAGGGGAGAAACCAATTGGAGGAAATAAGGCTCCTAAGCAGAAAGATCATATTCATATTGAAAGTCCAGTAGAAAACAAAGAGGTTTATCAGTGCCGTCTCTGCAATGCTAAGCTCTCTTCACTTGTTGAACAGGGAAATCATGAGCGACTCTGTAGAAATGCTACTGTCTGTCCTTACTGCAGCCTTAGATTTTCTTCTCCAGAGCTGAAGCATGAGCATGAAAGCAAGTGTGAATACAAGAAGCTTACTTGTCTTGAGTGTATGCGTACCTTTAAATCATCCTTTAGTATTTGGCGTCATCAAGTTGAAGTTCACAATCAAAACACAATGGCTCCATCAGAGAACTTTTCTTTACCTATCCTGGATCACAATGGAGAAATAACTAGTTCATCAAGATTGCCTCCTCAGTCAGAATCCAATAAAATGAACAATTTTGTTGCTGCAAAGGAAGATGGTGTATTCAGTGATTCGTCAGAGCAAATAAATTTTGATTCTGAAGATTCCTCATGCCTACCTGAAGACTTAAGTGTTTCCAAGCAGTTTAAAATTCAGATCAAAGAAGAGCCTGCAGATGATATAGAGGATGAGGTCACTGAAACGAGCAGAGAACCTAAGGAAGTAGTCTCCAACAAAGATGCTGGTTTGTGGCCCTGTGAAAAGTGTGGGAAGATTTTCACTGTACGCAAACAGCTGGAGCGTCACCAAGAGCTCTTATGCTCTGTGAAGCCATTTATTTGTCATGTGTGTAACAAGGCCTTCCGAACCAATTTCCGTCTGTGGAGTCACTTCCAGTCTCATATGTCACAGGCTGCAGAGGAGTCCACAAATAAGGAGCCTGAGATATGTCCACCAGCTAATTCCCCATCACCACCACCCTTACCTCCACCCCCACCCCTCCCCAAAATCCAGCCATTGGAGCCTGATAGTCCAACAGGCTTGTCTGAAAGCTCCACTACTACTGAAAAATTATTTGTACCACAGGAGTCAGATACACTCTTCTATCATGCTCCACCACTCTCAGCAATCACATTCAAAAGACAATACATGTGTAAACTCTGTCATAGGACTTTCAAGACAGCTTTTAGTCTTTGGAGCCATGAACAGACACACAATTAGCTTTAACAGATACCTTAAAAAGCTGGTTCAGTGGAGGCTGTGTTCAGGATCTCAGATGTATGCCGTGTAAACTAGAAATCTAAAAGGATCAAAACGACAATGACAACAAAAAATTTGGAATTTGTCATGCTGCTTGGATTTGAAGATTAAGGTAAATTAACTTGGTTAGTAGGTAGAAAGCAGAGTAATTTAAAATACTGTGGTCTGGGATCTAATAGTAACAGAATAATTTTTATTTCATTTAACACTGAAATATGATCACATCTGGATTGTATGCATGGATCTTCATCCTGTGATGTTGGTGTGTGCGTGTGTATTATATATAAAGTTAAATATTAAATGAAAGAGCAACAACAATTTGGATTCTAACTGTGAGTTTATAGTAATGAAATACTGTAACCAACTTAATTAATTTTTTTTTTTTTTAAGAAACCAACACACAAGCTCCATATAAATAGTTGCCATGCACTTGCAGTTAGGGAGGAAGTGGATGAAGTGTCTTGCTGTATTGACTTAGGTCTTAGAAACCTTTAGCAATAACAAATAAACCTCAAGTTTGAGTAATCCTGATGTTATTGGATACGAATGTTTGATATTGTAAGGGAACATAGAATTGTTTTGTTGTTATATGGAACTTGTGCAAATTAAAATAGAATCTAAAGTCAGCAATATTATTACTAAGATTTTATATAAAAAGTAGCAGCAAGCCTGCTTTCAGCCATTTAATTATAAGTTTCTAAGGAAAATTGGGGGAGGGGGTACTTTGCTTTATATAATGTCCCAAAGACTAATTTACTATAGATACTTCGGTAGCTAAAGTCATTGTATTAACAGCCATCATAATGCAAATGGTACTGTTTATAATATGAACTAAGATTGAATGGACGTCAGACAAGTTTCATAATTTTGTTTTCACTATTTGTACAACTGTTTGTAATTCTAACTACAAAGGAATGTATAACTATTAAATCAAAAAAAGAGATCTCATTAAGGGACAGAAGGTGAGTTGTGTTCCTACACACAGTAATAAGCTTGGCCATGAGTACAAAGATATGTTTTAACAAAAACTAAAAATGTAAATATTTATATAGACACCTGTATAAATGAAGAAGTATGTATTTGAAATTTGTATTAAGCATACATATCCAGCTCAAAGCAGAGGAAAAAACATCACACTACAATCACTGCATTTTATGAATATAATGCATAGAATATTTCTTTCTGCTGCTTTCTATAATTTGTGATACTGTGTTGCAATTTTCGAATTTGTTGAAAATAGTGGTAATAATGGACTGCAGATATTCTGTGTGGTTCCATTATTTTACCTCAAATCACAACTGGAGCATTTAGTGTAAGTAGGATCATAGATATTTACCAGAAGCTATAGTAAGGGTCCAAAATTATTCTGTAAGTAAAAGAACTATTTACCCAAAAGTAGGTGGTAAACTAACAGTGGAAAATTCTTCTGCTAGAATTTAAACTTAATGGAGTGGTGATGGATTAAAGTGAACGTAAATGATGCAAACAGTATTTATGATCCTGACCAACTTTACCCCGTGCGGGTTGGGAGAGGGGGATTGCATTCCACACTACCTAGTCAGAGCCCAGTCTGTGTTTGCTGAAAGCAACAGGAGTTTGGTCACCAGTTTCAGGGGGAGCAGGAGGGAGGCTTTAATTGTGTATGTAACCATGAATTTTTTTTCAGCATCCCAAACTCAAAAGTAAAAAGAATTGCAAGCTGACACTTAAGATGTAGTAAAATTAAGCACAAGTGTAACTCCTAAGAATCTGAGGATGGGCATCCTTAGTTAGGCATGCACAGGAGTTGATTTTTCTCAGTGAAAGCCCAAGGGTGCCACCATTTTTTTCCAACAGTTGTTTTTTTTAAAATTATTTTTCCTGTAAGTTAAGTTTAAAAGAATTGGCTCAGGATGGACTACTGACTTTTTTTCAGCTACCAAAAAATTTACAATGTTAGTTTCAAGCCTCTTCTGTTTCATTTTTCATTAAAATCTAAAACTGATTTTGATTAAAATACTAAACACTTCTAATAGTAACGTGTTGTCCTTTTTTGTCCTCTTTCAGGCAAATTGTATCTGAATATGATTATGCTAATTTGTTAGAATATCAGTTAAACTCTTTCGGTGACATTGCAATTAAACCAAGGTACTTGTTTAATAGTGACATTTCTAGTTATTGACTTTTTTATTCCACCTAATAAGACTAAATTTCTGTCTTACTAGAAACAATTTCAAAATAAAATCATTATTGCACTTAACCTGGTTTAACAAAATCAGAAAAACATAAAGCTTCGCTAAGTATCCTTTAAATGTATTTAAGAAATCTGTGCATATAAAATATGAACATGTTTTTGTAAAATGGTTCCTAAGTTTTCACCAATGATTCCTCTACACAACAGTCTGAAGGGTTATATGTAGCCTTTTAAAAATCAGTGTGCTTTCTAAAGGAAGATGGCAACTAGTTCAGCTATGTCATAGTCATCTAACTTCCAACTGGGATTCTGCTATGTGATATGATGATAAATTCCACACACTTTAAATCAAAAGCTTGTGCAACATCTTTGAAGAAACCTTGACCTTTTTCCTAGTATACTATGTATTATAAAAAATCCATAAAATATTTTTGGTCTAAATAGCTGCCTCCTAAGTTTTTCTTTAGTTGTTGGGGTTTTTTTGTTTTGTTTTTGTTTTTTTAAAATTTTGTTTTTAACTCTGAGCGTGTTCTGTCGTTTTTTTTCAATTCAGTTCCTGTTGTTTAGTAAAGGAATTCAGGCTCTCTGAAGTTTAAATATGAGATGTTTATATAGCAGTTCTGGTTTTCTATTAGCTTTTATACAGTATCTTAAAAAACCCTTGATAGAAGTGTTTATTTTGGAGGATACGGAATAAATATGCTTCCACTTATATAACTTTAATATATGTTTTAAAAGTTAAATTATGGAAAAAATGTTAGTTGCTTGTTTATAAATAAAGGTCTTTTGTAGAGTGTCTAGTTTGGCCACAGCCAAAATAAAAGGCAAATTTATTGATACAAAAACCTGTCTTCATCATATTTTGTTTAATTTTATAGCTGTGTACTAAAGTGACACAAAGTTAGAGGTCTTGTTAAATATAAAAAGTGTTTTGCTTTTTTTCTTAAAATTTGTGACAGGAATATGCAGATGTTTTAATATATAGATTAGAATCTTTAATTCTTTCTTTTTTTTCTATTTTTATAATCTGTCAGATAAATCTCAGAGAACTATCCTGCTTCAGTGGAAGTACAGTGGAAACTTCCATTGCATTTAAGAGGAGCAGGGTTGAGCCATGAAATGTATTTTGTTTTGGGACTTTTTTTCCTTTTAGGCACTGCGTTGGCAAAGCATCTAAGCCTATGGTTAAGTTCCATTGAGATCAGTCTTAATTTCTTTTAAACATGTGCTTAAGTTCTTTGCTAAACTGGGACCATGATCAACCATTGAAAGTAAGCAATGGCAGAAAAATACATACAGATTTTTTTTAAGGCCTAGAACCAAAAGTTCAAATGAATTTTCCTCTACCTAAAAACTGCATATACAGCTAGGGTATAATTTTGTAGTTTTACAAAAACAAAGGACTTGAACCAGTAATAATACTGTCTCTACTTCTTGTATCTGCGCTTTTTCTTCCTTTTTTTTTTTTTTAATAAGGGCGAGTGAAACATCCTGTGACATTTAATTGAGCAGAAAACCTGCTGAAGCAGTAGGTGACACTAGCATTTCAGAATGGAGATGTAGCCTTATCCGTGAACCAAAACACAGCTGTAAGAGACTTGTTCCTGCATTTCCTATTTAGGCAGGCCTTCTAGTGACATCCAGTAGATTTTTTGTCTGATGTTGTCTGTTTGTTTTCCCCCAAGTAGGGCATGCGGGTTTGGTCTGAAGCTAGATGTACTCTGTTTTTGTTCCAAGCTTCCAGTGATAGAACTAGAAGTTCCTCACATGGGATAAGGACAGACTATGCCTACCTTCTTGGCACTAACAGTGAGGGTGCAAATATACGGCATGAGCCTGTAATCTGGCATGTGCCTATACTGTTCAATAAAATTGTTTACATTATCCTACCAGAAGATTTAGATAAAAATCAAAGCAAGCTTAGGGTTTGTTGGGGGTTTTTTTGTTGTTTTTTTTTTTAATGTTGCTGTTAATGAATCAGTGTTAAAATCTTTTTTTGCTTTTCTTGAACACAGCCTGATAGTATTTTTTAATGTCATTGATTCTTGTTTATTTAAAATGACTTGTGAAAAACTGTACTATAACTGTTGTACATAAAGGGACACTATCAAGAGAAAGGTTGTATACAGTAAATGTACTTATCTGTATTAAGAATACTTGATATTAATAAAATCAAAGAATTTAAAAACATGAATTGAGTCATAACACTTGAGCTGCTTGGGCATGAAAATGCCTATTAAGGACATCCTCAATTGTTGCAAGGATGTCTGAAAAATGTATCTATCTGAATTCTGTGGGCTGAGCTTATTTTTCATGTTGTTTTTTCTCTCACTATTCCAGAATAAAGGACTCACTCCATTTTTCCTTTTCCAGTTTATCAGTGATACACATTACCTTTTAAAAACACAAGCTTCCCACTACTGCAGCAGCATCTTTAATTAAAATATGTACATAAAACCAGAACAAACTATCTTTTGCAATGTAACATGCAAAATACGTATGAAGTACACATTTTAAGGCTTATTCTTGACAGTGTCCCTTTTTAAAAAAGCAGGAAAATGGGATCACTTGTAGTGCTTGGGTACAGGGGAGTAGTTTCCTACAGTTTCTAGAAATTGGAATTATCCAATATATTTGCTATAGAATTCTCCAATTAGTTACACAAATTCACTTGTCATTTTAAAGGATTATAGAGGTAAGACAAAAGAAGCTGGTTTTATAATCCTGTATACCTTATAGTTATTGTATATCAGTCAATACACCAGTGTTGAATTTTAATTAAGGATGGGTTTTTACTTTTTTTAGGACTGAGACTTAATAGCTTCGGGTAACTTTTTCTTTAATGTAATGTAAATCCATTGCTGCTTTGTACAACTTTTTCTACTGTGTGTTTTCTTTACTTAGATCTTGACTAAGAAATGTTGGCGTCCAATAAACTTACACTTTGTTTCTTTTGAATTACTGTGTCTTATACTGGAATCTCTTGGCAAAGTGTGATGTTATTGTACATACCATTGTGTCTGTGGGATGGGAATTTTATTTATAAAAGAGCATCTTTTGATCCATTTGTTGGATGTAAATGATAGTTTTTACATTACTAAAATAATGGCTTTCTGTTTGTTTTAGTAAGTGCCCCACTGAATCTTTTACTGGAAAATATAAGAAAACCAACTGCTCTAGACAATCACTTAAAAACTTGAGCACAGCCCAAATTCTGCTTCCTATGCAATCAGTGATTAAAATGGGACCTTGTGGAAGCAAGGTTACATCAACTGAGTATCTCTTTCATCTAAAACTGGATTGAACCAGATGTTTGAAAATACACAGTCAGGAATGTTTATGGTATTTTGCAGTGCTCTCATGGAAAGCAGTTTTGCTGTGTGTATGTCCCTCTTCAAAAGCCCCCCTGTGGGAATGTAGTGTATGGATTCCCATGATGCAGAAAATTATCTCTGTATCTTTTGGGAACAGGGTTTACTAGGCTCCTCTCTTCAAAGTAGATGAGACCTATCTCTGAAAATTCTTAGGCCAGTTTTCTCAACTTCTTGGACTCCACATTTGCTGTCCTTTGACATTTTTAATTTGTGCAGTTTGGTTGCAGAAATTGTTGAGCAATTTCACTCACATTTAATAGAGGAGACAAGGTCTCAAGAGTTAATCTCCAACAAGTTTCATAAAAATCACTCTCTGGATAGCAAAGAATGGTCTTAGCGGGCAGGATAAGATTTGCAGCAAGAGCATGTGCTGAACAGTTGTCTGTGCTTTTTACCCCAGTGCTTGTCACCATGTGCATGTGTACTGTCCTGTCAGAGTAAGCGGGGCAACAGGTGATGTGAAACATATGGCAGAGCTGAAGTACCAGGTCTGCCAAATGGTCAGAATCAAGGGTTGAAAGGGCACTCCAAGGTCAAGAGGATTTGGGCCTTTGAGGCTCCTTAAATCTCTTTGAAAATGGGGACAAAGGGCTCCTGGCCTGTCCCTCCGTGAAGCATCCCTGCACATCAGAAGTTAGGTGAGCTGTGGAAAAGGTAAAGAGCATAGGGGAGAGCTGGCGCTGTGACTCATTCACAGAGTGCTAAATCACCAAAGGTTTGGCTCCCTCTTTCTCCTTTCAGTGTAAGGAACTCCTCTGGCTTTTTCTGCATCCAGTTAAGATCTGCATACAGTCCTCTCCCTCTTACTACTTCAGAGCAGTCTAACATCTGCTTAAATGCTTCACAGCAAATGTCTGCTCTAGTGACCATACAAGCTATATTTGACACAAAAGTCAAGAAGCAAACCAAAATGATAAGAAGTTACTCATAACGCCATGAGCATTGTGCCTGTTTTTGTGGTTATTTTTTGTTCTAATTCCAGCCGTCTGCTTCTAAGACAGTTGCTCTGCAAACAAAGCCAGTAACTTTTACTTACTCTTCCATTCATAGGATGTTTCCAGTTATCACTCTTTTTTTAATACACAAACACTAACAGGATAATTTTTACTATTAGACCTACATGGATAATATTTCTATTTCCAGTCCTGAAATACTCTGGCAATAGAAATTTTCAAGATGTTGGCTGCAATGAAGCCAACACACAACTTTTTTTTCCCCTTCATTTTACATGTGTTGAAAGAATACATCGAATGCAAAGCCAGTTTCTGTTAACAGAGAATTTGCTTTAAATTGCTTCTGCAGTTTTGATAAAACCCTTAACAATTTCTTAATGTCTTGTCAGTCCAGGAGCTAGGATGGATGCAGTTCTCTGATGTCATGGAGCCCTGGTTGTAATCATTAGCTTAAGCTGATATTTTAGGGCACGGGTTCTCATCCAGCAACATGTATCTCTCCAATGAAGTGCACTGGTGTTACAAATGAGGCAGTGATGAAGTAACATGACCTGCTGGGATTACTAGCATCCAGGGATGCTTCTGCTGGAAGGAAGAGACCACACTGAGATTTGCAGGCTCTGCAGGCAGGTGCCTGGAGGAACAAAGGGCAACAAACCAGAAGAAGAGGTGGGAGAGAGTAGGATGACAACAGCAGAAGAACATAAGATATAGAAGAGAGCATGCTGTGGCCCTGCCAAAACAAGAAAAAAAATCAGCCTCTGTTTTAAGGTGTCATTTGTGATGAATGTGGCCCTTTGGTTCCTGCTTTTTCTTTCTTCCCTAATGAACAGCTAGGATTCCCTCAGGTTTGACGCCTTCTAACCCTTTTTGGCTGACAAGAAACTGCATCTGTTCCTCTATGCTATAAAGTCTATTGAAGAGTTTAAGGGAAGAAAAACTTCCCAAAAGATTGTTTAATAATATTTCCCCTACAATGTTGCATTGGGGGAAGTTTGGGTCCTCTTGGAACAGGCTTTGAAAACTACACGTCCTGAGGGCTTCACCAGGTGTGGCAACTATACCTGTGGAGATACATTCGCAGTTTCTCCACCTCGCCACCTGCAGCCATGGATCCTAAAAAGAGGGGGATCTAAAACCAGAGGAGAACCTATAGAACAGTAAATACAGCTCTGTTGACCACCATCCTACTTACTCCTTCCTCAGCTGGCTAGTCCTTGGCTTCATGCACATCTCTTGCTCTGCGGGGCACCCTGTGTGGAGTCTGGTTAATGTCAGAACAGACACAACTGTTCCCAGCCATAGGGGGAAAGTTTAAGGCTTCCTCTCTGCATGGCAGCCCAGAGCTGGGATTAACGAGGCAGCTGCTATTTGCTGCTGCCTCTTCACTCATCAATCAACTGAGCAGCCAAATGCCACAAGGAGGAAACTTAGCTTTGTTAGCTTGCATTCAGATTACTTGTTTCAGGAGAAATTTGACTGAGGCATGTAAATGCATTTTTGAAGAGCATGAGGGAAAAAAACTGTAAAAATACCAAACTGTCGCTCTGAATAAGTCTGAAGGAGAATCACTTATATTAAAAATGAGATTTGAAATTGGGTAGATTTAGCAAGTATTACTACAAGGCTCAAGAGGGGAAGAACCACATAGAGCCTTCATTTTATGGAGATGATCCTACAATCTATTAGGTGCCTCTAACACTGTGTACAGGCATTAGGAGGAGCCAGAAACAAAAGACTGCAATATCACACCCACTTGAAGAGCCACACTCAAAAGCACCACACAGAAGGTGAACCCCTCTCTATATATACATGTATGTATGTGTGTAGAAATGCATGTGACTGACTGTGTTTAAATATGGCTCTGTTACACAGCAATTGCTGAAAATTCCCTGTTAGGTCAAAGGCATGTTATAATACACTTTTGTGCAAAAGCTGTGTTCTCCAGTATTCCCTTCACTAAGCAGCATGGTTTCTGCCTAACTGACAGCTGGGAGTGGAGAGATGAGGTGCATCTCCAGACTCTTCAATCCTTGGCTCCTTATTGAGACTGCCAAGGAGGAGGCCAGTCTATCCCAATGGTTTCTGCAGCACGGACAGTTGTCTGAAGAAAATGCAAGAGGATTAGTTGTAGCTTAACACCTATTATAACAACATATAGTCAACACACTTGAATTCACAATAATGTGAACTTATGACTGAGGATTTAAAAGCTTTTTACCCTTTGCTGTAACACATTGCATTCTCCTTCAAGTAGCTGGCAGGATTTGCATAACCATATTGTGAGTGAGCCTGTACCCACGCGCTCCAGACTCTTAAGTGTTTTAGCCTTAGCGCAGTACCCATGGGGGTGTGCTCTGGGATGACATGCAACACAAAACTGGTACACGCCCTTGGATTTTCTTAGCCGTCTAGCTGACTTGGAGCATTTTCACTGTTCTTCTAGAGGAAGGTGTGGGTTCTGAGATTTTTCACAAACCTTTATTATTTTATTTCATACTCTTGCTATTAATTTCCTACAACATTGCTTGAAATGCCTTTGCTCTCAGTCTAAAACTTGAAGATCTCTTTTACTACTTACCAAGTCCTTTCTTCTTTCTGATGCCCGACATTGCCAAAGACAGTTGGTCTTAGTGTCCTCAAGCATGTGTCTGAGGAGCATATGAGTGTTTGTACTGCATGGGAGAAGCACACATCCCTGGCAAGTCAGCATGTCCGGGGCTGGAGCCCAGGATTCAGAAGGAGAGGCAGGAATCTCTTCAGTGGTTCCTTGTCAGGAGATTTTTCAGCTCTATCTTGGACATGGGAAGCCTTAACCATTTGGGCACAATGTTAACTCTGAGCCCAAATTAACCCATAGGCATGAAACTTCATGTAGCTGGAATCACCCACCATGTGTAGACTGCCGTCCTTGAGGAAGGCAGCTCACAGTACTGCTTAGAGTACAGCAATCTCTCCATCCCAGCACCATCACCTCTGGTGATACTTGCGCTCTCTGGTGGAGAGAATATAACTGGCTCCAGCAGGTGAAAGTAAAGAAGAAAATAAAAGAAGCTTGTCTGTCATGTTTTAGTTTCTGAAAACTCACAGTATTATACTGAAGTCTAGTAAATATATTTTTGAAGAGTCATCATCATAGAAAAAATAATTCTCTCAAAAATATTTTTCCTTCTTCCATTACAGTGCCAGATACAAGTAGTAAAAGAAACAATCAGCAATTCCAGACAAAATGTTGTTAGCCTTTGTTCCTTTTGCAAAGTTGTGACCACTTGGGAATAGATTATTTACCGGATATTGGTGACTTGGAAAAGTGTGGTCCTACAGAGAAAAGCAAAAAGTTATAATACGACAAAATGATAAGAGACTTCTAAAATTAATGGGTGAAATACTGATGTGCTACAATGAATACAAACACCATGGCGCTGTTATTTATGTGCTTTCTCATGTTTGGTTTTTTTCCTTGATAGGCTGTATTTTTGGTGCATGAATGGCTTCAAAAGAAAGTACAAGTATCCAAGGTGTACCAAGTTGGGTCCATGGTTGCTCTAATACGATTGAAACATGGCTTTGCAGTTTTGCTTTATATCTGAATACATAACTTGAAATTATGTTTGGTCAAAATAAAACATTGTGACCCATTTGTTTTGAAACTTGGCCAATTTGTGAACATTTATATTTATGGGGCATGGTTGTTTTTTCAAGATTTTTTTCTAGGACCATGCCTGTGTGTTAATAACATATATAATAACAAAGCTATGAGAGCAGTTTTCTGATCTAATGAAAAACTCAGCTCCTGGCAGTATGCCTTCTTAAGCACTTAAGGGATGTAGGCATTTGGGCAAAGAACTAAGGGACCTAAATGAATTGAAGTTTTCCTACTATGAGGTCACGGTGGATATATTACTTTTTTTCAATAGAGATTGGTGCTTGCATAGATCAGATATCTCCTGATTTTGCAAAAGAACTAAAAATAACAGTAATTAGTCAAAATGAAGGTCTAATGATATCATCATCTCAGAGCCTTTTTTTGTATGGAGTGAGACTCCTTCATTAAGAAGAGGATGTTCTCTGGAAGACATGAGGTGGGGGGAGTTACTCCAGATCAAGAGCCAGCCCAGTGCTAGCCTCCTTGCCCCCATGCTACCTCCTAGCTATGAAAACTTGCTTAGTGGTACCTCCTTTGGTGCCAGACTGCTGACCTCCTTCCAACAAGACTTCTCTGGGCATCCCACCTTCCCCCTGTTCCAGCCCTTTGCACACCCATCACTCTGTTTCTCAGACAGCTGTCGCAAAGCAGGAGACAACATTTCTGGTATGTCGAGTCACATAAGACAAGATGGGTCACACGTGCTGAATCTCACCTAGGAAGGGGCTACAGAAAACAGACTGGAGGGTCTGTTAGGAGGATCAAATGGAGGAACTCATCTTCTGGCTTTAGCATTGTGTCTCTCCTTGCCCTGAGCAAACTCCTGAGCAAAGTTGCCACAGTCAGCAGGTAGAAGGACACGCCTGTTACCTGCCTCTGGCACAGCAGGTAAAAGAGTGGGAGAGAGGCTGAAATGCTGCATGTGAAAGGGGAAATGGTCCCCTCTTCCATGGGAAGTAACATGCCAAGGGGTCACACTTCAGGTGTGAAGATTAACAGGTCTACTTCTGCCAGCAGAGCTGTCAATGAAGAGTGTGCAGTGGTATCACCTCAGACTGACTGTTACGGTAGCAAAATCTCATAATGAAGACATGGTTATAGCCACCTCACAGGTAAAGGCAGCATCACACAGAGTCCTGGGACACTGGAAAAAGCTCTGCTGGCCAAAGTGCAGTTTGGCCAAAATAAGCACCTCTTACACTTTTAAACTGTCCTGACAAAGCACTTGTTTCAGACTTCATGTTAGACTGCATGTATGGCCTTTTATGAACCTTCTCTTTCTTTCATGTGCGTAAAAAAATACGCTGGGGCTCAGAGGCAGAGGATTAGTGAGAAAGGTTTGGATTGATTTTATCTCTGTGCATTGTAATTGTATAAGTGATCATTTAATTGCAGTGATTGAACCTATGGCGCCTTTTTTTGGTGATTGTTCTGCTTACAGCTTTAAAAATGAAATTGATTCGATAACTATGATCTCATCCTGCTCCCTTTACTTATATCTATACCATGGGACTCAGGGTAGTCTCAGATCTAGCACCACCCACCTCCAACAAATCTGGAAATTTCAAACAAATAGTCAAGGTCCTAAAATTCTGCCCACATTCTGCCTGGGGGGTGAAAAAGAGCATCTCTGGAAACTCAGATGTATGGTGAACCTGGCAGCACTAGTTAATGGGTGAGATGTTTCTTTGTTGTTCATGTGCCTAGGGTAGCTCTACCAGCAAAACATTTCAGCGTAGACTAGGTCAGAGTAAGCTACAGGTCTGCAGTTTTCTTCTTGCCTTTGCAACACAGAGTGAAATGGTTAACAAAATTCATACTTCAAAGGACCAAAACAGGACATGTGAGGTAGCTGCGATGAATGATGCATTTATAACTCTCTTGTTCCAGAATGCTTGTAAAATCAACTCTGTATTAATCTCACTCACTTTGCATTTTTTAAACTTGCTTTGCAACCATCACTGACAGAGATATACACTTGCTAATTAAAAGAAAAGCCGGGATTTGGGAAATACAGAAGTTACTTAATAGAAACAGAGCGCATAGCAGAGCCTAGGAGCAAGTCAGAATCACAGTTCCCAGCTTCAAAGTACATGGAATTATGAAAAACTAATTACTTTACTAATTGCATCCCCAGAGCTATGCTTTGATGGGTAAGATCCTGAATGTTCAGAGAGGGCTATTCCAAGTTCACAGGTGCATGAAAAAGGAAAATAATTAAATATTAGCTACCACGTATTTTTGCTATACTTCAAAAGTAAAAATGTAAAATATTTCTAGTAACAAGACAGTTGATAAAGTTCTGTAAAGGAAATCTGTTTTTAATATCTCAGTGTAATCTTCTACTCTTTCTTATAATTTCATATTCACTAATTAGACTCACAAAATTCCTGCCAGTTAAAGAAAATTGTCTACACGGCATATGCGGGCAACTGGAACATGGGACAAGCTAAGGGCAGGTTTGTCTGCCACAGCACAGTGCTGTATTAGAAATCCCTGAGCTACCTGCAAACAAGATGGTACAGCACCGTGCAATACTGAGTAAAGATACTGGTTTGGATCTTGAACATGCCCAGCTAATAAATTTGGTCTCTCAGCAGGGTCAATTAACCTGTGTATGGTGCTGTGCTAACATAGCAATATGGCTCTCGGATCTCTAGAGATCTCAGCAGCTCGCTCCTTGGTAACGGCTGCACCCAGAGGGTGATATCAGTGGAACAGAGTCTAGTTGGAGGCCCATAACTAGTAGTTGTATTCTAAATCAGCTGCCTGGAGTCAGGCAGGCAGAAGGCAGCTGGTCAGTGAATGGTGCATGGGATTTCCCTGTGTCCCAGGCAAGTGCTTTGACCTCTGAGTAGCCCATTCTTTGTATGCCCATACAGTAAAGTAACTACAGCAGATAAAACAATGTTCTGGCCCTGTCAATTTTGCAGCTTAAAGGTGCAAATGTGAACAATGTATTTACAACACAAAATTATCAAATCGCTTCTCAGGCAACAACCTGTTCCTCATCCCAGAGGCCTAGCCCCCATATTCGTAAATACTGTATTAAATGTTGACGTAACAGCCCTTCAGGAATCCCGGGCCCCAGCGACCAAGGTGAAAGTCCAGAGCAAAGAAGACATACCCTTGGTGGGAGAGGATCAGGTCAGGGAATACTTAAGCAATCTGGACATATGTAAGTCCGTGGGCCCTGATGGAATACACCCACAAGTGCTGAGGGAGCTGACAGATGTCATTGCAAGGCCACTCTTGATCATCTTTGAATGATCATGGTGGTTGGGTGAAGTGCCTGAGGACTGGAGGAAAGCAAACGCTACTCCTAACTTCACGAAAGGCAGGATGGAGGACCCTGGGACCTCCAGGCCAGTTGACCTCGCCTCGATCCCTGGGAAGATTATGGAGCAGCTAATCCTGGACGCCATTTCCAGACACATGAAGAGCAAGAAAGTCATCATGGATTCAACATGGGGAAGTCATGTTTGACCAACTTGATATACAATGAAACCACTGGCTTGGTAGATGAGGGGAGAGCAGTGGACATTGTCTACCTAAACTTTTGACACTGTGTCCCATAAGATCCTCATAGAGAAGCTGAAGTATGGGCTGGATGAGCAGACAGTGAGGTGGATTGAAAACTGGCTGAACGGCTGCACCCAGAGTGTGGTATCAGTGGAACAAAGTCTAGTTGGAGGCCTGTAACTAGTGGTGTACAGCAGGGGTCAATACTGGGTTCAATCCTATTCAACAGCTTCATTAATGATCTGGATGGTGGGGCAGAGCATACCCTCTGCAAGTCTGCAGATGACACAAAACTGGGAGGGGTGGCTGATACACCAGAGGATCGTGCTGCCATCCAGAGGAACCTTGACAGGCTGGAGAAATGGGCTGACAGGAACCTCATGCAGATCAACAAGAAGTGCAAAGTCCTGCACCCAGGGAGGAACAGCTCCAGGCATCAGTACATGCTGGGGGCTGACCAGCTGGAAAAGAGTTTGCCAGAAAGGACCTGGGGGTCCTGGTGGACAGCAAATTGAACATGAGCCAACAACATGCCCTTGCAGCAAAGAAGGCTAATGGCATCCTGGACTGCATTAGGATGAGTGTTGCCAGCAGGCTGAGGGAAATGATCCTTCCCCTCTACTCAGCACTGGCGAGGCCACACTTGGAGTTCTGGGTCTCCACTGGAGAGAGCCCAGTGAAAGGCCACTAAGATGATTAAGGGGCTGGAGCATCTCTCCTGAGGAAAGGGTGAGAGACCTGGGGTGGGGGGAAGGCTAGAGAAGGCTCAGGGGTGATCTAATCAGTGTATAGAAATATCTGAAGGGAGCATGCAAAGAAGATGGAACCAGGCTCTTTTCAGTGGTGCCCAGTGACAGAACAAGAGGCAATGGGCACACACTGAAACACAGGAGGTTCCCTCTGAACATAAGGAAAAACCCTTTTTCACTGTGAGGGTGACCAAGCACTGGAACAGGTTGCCCCGAGAAGTTGTTGGAGTCCTTGGAGATATTCAAAAGCCATCTATCTGGACATGGTCCTGGGCAACCAGCTCTGGGTGGCCCTGCTTGAGTAGAGGGGTTGGACCCAATGACCTCCAGAGGTGCCTTCCAACCTCAACCATTCAGTGATTCTGTAATGCACTCACTTCCCTTTTCTTTTTACCTCTGCTTCTAGCTGTGAATTTGCTTGAAAATGTCCAGCAAACAAGCATTTGCTGCCTGGTCTGCGAGCCCGCATGGCTTCTGTGCCTCAGCACCTCCCATCTGCACGGCTCCCTTGGGAGGCACGCCAGAGCCAGGCACTGCAGGACCCACAGTAATTCCCCTCCGTGATCCATGGCACGCACTCTGATGGTCTGGAATTTCAGTTTCCAGCAAGGAAAAGATGTTTCTGCCCTTTAAGGCTACAGTGGCAATAGCCTAAACCCGAGTGGAGCAAGAGCTTACAATGACATTTCACTACCAACCTCAATGACTTAATCGCGGGTTGTTTCAGTGCATGGATTGGGCAAAAAATAGAAGTGAGGTTCACTGGCTGGGAGCTGCCACGGGTAAAGAAAGTCACTATGAAAGAAACAGAGCAGCCAAAGAAAAGCAGAAGAAAAACGAGGACACAAATAGTGATGAGCTGATAAGGTGGCAGTCTGAAAACAAAACACGAACTTAATAAAAATGAATGTGACAGAAATAAATAATTATGAAACTTTTATTTACTATGAAAAGACAATTTCCTCCCCTTTGTCGCAAACCTCCTACTGATAACAACAGTCATTCGCCGTGGTTTGCAGAAAGTACTTAGTTCTGAATTTACGCTCCAGGCCGCAGATCACAATGAAACACAGAAATGTTGTTTTCTCCTACCGGTGAGTTTCACATCCTCGGCAGAGGAGATGCTGCGGCACCAGGAAGAAAAGGGATGCTTGCGTTCGCCCTTTGATAGGAAGCAGAGGGAAAAATAAAATGCCTTGTAATCTCCTTAAGTTGTGCCCACAGCGCTGTGAAGTGGTGAGTGGGAAGGCCGATGACAGACCTGCAAGTGTTACCCTGTTGTGTGAAGGGGTGCCTTCACAAAACGCCCATTTGCTACTGAGGGGCAGCACAGCAATTTTATCCACTGGACTTCGTAATTCTGACACAAACTAGGTTCAGCCTCTGGAACACAAAAGTTATACGATCTTTCTTTTTGGGGGAGAAAGTCAGGCCTGTTCTGTAACTGACTCCTGCTCGGCCCGCAAGCAGGCATTAACACCTTTATCTCTTGTGTGCAAAGATGAGAGGGCCTGTTCACTTGATTTTTCACTTGCAGCTGTTTCTTAGCGTGCGAATGACATCACTAAATAACACTGATGTAAGGGGAAACCTTTCGTTACATGAAAAACAACGAGAATTATTAGCTTGGCACCTGTGTCTTTCCCGGGCCTCTGAATGCCTCTCCTGCCGCACTGTCTCTACCGAAACTCCCCCCTTGTTGTCCATCCTCGGAAGCGCTCTTCTCCGCCCATTCTGCCCACGGCACCGCCCGGCACGGCAAATGGTTTCTCCGAGAAGCGCCGGCTCAGGGCGCACACGAACCCGCCCGGCAGCAGCTGTCCCGGCCGCAGCCTGCGCCCCAGACACCCACCCCGAGCCTCGCTCCCTCCCGCTGCAGCCGCCCCCCCTTGCCGCCCGGGGCACCAGGCGCCCCCTCACCCGCTCCGCTGCGGGACGCCGGGGCAGCCGCGGGCCGAGCGCCCCCCGCCGCCGGGCGATGCGCGGCCCGGCCCCGCCGGCAGCGCGCCAGCCCCCCGCCGCGCTCGTGGGCCGCCCCGCCGCCGCCCCCGCCGGCGGCGCTGGGCAGAGGCCGGGGCTGGGGCCGCGGTTGAGGCCGGGGCCGGGCCTCCCCTCGCCGCCCCGCCGGCAGGGGCGGGCCGGGCGGTGACTGCGCCGTGGGCGGGCGGTGCGGCGCGGCGCGGCGCGTCCCTGGGCAGCCCGCTGGACGCCGTGCCGACACTCGCGGTTCGGGCCCTTCGCGGGCTGCCGCTGCCTGGTCCCGCCGCCGCCGCCGCCGTGCGCGCCTTGGTGGGGGCCGGTAGCGCGGCTCCCATTATGGTCAGCCATGGCGTGGCTGGCGGGCGGGTTGGCCGAGCTGCGCTGGTGCGCGCTGGTCGCTCTCTTCGTGGCGGCGCTGGCCACCCTGGCCGTCTACCTGGTGCAGTATGCGCTGCTGGCCCTGCGGCGGGGCCGGCCGCCGCCTCCGCCGCTGCCGCCGCCGCGGCGGGACGAGCTGCTGGAGGAGGGCGGCTCGGTGCTGGCCTGGGCGCTGTCGCTGAGCAGCTGGCGGCGGCAGTGGCGGCGGGCCTGGGTGGCGGCGCTCAGCGCCGAGGCGGCGGCGCGGGCGGTGAGTGCCGGGGTCGCAGGTGAGGGGCGGCGGGCGGGGAAACGGGGGCCGCCCCGCCGCAGGGCCCGGCCGGGGGGGTCCGGGCGGTGCCGCCGGCAGCTCCCCCGCGCCCGCCGGGCTGGGGCCGTGGGCCTCCCGGCCGTGGGGCGTCCCGCCGGGCCGTGCCGGGGAGGGCGAGGGCGGCGTGTGCTCCTGTGCCGGCGGGGGCTGTCCCCGCCCGGGGCGAGGAGCGGCTGTAGGGTCACTGGGACTTGCTCCAGAGATACTTGGGGGTGCCGTCAGCAGGGTGCTGACAGCGCCTGCCGGTGTGTTACTGCCCCTCCATGTGCATATGTGTGTATGCATATATGTATGCGTATATATATGTGTGTGTGTATATGTACGTCTGTATATGCATATATTTGGTTGCCACTTGGCAGGAATTTGCAGGAAGGAGCCGGCCAGAGGTGCAGTGTGGGCGCAGACATGGGAGCCGGGAAGGACGGGGAGGAAAGCCGTGACCCCCGCAGCCCCTGGCAGGGGCTTGTGCCGCCGATAACATTGTTCGGGTGCAGGGAAGAGGAAACGATGGAAACTTCCTGCCCTGAGCACCGCCACGGGGCCTGCGGCTGGTCCTTCGGCAAATAACTCCCAGAGCTGGGCTTCCTTCGTGTTGTCTTAGGTCGTGCTGAACCCGTGTGCCTGTCAGTGTAATGCTGAGGGCTCGCTTTCTCCAGACCGCCATGGGATGGTGGGCTTCTCTGTTTTTCATTAGTTTGTTTTTAACCCAGGTCAGATAAATGCCCAAAACGTGGCATCCTGTCCCATCCTATCCTACCCTTCTTGCAAAGGACGCAGCATGGCATCCCATCGGTGGTTTGTAATGGTATGGCTGGGTCTAAGAGGCAGGAAGGTTAGGTGGGGCCGTGGCAACCCAATTCCCTGGTCCTGAGGACTGAACCCTTGCTGTGTCAGTGGAAAATGCTGAGGCTAAACTATCTAGGAAGCGGCATGTACCCAGGTCTCCAAATTCGTGCGCAGCCCTCTCCCTAGGTCTAGGAGGTTCATTTCCTGGCGGCCGCAGCATGCTTTCTTCTTACATGTCAGGGGGCAGGCTGGGGGAGAAGGAAAAGCAGGGCAATGTGTGTGTGTGAAAGATAAGGAAAGCAGTTTAACACTTTCCAGACATCACCGTAAGTTAGGGCAGTGGAAAGAAAATACTTTGTCTGCCTTCTTAAATTGCACGGTGTGGTTCAGAAAAGCATGGGTTGTGCTAAGAAACGAAGGTTTGCCTCGTGCTTGTGGAAGAGCAGAGCCCAGACAGCTTGGGTACAGGTGCTAGGAACTGAAAGTAACTAGAAACAAGCAGCGGCTTCCAGTCCCCGGCCAGAGACCAAAGCCACTTTGACAGGGGCACACGCACCCTCCTTCCCTGGGAGAGCAGCTGGAACCATCTCTTGCCATGAGTTCACTGCCTGGCACTGCACCATGGCGTGGCTCCCACTGTCAGCCTCCCAAAACAATGTCAGCGGCATACTGCTAATGAAATTCCTGCGTGCGAAACAACCTCGGGTGACGAGGGAAGCGGCACTGTCCGCTCAGTGTGAGTAGCAGGTGGAGAATGCTAGTGCTGATGTCTCTGAAAGTATGACCTCACTGCCAAAACAGGTGTACGCTGTCTGTATGAAGACTGAGTAGCTGTCATCACTGCCTGCTGTCACACACGAGGAAGGATTGGGGAGGGGAAGGCTTCTTTCCTCACCTCTGCAAGATGATATTTGGGTTTTCTTAGTTTCGGCACAGCCTAGTGCAGCCGTATTATTAGGCCAAACCAAAAACGCCTTTTAAAACTACAGCACTGATTAATCCTTACTCAAGAAAAGCAGTTTCACTGAATTCTATCGCTGCTCATGGGCTTCGCTCTGCACTGTGCTGTGTACCTTGATATTCTGCTACAGAGAAAGATGAGCTATGATTAGGCCCATAGCTATGTCCTAAGTATAGGTTTTCAGGCTCTACCCTGTATTATGTAGTGAGGTGTCGTGCAATTAATGCATACAAGTTTTGACATACATTTGCAATTCTGTCTCCGGTTCTTCCAGGAACTTCACCGGCAGTGCATTTTTATCACTTGTTTTCAAGTGATGGGTTCGTCAACTAACAATGTTTATTTTTTTCTTTTTTCTTAGGATTCACAGTTGCTTACGTTTGAGGAAGACGACCCACAGGAACCACTTGAGCTAGCAGTTAAACAAGTTGTTAGTATTGTAAAGTCAGCTCAAGAGAAGGTAAACTTCGGGTTTTGTTCCAGTGTGCTTTTGGACAGGAAATGTTAACTTTTCTTATTAGCATCAGTGGAAGTTTTATTTGTCAATACTTCCGTACTCTTGACCTAGGTTTGTTGAGGCTGATAAGAGGTTGCCTTTCTAATGAACCTGTGCAAACTCTTCGCATTGACTCACTTCTTTTGCAAGTCATGAGCAGAATGTGCTCCAGGGCTTCTACCAGATGAACAATAACCAGGGTTATGCCAAGTTTATAGGTGTGCCTTCAGTGAACTCATACAGCAGCCCTCTCCACCCACCCCCACTGTCGGTACAATGGTTCCCCATCCTATTGATGAAGCATGGGGTGGGGAATTCATGAAGAAGGAAAGGGACACTTCTCCTCTGGGGCAGGAAAACATCTTTGTCTGCCTCTTGCTGTTTGTGTGGCTGATGACAGGTTTGCTTCATAAGCTGGAGCCAGGTCAGGATCAGTGGAACAACTGCAAAGTCCTGAGGGTGAAGTCATGACTCTACTGAATCCTGTGTTCAGTGAGGAGCGAGTGGTCTCTTTCTTCCTCTTCCACCCCCATCCCACATACTGGGAAGTGGTTTTCCCTGTGCTTAGTGCATATAAAATTAAAATAAGGCAGAATGTGGCTCTTAGAACAGGGTAAAAATGTATGTATGCTTATTAGCAATGATAGCTTCTGCACTTTCATCCTAATAACTGTAACTAGTAGTCACATCTGAACTGGTGCTCAGCTTTATGCACCTGCATCAAATTAGCCTAATGCTTTTCTTCTTTTTTCTCTTTGTTATTTTGGTTTGCTTGTCTGATTTAGATGTTAAGCAGCTCTACTATGAGTCCTTTGAAAACTATGCATTGCTTATGTGCCTGATACACAACTTATACACACATGCTGATTGGTGGCAGCTGGGGATTGCCAACATGTAAAGTTGTTTGTGCACTTGTTCTCTCTTTTTTTTTCCTTTCCTTTTTTCTTTTTTTCTTTTCCCCTACCAGGGATCCCTGTGCCAGCAGTGGGACTAGAGAGACTGTAGTTGGTAGGGCTGTAGAGTTGGCACTAGTGTTACTCTGTGCCACTGGAAGACACCACAATGGGAAATTGTAAGGTAGAGGGGACTGCTAGGTCTAAAAGTGGTGTGCTGTATAATGTGTGAAGCCAGCAACTGAGGGAGATCTGCTACAAATAAAAGCTAGTGACTAACAGCACAAAAACCAGGTGTCTTGCAGTGCAGCGTCTAAAACGTTGCTGGAAGGCAGGCAGTGCTTCAAATGTGTTTGCATGGGAGATGGCCAGAAAGTTTGGGTCTGCTGGCTGCCCTTGGCCAGTATCAAAGTTCAGCAGGGGTTGCGTGGGGCCAGCTCTGTGCTCAGAGTGCTGTGCCCATGGCTGGACCATGATGAGAGCAGCGTTTCAAGGCTAAAACCTGCTTTTGTCTTGCCTGCATGCCAGAACCAAGGCACAACACTGCAGTCCTAGATTTCCTTGAAGTCATGTTGTACTACTGGGAACATCTCTGCTGCAGTCCTCAGCTAACTTCTGTGTTGTTTAACTGTAGATTCCGACTGCTGTGGCAGCGAGATAAGTTAGCGCCCATGGTGCCCCGTGGGCACCTTAACCTGCTGTGGTTAGGCTTGGGCAGCAGAATGCTGGCTCCGCGGCAGCCTAGGCCTGGGGAACTGTTGGCTGCTGTAGGGCTATTCTCTTGCTCTCCTCTACCTGTGGCTTTGCAATCCGGCACCCTCCCATGTGCAGTCTCTGGTCCTTGTCTGACCTTGGGTTGAGCCATTTCAGTGTGTTAATTGAGCTGTTATACTGCAGCCAGCAATATAATGTGGTTTCACAGCAGCTTAAACCAATATAAGCACATTTTAAAATGTATTGGATTAAAACAGGTTTGCTTACGTAAACTGGGTTGTTCTGAACTGTCCCAAAATCCATTTCCATAAGCTTGTGCACAGCTGCTGGAAAAATTTTTCTGAATTATTCTTACTCCTTCAGTTAAGGTACAACCTGAATATTTATTTGGATTTCAGTGTATAATAACCTTAGAGTGGCACTCTGGTAGCTACTTTCCCTCTTTCCTTAAATGCATACCTTTCTCTAAACACCTCAGGAGTTCTCTTGTATGGTAATTGCCTCTCTTACATATTCCTCGGGTAATACCAAGGGTCCAAAGGGAGGGGTTTTTTGGTGGTGTTTTCTCCCCCCCTCCCCCGCTCTTCAAACTCAGTCTTTGCATATGCAGTTGAAATCTCTCTCTGCAGCTTGTCCAAACCCAAACTGCTGATATGTGTTTGTAACTCACTACTGGTGTGATTGGCTCTGAATGTAGTTTGTGACCATATGCTGCATGTGTATCAATGTTGTAGCATCCCGCAGAGCTCTGCACTTGCCTGAGGCATCAGCTGGCACAAGACTGTTTTCCTGCAACTGGTTCAAGATGCTGCTTTACTTGTGGTCTGTATGGCAAGAGCGTATAGGTGCCTTGGTTCAGCAGCCAGGGCTTGATTTATTGCATGTCGTTTTAAATAGGTATTTGACCTTGCATCAGAGAGGTTGTGGTCATCAAAGGAAGTGGAGGATTGAGGGTGAGAGATCAAAATAGCAGGAAACATGGGATGTGTAATACCTTAACGCAGCTGTATGCTGATAGAGCCCTGTGGTATGTCTTTTGTGGTGGGTGGTCCTCTGTCCTCTTGAATGCTGGGCCACGGAGCATAGCCAGGTGATGAGCCTGCCTAGTACTGGAAGCAAGCCTCCTGCCTGGGAAGGCTCGCATGCAGTCTTGCTTCGAAACAATACAGGATTGCCAGCCAGACTGTAATTATTATATAGAATCATAGAATCATTTAGGTTGGGAAAAACCTTTAATATCATGAAGTCCAACTGTTAACCTAGCACTGCCAAGTCCACCACTAAACCATGTCCCTAAGCACCACATCTATGTGTCTTTTAAATACCTCCACGGATGGTGACTCAACCGCTTCCCTGGGCAGCCTGTTCCAATGCTTGATAACTCTTTCAGTGAAGAAATTTTTCCTAATACCCAATCTAAACCTCCCCTGGCACAACTTGAGGCCATTTCCTCCTGTCCTGTCACTTGCTACTTGGGGAAAGAGACTGACACCCACCTCCCTACAACCTCCTTTCAGGCAGTTGTAGAGAGCGATAAGGTCTCCCCTCAGCCTCCTTTTCTCCAGGCTAAACAACCCCAGTTCCCTCAGCCACTCCTCATAGGATTTGTGCTCTAGACCCTTCACCAGCTCCATTGCCCTTCTTTGGACACGCTCCAGCACCTCAGTGTCTTTCTTGTAGTGAGGGGCCCAAAACCGAACACAGTATTTGAGGTGCAAATATTACTGCTGACAGCTCTGTTTATGACCAGGACACATGCTGACATGTGTGTTCCATAGGTATATACATACTGTCCTTGCCTTGAAGAAGCTGAAAGTTGTAAAACTGGTGTATGCTCCGCAGTGCACTGCTGCAGACACGGTTGGGGAAGCTGCTGGTTGTGAGCTTGGCCAAAGCCATTGTGATAGGGACAGAGCTGCTCTGTAGCTGAAGGTTACACCACACTGCTTCTTGGCAACACCTCTATTTATATGTTGCCTTCACTCCAATTTTGGGCCAGAGCCTAAATATATAGAATGAAGTGGCCTGGTTTCATTGTGTGGTGTTGGTTGTTTTGTTTTAATAAAGTAAACATCAGCAATTTTCTTAGCTAGTTCTGCCAGCCTTTCCATTACTGCAGTCTATATCCAGAGGCTTTGAACTTCACAACAACAAAAAAGGCAACAAAAAAGATGATTCTCTTGATGGGGACTTGGCATAGAGGATTTAGATGGAGCAGACTACAACAGAAGTCTCCCTTCTTTTCCTGCTTCATGCTTAAATAGAAATAAAATGCCCTCAGAGTGCCATTGCTTTAATGAGTGATAATAAGTTGCTATACAAGGAATGACTGTCTTGGATCACAACAGGCAACAGCAAATATGAAAGCTTCATGTTAATTTTTGTGTGATGTATCTTGCCGGGGCAAATGGTGGAGAGAAAGGAGGGCTGTTTTGCAGGCTTGTGAGAGGTCCTGTTTTCCCATGAGCTGTGCAGCATGCCCAAAAAGGTCTTATTCTCCAACACAGCTGTCGTAGCTTCATCTTGGTATCCCTTCATTTGCAGCCACCCTGCTGCGAGCTGGCAGCCTGCATTTGTGCTGCGCTGGGGCGTCGGGGCTTCCAGTTCCACTTGCTTTGAAGCAGGTAGAGCCATTGTGTACCAAAGGCTGTTTTCTGCTCCAGGGAAGACTGGTTTCTCATCGTCGCTGCTACAGTTCTAACTGGGACTCATTCCTAGTTACGTACATGTGTTTATTTCTGATTATTTTTGGTGGGGTGAACTGCCCTGACCATCATGTGCAGTTCCTATTGTCTTTTAACTCCCTGTTCTGCTTGAAAAGCTGTCCTGGAGCTTTGCTGCTTTAATGATTGGGGTTTTTTTACAAGCCTGAGTGGAATCATGGCCCATGCAGCTTTTTTGCCTGTTGGGTTGTTTTCTTTTTTTTTTTTTTTAGTTTCTGTATTAGTATAATCCTTTATCCTTAATGTATTTACTTTTCTTCCATGGTGCTTGCTGTCAGTAAATACGTCGTGAAGGAATTATATTTCCTTCCAGCCTTTATTTACCTTGGCTAAATAAGTTGTTACTTAAGTCTCCTTTCACGATGTTGTCCTGCCTCGTAAGTCACTCCTGTGCACTCATTCTCTGCAGCATCTCCAGTTAAATCCATTTTCTTGAACTTGATGGCTGAAGTGACACACAGCACTACAGGTGAGGTCTCACCATGCAAGGAGATTCCTGCTTCTTTGTGTCTCTGAAAGTACTTTCTTGATGCATTTTAGGCTTCTGATCTCTGTCTCCCGTGGCTGCTTCATGCTGTGACTGACTTGATGCATTCAGTTCTCTCTTCCTTTGGTGTTCCCCCAGTGATAAGTTGCCCTTTGTAGCAGTAATGCTTGTTAATTCTCATACACACACGCTCTGTATTTTGAATTGCATTTCCCTTCTAGTCTTCAAGGTTTTTCAGCTTTTCTGTGTGATGTCCTGATCTTCCTTTATATTGCTGATTCCCAGCTTGCTTTCCTCACCATCACGCTTTCTTTCAGATTTCTCTTGAGGAATTTTGGACGTTAACTATGCAGTACTGCTCGCAGTACATACTTCCCTGCTCGCAGTACTGTCTTCCCCCTTTCAGACACATCCCCATTCACCTTAATATGGGAATGATGGAGTACAAGCTTAATTACCAGGGGGGTGACCCTACTAAAATAGACAAGACAACATAATGGATCTAACCTACTTAAGAACTGCATGTCTTGTCGAAGGAAGACATCAAGGTGGGGATTTGTCTGCTTCAGTGGAGATAATACTGGTTTTGGCACTGTCAGGTCACCTGCCTGTCTTCCAGCTGCTACTTCAGATGTGTGCGGGCCTCCTGTAGGTTTGTGCCACGTCTGCCAGCTCGGCACGGGGGTCAGGGATGCCTTAGCACCCCAATGGCATGATGTGCCTGTGTCTCCGCAACTGAGTCTCTTTCCAAGCTACTGTAGCACAAACAGGCAAACCTCTCCTGTGTTTTATTGTCTTCTGTTGGTCTCCATGTCTTCAGCTATGCTGTCTCTCAAATGGTTTGTAAAGATTTGTGTGTTAGTGAGGCCAAACTAGCAAGTCTATTTCTGGTATGTATTTATTTTCTCCCTTCTTAAATATAAGTACTGCTTCCTGTCCTTGCACCATTTGATATTCACTTAACAGGTGGATTGAAAATTCTTCCTGTCCTGTCTCCTTGTACTGCCTGCTTGTTTGTTTTATCCCCCCTCCCCTTTTTTCCAATTCTTTGAATCTGTATGTCTGTCGGTCTCAAAGGAGTGGATAAATTCATGTTTTATCAGTATCTGCTTTGTTTCTGTTGCTAACATGGTAACTCTCTCTCTCCTGCACACATTCCATCACTCACCCTGCCTTCACCCTGGTGTTTACCATTGTTTTGGAGAACTGTTCCGGGGTTGTCTCATTATATTTGCAGGCAAATTTGCTTTTATATCAGCTTCTGAAAATCCACCCTTAGCTGTGCCTGGGTTAGATGTTGCATTTGTCTTCTCTCCTTCAGTTAGTCTGTGTCACTGGGTAAACTGCTTGGGTAAAGAGGAAATGGTGAAGAAGCTACAGAAACCCCCTCAAGAAGTTAATGCATAGACTCTGGTAACCAAGGAAGATCATGTAATTCTTCTTCTGAACAGCTGAGTGTTACAACTATCAAAAGGCAGAAGTTTCTGACTGGAAAATTTTCTTATGGTGAGGTTTTAAGCTGAGCACACAAACTGCTGTGTGGCCATTGATAAGATAAGTTTTCCATGCCAAAAAAAGAGCCTTCTGCTTCTCAGAGTAGGACTCCAAAACAAACATGGGAAATTGTGGGAGTCCTGAATCTAATGGCATACTGGTCCCTACAGTTGAGATCAAGGCAGCTTTCACTGTGTGACTGCCTCATGGTATATACTCATTTTCTTGTGCAAACTGTTAAAGGCTTATATTACTTACATACTACTGAGTAACCTTGAGTAACCTGCTCTTTCTGGAAATAAATACCAAGTGCAGTAAAACTGATTTCCTTCCAGAAAAAAAGCAGTATCAAGGCCTGTAATGCTGAGAGTTTTACATGCGCTCATGATGCGGTCGGGGCCTGGGGAAGGCAAAGAAGACCTTCCCCAGCAGGGCTGTCAGAACTCCCCCCTGAAGTCATGGCCCTTCACCCTCCACTCGGCCATGGGAGGGGACCTACTGCCGCATGTGGAGAGGGGAGGGAGAACGACTGTCCCAGAGGACTAATGAAGAGGCCATGTGTAATGCACAAATCACTGTGGTGCCAGTGCCAAAACTGAAACCTCTCAAGGCAAGAGGACACCACATGTGAGGAGCAGAGGCACTCTGGTTCTCCTTGAGATGAAGCATCTTCTGCTGCTGCTTCAGGAAGGAAAGAAACTGAAATTTTGCAGCTCTGTCCAGAGGAACCGCAAAGGGAAAAAGTCAAGATATAGAGGGGGAGGGTAAAGCAGGGGGAAGGGCTTTAATAGTTGTGGGTACACAAGTTTGGATGCTTGAGTTTCTCAGAAAAATACTTGTCTAACTCCAACTGTAGTGCTTGTTCAGTCTCCTTCGTTCCTGCAGTTGTTTATCTGAAAGAGAGGTTTTTTTAGGATAATTGTACCAACAATATTAGATATGTATAAGCAAGGTGTGTCACAGCACCTGCAGCTCATTGGGGCTGGGTGCCAGTGTTGGGCAGGCAGGGAACAAAGCCCAGCTGTTCGGGGAGTTTTGCCACGGCAGCTCACCCACATCGTGGGCTAGTGTGGTCAGGGATGGAGGCAGGCGAGGGGCAAGGCTGGAGGGTGTTGAGCACATAGCAAGAATAACCCTGGCATGGCGGTGATGAAGTGCCAGGAGTCAGCTGAGTGTGGGGAGGGATGGCAGAGGGCTGAGAAGGAGCAGGGGCGCAGCCTTTCTGGTGAAGGCACCTGAGGAAGGGCTGGGAACCCCTTCCATGGGAGATCCCCAAAGTGCACAGAGAGATCTTGGCTGGTGATGGGGTGTTTGTGCCAGGGGAGGCTAGAGCTATGGAGGTGCTGGAGGGAGAAAATACCTTGGTCTTGCTGGTAGAAGAGTCCTGGTTTCTTCGTGCTGCTACTTCACCTCACCCTATTTCTTCTTGTTTAGGAGGTCTTGCTTGTCCAGATGTGAGATAACAAAAGAGAGCTGGGGTGTGACCCCTCTGGGAGTCCAGAATTAGCTGGCCACAGCTGCTGTGCGGTGGTGCAAGGGCTTAATTTTTAAAGAGCAGTTTGTTATAAAAATGACAGGTTTTCTAGACTCTGAACCACAACGTGTTGATGACTGGGGATGTCCCTGGTAAGGAGGGATGGGAGAGAGAGATGAGGAAGATAAATGAAGAGCAACTCCCTTCCCAGTAGTCCAGGTGCTACTGTTTTCTTGTGAATATCTATCCTTCCTCTTTCTCTCCCCTGTCGACCAGAAAGGGGTGCTTTGCCTGACCCTCCCTTCTCCTGCTCTTCGTCTGTGCAGAGAAAATAAATTTGAGGAAGCAAGTTGGAAGGGGGCATGGAGGAAGAGGAGTGTAGCACAGGAAGTTTCAGTATTTTTCTTCGTGTGACTGTTCTGGGGAAAATGACCTACATATTTCTGCTCTGGTCTATCAAAATCATCTGCTACACTTCTAAAGGAATGTAACTTAAAAAGGGAAGTGGCAGTTACCGTCTCTTTAATCAACTTCTCAACACTTGTGGCAGCATCTTAGATGAAAACAGAATCGCTTTCTCTTCAAATTCTAGCCCAGAATTCTACTTCTCTCAGTATTCTGACTCCATAATGCATCCTGCTCCCAGAACTAAGGGATTCACCTGATATAAAGACGTATTATTTTCCGTTGACAAATGTGGAACCACTCCTTTTTCTAATTGGATTAAAAATTAACAGACCTCTGTACCTGAAGACCACAGTTATTTTATTAAAAGTGAGGGGAGAAGGGGAGTAGGGCTTGGTAGATGTCTTTGGCAGAAAATAAATTAATGAAGGAGACTAAAAGCCCAAACCCTACTGGTTTGGGCTCCTAAACTAAAGGTACAAATATGAAAAAAATAGATTTAGCATCTCTTGACAAGGTGTAGAAAGAAGAGTGAAAGTTCCACCACCTGCAGTGTCTGTTTCCATCCTTTCCTTAGAAGTAAACATGGTTAAGAAAAAAGTGGCACATGAACTCATCTACCGACTCTCCTGCCGCACTTCTTTTTTTAAGCAGTAATCAACCGCGTACCTGGCAACCTTGGCTCTTAGACATCCAGAAATTCCAGGCGAATGGCTCTGCATCACATGTGCAGCAAGTCCAACTTGCTCTGAATGCACTGAACTTCCTATGCATGTGTGGATGAAATGTGCATGGATGATAAGTTACTGCATTTAGGACATGCAAGTGTCAGCAGCTTTTGAATCAGACCTGTCCTTTGCCCTCCTCTGCCCTCAAAAAAGAGGGAAGAACCTTTTTCTTTTTGAAGTCTTTAAAGAGCCACCGTGCCAATCCATCCTCGTGAATGAAAGGATTGATTCTCCGTTTCTACTCAACGACAAGTAAAATAAGCAGTTAGGCTCTTTGGTCTTGTTAGCTATTAAAAATGCTTAAAAATCCTTTATATTATAATAGCGGGTGTTCGTGTTGTATAGGATTAAAGGTCAGAAATCACTTCTGAAGGAATATAGGCTTTCGGGAAGGGGAGAGGTGAGGAAAACTGATTTGTCCACTTCTAAACTATAATTTGCAGAAGACAAACCTGAAAAGGCAAATCTTGTTGCTTGTGGGTGTGGTCGGGATTTTTATTTGTCACATCAACCCCCCCCCCCCCTCCCCTTGTAATTAAGTCTCTATCTTAATGGATGTGCTCTGAAGCCCTTGATAGTGCTCTGGTGCTTCTTAAAATGTATGCTATAGAGCCCAGGGAGATGAAGTATATTTAAGGAGAGACTGATAAGGATCTTCCAGAAGGTACAAGATTCATTTTAAAGCCTTCAGCTTCAATCCATTGCCTATAAGTGAAGCAATAAGTGCGCAAACATAATTTAATAGCAGACATGCAGAGTTTCCGTCAAACAAATCTTGCAGCGAATTATTTGTCTGCACATTGCATTAATCTGGTTAACTTTGCCTGAGTCAATCTAAGGAGGGCTCAGCTATCCTTTCAAACAGTGGAGCTGTGGGGACAGTAACCACAGAGGGACAGTGACAAACAGCTGTCTTTAACCAGCAGAGCTGTTTGCAAAGTGAGTTTCTCTGACGTAAGCAGTGATTTCTGACTTTTGTACCTGGGGTTTTCCTGTGCTGCCAGGCACTTTCTGCACACTATGGGAATTTTGCACGGCAGCTCCAGCACCTCAGTCGGTTTGCAGAGGAGAAGGAGGAAAAACCATTCAGTGTTTGTAAACTCAATGTGATAACAAGTTATATTACTGCTTATAGAAGTGAGGGAGTGTACTCAACGAAGTCTATTGCAGTCAAGTGGCATACAAACTTTTCCTAGACATTTAGCTTTGTCACCAAATTTCAGGGCCTTTCTTGTTTTGGTCAAAGACTTGAATAAACTTTTAAAGGCTCCTGCCCCTTCCGACCCCACTGGGAACTGGAATTACTCAGACAAAATCCTCTTCTGCAGCAGCAGGGTTATGCCAAAGTTTCGCATTTGTAGGATACCACTAAACCAAATATTGTTTGGTAAAACTAGCTGTCCTATGGTAGGCTACTTAGTTTGGAGCAGAAGAGGATGAAGAACAAACTTCGTCCCCTCCCTTATGCAAAATTGTGATCTTTGAGCTTTTAATAGATGTGAAATGCAAAGGAATCTTTGTCAGGTGAGGAATGACTTTTGTATTGGATAACAATGCAAAAGAAATTTTGGAAAATACCAGAATTTCCAGGTATTAAATTCTGTGTCCAGAAGCAAACACTTGAACTACGGTTTTTGGAAGTGAATGTACAGAAGGAGGTAGGGATGTTAATGAAATTGCTTAGAAATCTCCCACCTACAGAATTTAGCATAATTGTGGTAGCTTAAGGTTCTTCCTTTCCTTAGTTCCTTTCTTGCCTTCACCAAACCTTCTTCTGAAGACTAATTTGTTTTTCCCTTCCTTTGTCTCCCCCCCATCCCCTTTCATTTCTTTAGGTGGTTTCTTGTAATGTTGTGGGAGATTCCGTTAAATTTGTTGTCACTGTCTCACATACTTCACCCACAGCTGCAGAAGGTCAGTCATACAGCATGAAATTGTCTCCAGTTCACTTGCAGGTAAAGTGTTAAGTATTGTTCTCTCTTTTCTTCCTTTTGTTACATCTCATCCCGCAGCTGAACTGAACCTCCTGTTTGCAAAATGCATACAAACTCATGTTAACTCCAGTAAAACGTGTAATAATATTACAGTTTCCCTCTGGGGCAAGTGATAAATTCATAAATTAACCTGCCTCTTTAGGACACTCTGGATAAATAACATGTTGGGTAGACTACTCAGATGTATAGAACAATATCCTTTTTTGACTGACATGCACTCTCAAGGCTTAAGTAACTTTTGCCTTCTTAGACGGTCACTTTGAATTTACTTACTCAGAAACTGGTATCATTCTTCCTTTGGCGAGCCTTAGTGTGGAGCTTGACCTACAATTTCTTTACAGGACACCAGAACACTCTCCAATAACTGCTTTCCTATCCACAGCTTCAGCTCTATGTGAAAGACAAAGGAGAAGATGTCAAAGTTGAGTGGTTCCTCATTAACGCCAATGAAACCAACTTTGAAATCCAGCCAACAGTGCAGGAGGTCAGTCAGTAAGTTTTATTTGTTGTAATGGTAGAGAAGATGAGTCTCCATCCCTTCGGTGAAAAACCCAGTGTAATGTTTTAGGTTAGCAGTAGAAGTGTCTAGAGATAAGGTATCAGGTGAGGCTGGAAGAGCTGAAGCAAAAATGCCTGTTCCTTTCTGCTGGCTGCCTTCAGTAGAAGCATGGAGCAGTTACCTGTCGGCAGTGCCATCTTGAACTGTTTCAGTGACATCTGCCATGGCTCATCTGTCAAAACCCTACATCTCTGAAATCTAGGAGCATTTCTCAAGATTACTGAAGCATTAAAGATAAATCAGGTCTGTATTTGACAGACAAATGACTTGACAAACGTTTTTCATCCAAATTCAAAGGTGTGAAAAATG
Organism: Ciconia boyciana; assembly: GCF_034638445.1. NCBI lineage: Eukaryota > Metazoa > Chordata > Aves > Ciconiiformes > Ciconiidae > Ciconia > Ciconia boyciana. Next base: position 121,574,824 of record NC_132934.1, on the reverse strand, counting down.
TCCTAAATACCTTCTCTCAGAGCAATTCTAAAATAACAAAAACACCCAATTGTAATTATATTCCCATCAAAGTAATTACAAAGTTGCCCCTTCCTTAACTTCAATCAATTGTGAAATCTGGCAACAATAGTTCAGAAACAGCTCTGAAAAAATACAATTATTTAAGGAAACAATGGGTGATCTAGAAATATCTTGATGCTTTTGGAATTGCACCTTATCTTAGTATATAAACACTGATTCATTGGGGGTTTTTTACTGGGACATCCCCTGAAAGAGTTTCTTCATGACTGAGACTCTGTTCTGCCTTTGACTCTTCACAATTATATTTTTTTTGGCATAAACATCGTGACTTAAGCCTTTCTTAGAACAGTGGGTGAACACTTGCTTGTGTTTTGTGAAGTTGGTTTTCTGACTGAAGGCCTCGTTAAAAAATACATTTATTGTATAGTAGAGCTGCTTCTAAAGACCTGTACTGAGTGACCTAGAATCATAATAATTTATTACCACAGGTTTTGTACACAAAAATGTGAAACTCATAACTAAAGACTGACAAGTCTTTTGAAGTGTGTTTTAATGTAGATTTTACTGTGCATGCGTAGCAGTGTAAATGACCTTCATGAGTTGGGGTGGCATGCTGATTATCCACATATTGAACAGTCATTAAGTACTTACTGGCAAATGCCGGTGACTCTGGTACAGTCACTGGACTTCACTGGACTTCACAACCTGCTTTTTGAGAGATGCCTGAGTCCAGTGTTGCAAAGGAGTCGTACCTTGCTGTGCTTTGCCCATATTTTTAAAATGAGCCTGTTAAGTTCTTAATAGTTAAGGGCTTTATTTTCACTTTGAAGTTTCTATTAGCTCTTAGGGAAGAGGGGAGGCAATAAACAAAGAGCTAAAACCTGTGAGCAACCTACACCTCGGAAATTGCTGCAGCTCCTAAACTTAAATGTCAGCTTTTGTGACTTGTTTTTTCCTCTTTTGGAAGCCATATTGTATGTACAAATAAATGCCTTTAATAGCTTGTGATTACCTGCACAGTGGTTTTGCCATCAGTCAGACAAGGTGGATATAATAACCTATTTTCTGTTGATAATAGCTGGGTGAACCTGAGTTGCGTTTGGCAACCTGGCTGACTGGCAGGGCTTGGGTTTGCATGCAGTTGTGCTACTGTGACTTCATGTGCTGGTGTGCCCCAGGCTGGCCACAGTAGCTGTCTGTATGCTCCTAGCCCATGTCAAACCCAAAGTAGAACGTGTTGTCTTAAGCCTTTTTGGTTGGCAGTTAAGCCATTATGGCTTGCCTTGTAGAGGGTGTCGTGATGGAGCATTACTTTCCAAATAAGGATGGCTAAATATGAAGTTGGGCTGACAGGAGGCTCTTCAACCAAACTGCTTTCCGAATAACTATGAAAACATCAGAAAATACCTATGAGTAGAAGTCCAATGACTATTGTTGCTGTTGTTACCGTTAAATAACAAATGTCAGATTAGGTTGATGGCAAAGCGAGAGGCAGCTGGGATTTTACAGTTTGACAGTGTTCTTCATCGAACAGTGTTTAGGTAAGGGCAGAGGAGGGAAATTACCTCCAAACCAGTGAAAACTAACCGTGATTTATCTGCTCATGTAAATAACGTGAGTAATGAAATTGCCGAAACTGAGGCTTTAGACAGCCTAATTTACCTTAATATTTTTTAAAGTAAAAAATCTGTAAGTTGCAGAAATGTGCTGCTGCCTCTTTCCTTGGCGGTTGTTTGAGGGAGCACAGTGTGAACAAAGCAGAGTTTCTGTGGGACTGGTTGATGCTGTTGTATGTTTTGAACTGTAGCGACCTGTCATCAAAGGGCAGTTAGGTAAGAAAGCAGTGAAACAGGATTTCTGTACACAGCATTCCTGGGATTTTTATGAAACACCCTAAATGTTTCTGTAACACTTGGGTAATTGGGAAAGGGCTGTAACTCCAAATGTGTCTGACCTGTTGTGCAAGCTGGAGGCATATCTTTAGGAGTGCAGAAGTCATTGCATGATCATTCTCCTACACCTAAGAAAGGATCAAGGCTTTTGAAATGACAGATTGCCTCTCGTGCCGAGAGCTCTCTGTAATGGAGGAGCATGGTGCAGGGTGTCCAGCGTGGCAGAGCAAAGCCTGTGCTCTGCCGCGTTTGCGGAGATGCAGTTGTTGGAGGCTTGAGCTGTTACTGCCTCGCGGCTTCGTTGTGCTGCGTGGCTGCACCAGCATGAGTCAGGTAGTGCTGAACGCTGGTGGTGCACAGCCACAGAGTTATCAAAGCAATCTAGCAGGATTAGGCCTTCAGTCCCTCACTTGATCTCCCTGCTGGTACAAATTGGGTGTCCTTGTCATCAGTGTGCCTTGTCTTTGCAGCAGGGCCTTGTTTGTTGGCCGTGGCACTCCGGTTGTACGCACACTCCCGTCAGACAGCAGCATGCAGAAGGGTACCTTTTTAATTCTTTGTGTGATTATTGCATTCTCCAGCTATTCTGTATCTGCATCTGTAAATCAGTTCCCTTTCTTTTAAAGGCTTGTTCTGTAATAGTAAAGTCTGTCAGTTGTGGTATCAGGTGAGAAAAGACAGATGAGTCCTCTGTTGTTTAGGTCAGATCTTTGTCTCCTACTTCAATCTTTTATTTAGAAAAGAAACCTCACTGAGATTTCTCCTGTGCTACCTTCAGAGCAGTTGGGTACCAGACTGCCCTTTCTGTGATAGCTTAATTTAAAAATCCACTCCCTGTAGGTAACTGAGCAGAAGAGACTTTCTGAGGAGCGTGACATAGGAAGCAGGCTTCCCCAGGAGCACAGGGAGGGCAGGGGCGGTTCACCATCTTCATACACCTTACAATTAATCGTGTGAAGCTATGTGCGTAAGCAAATCTGTGGTCTGTTCTGATCCCTCAGAGATAGTGGTGCTAAGCGCAGACGGTGATGTGATTTTTGAATGGACAAACGTACGAGTCAGTCCCCCAGAGCAGCATGACTATCTGTCCGAACCGTGCACTTTTCAGCAAGGTTGAAGACCTTCAAGAGATGCTGTAATATTTTTTTCAGTGCAGCACAGGATTAGCTTCTTCTCAGCTGTTGCAAGCTGACATAACTCCCATTAAATCAGTGGAACAGTACCGATCTGCTTATCTGATGACCTGATCTGCTCTCTCAGTGGGGTGCAAAGCAGTACAAAAACTTTAAAACACCATCGTAAGATATAAACTGTTAATGAAACTTCTGTTTTTGTGGCTAATAGCTGTGCCTTCCTAACTCTCAGAACAGTATGTGACTTTTTCAGTGTATATTTCTGGTTTTCCTTTAATGCATAATATAGAAATTTAAGTAATTATTTGCATGATCTTGTTACATTTTGTTGTTGGCAACAGAAACCATGTCTCCTGACAAAGTTAGTCTTCGATAGCTTTGGTGGTTTAGATACAGCAAATTAATTTTTGCCTTAACTTCTTTCTTCTGAGTTTTGAGAAGCATGATTGTTTGTTTCCTCTTAGGGACAGACAGCAGGGACATGTGCAATACCTGAAACGCTCAGAGATGTTTTGAAGAACCTCTTTAGCTCAGTTTCTCCATCTGTAGTGTTGAGTACAAGGCCTACAGATATAAAGGAGGTTCAGGTAAGTCTTATTCCTGCCTAAATCTTTTGAGAAGTGTCCTTCTGCTTTGTGTTCTTATTATATATTCATGACTCACAAATGAGTAAGTTTAACACCATTCGGTGATCAGAAACAACTGGAATGCATTCTTTAAAACAACATAGCCTTTGGCAGTGAAGGCTTTGTGATCATCACTCCTGTCTGGCTATCTGTGGATGTTACACCCCATCACACGTCTGCTTCCCTATATTGATGTGACAGAAGTTAAAAGTATTTTGTATTTGCATATGCGTGATCCCTCTTGTTCTGCTTGCTTTTCATAGAATGTACAGAACACAAGCCTTCTCCCTCAGGGCACTAGTCCGCCTAAACCTCCAAGGGCTCATGAACTCAAACTGCTGGTAAAGAACATCACGGTAAACCTAACTGATCACAGTGCTGCAGGTAACGTAGCCTATGCGATGCTGCTCGTTTTCAAGCAGGGTTGTGGTTTTTTTTTCCTTTCGGCTGAAATAATTTGGAAGTTCTGGGTTACAACCTTCTCTCGAAAGAAGGTGTAAGAAATTGCTGTACTCTGAGAAACAGAATTAGTCATGCTTGTACAAAACTGTATATGTTTTGGTTTATTTAAGTATTTAAACATTTTGATCTTCTTGTAAACAAATCCATCATTGTTGAAAACAAATTGAAATGAGCATATTTATAAAGTTGGTTGATTATTTTCTGGATTTTAGTTTTAATTTCTAAAAGTTATCACTTTCGGTGTACCCAAGATGAGGGACTGAAATTCAACTCTCCGTTAACTGCTAGCAATGACATTGGTTTGGTTCGGTATTACCTTATTTTTACAGCTGCTTTTCTTTACTTTTGAGCAATTTGCTGATTTATCTAAAACTCTCCTCCTCTATGTAAACTCTCCTCAAAGGTGGTGTTTTGTTGTTGGGGATTTTTTCCCCCTAATAAAGTACCTCTGTGAGTAGGGAAGGGAGTACCTCTTGCAAGTGGCGAATGAAGCCAAAAAGGAGGTCACTGCCTAGTGAAGTTGCACTGTTGGTTTTGGAAAGCAGCACCAAGCCTGTCTAACAAGTATTGAGACTTCTTTAAGTGCAAGCATGCCTGCGTCACTGATTGGGGCACAAGCAAGCCTATTTCAGATTTTGTCAGCGGAAATACAAATTTGAGGCTCTGTTGTTTATGGTCACTAACAATTCCATAATAGTCTTTTTAATGGAAGCTTGTGGCTGCTAAATTGGGCAAGGCACTAGTTTTGGATAAATATATCCTACTTGCTATACTCCTTTTTTCAGTTAGATGTAATAAGTTTCTGCCCCAGACTCTTGGATAATGTTGCTTTGCTCATCCTGGTTGGAAGTGATTCCCCTGTAACTTTCTGCAGACTGTTTTTTAAAAACAAATTATTTTTATAGCAGTTCTGGAACTCTTTGCAGTGAAATGTCCTATATAAATAAAACTGCTGGAAACTGTAGATTGCAGGAAAACCTCATTCAGTATTTGTTATTACTCTACAATTTTGTAGTGCAAACTGAGCTTTCCAAAAGAGCAGATCATTTCCGCTGCCTTTAAAACTCATGAGATGAGATGGCTTTATGTGCCTACAGTGCATACAACAGAGGATTCATCTTACGGGAAGCCTCTCTGCCCCCTCCCTGAAAATGAGAGGAAGAGGGGACAATTAATGTGCTCTACTTTGGGAACCCAGATATTGAGAGGCAAAATCACCACTTGCTCTTCTAAAAGGAGATGGAGGGAATTTTGCTGGTTCCCTAGCATCTCTGGGAGTGTAAATGCTTTGGAACTGAGTATGAGAAATAAAGCTTCTTAGTTGGGTTCCAGTGGAAGTACTGCACAGCTGGGAAGATGCTAGCTTCTGGACATAGCTTGCTGCCTTTTAATTATTGTTCCCTTCCCTCTTCCTGGCCTTGTCTTGCAGCAATAATTAATTATCCTGTTGTAACTCTGAGACTCAATAAGAGTGTGCAATATTGCAGGCTAACCTGCATAGATACATAGAGGGTTGGGGAGGAGCGGTTTGTCTGTCTTGATCATTATCATCCTATAAACCGTGGGTGCTAGCATGATTTATAGGAGCTTGTGGCTTTGCTGGAGATGTGTTGGTTCAACTGCTGAGTAACCAGTAGCAGAACTGGCCTCTGCTTATGGGCTGTGCCCATTTTTATCTCCTTAGTTTGTGTATGTAAACAGAGATTATCCTAGATTTGGTACTGTATGGTCCACAGTGTATCATCTAGGGCAAAAGTAATTTCTGCTGTTAAGGAAAAAATTGTTAGTTGTGTACACTAGGGTGTGCGGGGCAGAAATGTTGAAATACCCTGTTCAGTATCAGTCGGTCAGTGGCTCTGGTGTAATTTCAGGCAGAGCTATACAGGCGTTTCTGCCCTGGGCTGCTGAGCTCTGCTGGCAGCAAGAGCAGGCTGCAGAGACATATGGCTGGGTTAACAGAAAACTGCCCCAGGTTCATTAACTCAGGCTCGGCGTGATGTGAAAGCAGCTAAACTACTTACTCCAGGGTTAGCTTGGATCCCAAATAAGCTGTGTGTACATAGTGCTTTGTCTCCTCTAATAACCTTGCCAGGCCCGAGCTGCTTCTGTGCCTCAGATAGGGCTCATCCACAGCCCTGATGCACCACCAGAGGACAACTGAGAGTTGGTGATAGTAAATATAAACCTAAATTCTTCTGGAGAACTGGAGGCAGCGTATCTTTTGTTTGCTTTGCATGCAGTCAATACTGAACTTTTTGCCGCTTTCCTTGATATTTTAGAACCCTGGGACTGAAATGATTTCTGATGCTGTGAAAGCCATACAAAATAAATTGTTTTAAGAGTAACACATTGTGCAAACTATTTCCCCTTGGAGCAGCAATATAACTACTCTAATATGTCAGTTTGCCACGCTATCAAATTCCAAGATCAAGGTAGAGATAATTCTGCACCAGTACTCTAAAATGCCATGAACTTGTTAAAAACTGCAGTCCACAAAGCCATTGTTAATTAACACTACTGTTGTCATTCACTTGCTAACAGAAGCAGCTTGCTTTGATGTCCAAAGAAACCGCTGTGACTGTGGCCAGTAGGAACTTCGAAAACTTCTGGTTTTTTTTAAGCAACTGAAAGCAACTTTACTCCCTCCTCCCATCACACCCACACCGCCACCTCCTTGTTGTCTCCCCATCATTTTTGATCTTTTTATGCCTGTACTCTTTTGCTTCATGCCAGAATTTAAATCAGGTCATCATGTTTCACACTATGTGGAGCTGTGCATAGGACAATGATGACCCAGTCTTGACCATTGCCATTAATGTAGATGGTATACAAACTGAGGGGAGGGAAGAAATTTATTCTGCGGGTGGGTGAGGAAGTGTTTCCAATAGTCTGTTCAAAAGAGCAGTATGTAAGGAAGGGGGTTCTTCGCTTTCTTTTGATTAAGTGTGCCTCCTGGGGACGAAATATTAATAACTGGATATTGATTTTTCTTGCCCTTACAGGCAGCACAAATCTTGCGTGTATAGTTCAGTTGAATGACCCTATGCAGAAGTTTTCCAGCTCTGTAGCCAAAAATGCTGTAAATCTCTTTTGGAAGGAAGAGTTTATCTTGTAAGTAACTTACCTACTGAGGATACTTTTATAGTAAAGCATCTCTTCTTACTTAAACTATGTGAGGTTTTTGAGGGAAGAATGGCATTTTGAAATACGTCCGGTCGGGTGGCCTCAGAAATTCAGGATATCTAATTTCACTCTGCATGGTTATGAGATCAAATAGGTCTCTAGATCTTCCCTGGTAGGTATCTGATTCTAGTAAACGACAGCAGTAACAGGCATAATAAATCACCTGTTCTTTCATACAGTGCCAAAAAAAATGTTAGCAAGGTTTTGAAGTCACTGTACCTTGAAACGTGCATTTGAGGAAATCTGATGTCTCTCCCTTCCCTCCCTGAGTGCGAAATGTAAATGAGCAAAAAAATTGACCATCTAAAAGAATGGTGGCTATGATTACGAAGCGAGTGTAAAACTAACTAGATTTTTTTCTGTAGAACAAAAATGGGACTTTTGGGCAGCCTGCACGGTATTCTGTGATTCACACAGCTTCTGTAAACAAAGTCAAAAGCAAGCAGTTCTAAAACTACTTTCATTTCCACTTTCTAGCAGCAGAGCAGAAATATCTGGTAGCTTCTGTATTGTACAAGTTGAGGAAGGGGGAGTCCCTGATGGTGAGGTGGGTCAGAGGGATGTTTCTTTAGTGGCTTTAAACACATGCACAGGCATGCAGAAGCAGCTTCCCAGGGGAGTGGGGTAGAGATGCTGCCATGCAACATACTGCAGATACTGTGTTCTTTTTTTCCTACCAGATTATTAACGTGAGAGGCACTTCATGTGCAGTGGAGTCTCTCAGTAGGTTTCCTCTCCCATCTCTGTTCCATTTCTCTCTCTCTTTCTATATATATATAAAAAAATGTATTTCAGAGAGTAATGCTGCTTGTTTTCATGTGACATTTTTCATCACTGTCTAGTCACAGCCTGGCATCCACTGTATCCATTCCTTTTCTTGCAAAGCAGAGGCTTAGCTTACAAAGAACTGAGTGTGCTTAGCTTACAAAGACCTGTGCCTGTCCATGCTGAGTGCTCTCTTCCTTGAGGAGTGGTGTGCACTTCTGCATGCTCCTCCTCAACTTGAAGGGGGAGTGAGCATGCACTGCACAGATCTTTTTCTGCCTCCTCATTGCAGTCTGCTGGACTGCGCCTGTGAATGTTATGGAGCATGTACTGCAGAAACAGGAGAGCTGAGTGGAAAAGCAACAGGGGCTGCTTGATTTGAAGGAAGGTGCCAGGATCGGTCATCACAAGTTGTACAGGTCTTGGAGAACACCGGACCCCTTTGCATGTGTGCAGGGGGTGGAGATTATTAGAAGTCACTATAGTCAGCAAAGAACAATTGATATTGTAGAAGAACACTGAAAGGCCCCACCCTTTTATGTTGTCTGATGGAAGTGTGTGCAACAGCTTCTCATCCTGCTGTCAAGTGGAAAACCAGATAGGAAGCTCTCTTCCTTCAGACACGCACAGTCCAACAATTTTAAAAGTCTTTAGTTATGAGGACCTACAGTTTTTGTGGAAAGCCACAGATCAGACAACATTATTCTGTGACAGTGTGCTGCGCTGCCATCAAGACTTAAGGATTAACATGCTGTGATTTCTCCTCCACAATAAGGGGGGGGGGGGAGGGGGCAGGAAATGCACTTTTGTAGCAGCTTTCTATTCTAGAGTATCTCAAAGTTCTTCAGCCACTGGATCTGTGAATCACTTCAGCCATCTGTTGGTAGAACAGCATTGATGCTCGGTGTTGTAGAGGAGACATGTTCCCAGCGATTTTGAACAGGAAATTTGGCAGAATAATACCCTTTCCAACTGAAAGTGCAGAGGGAGGGCAGGCAGGATGTGATTAAGTTGACTGGAATTTGGCCTTGACACTGGGGATAATTCTGGGTTTTCCACAGCGTTTGCTGCTTTTCAGAAGTGCATGAGGTAAGCTTGGGAACTTTTACAGATGAGTGATCAGGATTTGGCTGCATACCTTCTTTCAAGTTCACATCCCCCCACTCCCCCGTTTTCTGTCTTCAAAAACAAAAGTACCCATCAGTCTGAAGACCAGTGTACTGACCACCATCTCAGGCTCTGCTTTGGCTTCATGAGAAGAGCAGCAATAGTACCATCAAGGTGCTTCCTTTCAAGTTTTGGAGGTGCAGGAGGGGATGGGAGTGGCAGGGTAAAGCTTAAAACCTGCTGCATAGATGATGTCCCACAGCATCTAATGGAAATGGGATGCCTGCAACCAAGATCACACCATCCTGAAACGGAGGCACACAAAAATAAAATACATATATGCGTGTCCTTAAGGTTTTTGGCAGAACACCTTACTGAGAAGGTTATAAAATCAAGTTTTACTGGAAGGTTCCTCAGTAGGTACCCAGTTTGCTTCACTGTCTCAATTAGAGGAAAGGTTTTGTATCTGTTGTCTAGTCCATCTTATGAAGTACCGCACATGCCGGTAATTCTGCTAATAGTTCATGTCGGTTCTGTCACACAGAAGCTAGTTCTTGTTATCTTGCAACATCCTTGTGTCTTATTTTGGAAAAGTAATACTGACTCTTCTCCCATAAGACTGTAACTACTTTTAATTACTGGCATCTGTCCTGCTTTTGCAGGACACTTTCCTGCTTTGACAGGATACCGCAGATCTTTGAATGGGTTGTTGATTGGACCTGTTCCAGCATCTTGACTTATAAATTTGATCCTGCCAGGAAAAAATAGCTTCTTAGTGCTGTGGTGTAGCAGTTGGATTAGGGACCAACATCAGCTTGAAGGGAAGTGTTTGTCAACTACTGAGGAGAAAAGAAGCCTTTGAAATTTTAGGCAATCAAACTTCTGCAGCAGTGCTGGAGAGAAGCAATCCAAGTTTTTCTGACTATGATCCCTTTAGTCAGTCTTACCTGAGGTCAAAAAGACACTACGCACACAGCGTGCCCAGCCGCCCAGCAGTGCTGCCATGTAGTGCTGCCTGCCTCGATTAGCAAGTTGTATTGCCTGGCTTAGTGCGGGCCAAGAAAAGTTAGCATGTTGGCAACCAGAACGGGAAAGAGGAAAACCTAAGTGGGAAGGAAAATGTGCTCGTCTGCGAAGGCCTAACATAGTTTCCTTTACTTCACAGTGAACTAAGTGCCAAATCAAAAGCATTGCAACTGCAAATAGTAGAAGATGGAAAGTTGGATAGTAAGTATTAAAACTGAATTATTTTGCATGATCAGCTCGTGAGCATTGCTAAATCTTGACATAAGTCCTCTTTTAGTTCTACCTGGCTGTATAGCCAAAAAAGAAACTGTCAGATCTCTGGAGCTGCATTAAAGCATGGATGTATTCTGCTGACTTGTCCTGGTAGTGAAATCAGGTATGCCTCAAGCATGGCTCTAGGCAGACCCTGGGGGGAAGAACAGCTGTGGAAGGGAGATCAGCCAAAAATAGGCAGCCAAACTTGTACGAAACGGCCAGCTTGGAGAAAATTTATAACTTAAGTTTGTGGTTTTAAACTCTGTAAGCGTGTCCTCAAATGTAGGTCCCAGAGTTGAAATCCATGGAAAATCACGGAGGTCTTGGGCAACACTGATTGACCTGGGTTAAGTGCTGGCTATGTACACCGTTACTTCCATCAGTAATCACGGACAGAAGAGAGAATACACTGTTCATGTGTCTCTGTCCTCCTCTGAGTTAAGGTTACAGAGAAACCTTGAGTTTCTTTCTAGACTGTCAACATACTGAGTCTTCCATGTGCTGATGTCTTAATTTTTCAGCCCTCTAAACTTTTAACAGATCCACTGTGAACAATTTTGGTTTCAAGTTAAGCTTTCCAGGTCTTTCTGTGGCTGAAGGGGAATAATGGGTGTTAATCCTAAATCATTCCTTTTCAAGCCCCAGAGGCTGCCTAGCAATTAACAGGTATAAAACACACTAATTCTGATTATATTGGATTAAATACAAAACATGGGGGCTTAAACATTTTTACTACTTGATTCTGTTGTTGCAGTTTGCAGTTAGCCTTCAGTGGCAACAAAACCCCTCCACTGAACTATTGCATTTGGTTTATTTGGAGAAGCATTACCTTCCTAGTGGGGGTAAGAGGTAGGTGGGTGCTGAGACCAGAGAGCATGTTGAGGTGTTTGCATGAGCTTTGTAAACTTGCTCCAAGTACTTCATGACTTGGGCTTTATTGAAGTGATGACACAACATCATAAATTCTTCTCATATACACTGCATATTATTTTGCTCATACAGAGTTCTGCTGTAGCTAGAAATAGTAACTGTATTTCAGCTCTTGGATACATTTGCTTTTTCCTTCCTATGTCAGGTGTAAAACAAACAAAAAAGAAACAGTACTTTTTGACACTCAGCTATTTCTCTGTGTTTTAGTACTATCAGTTATATTCAACTTAGTTCAGAAAAAAGTTTTAAAGTATTGGCCAAAGCTCTTCATACCCAGTGATTTTAAAAAACATGCTTTTACTCATGGTGTCTTGTGATAGTGGATGAAGGCTTGGCCAATAATTTATTAGGTAATAATATTTTATCTAAGCCATGGTTAATAAGTACTATAGCCAAGTGGACTGTGTTTGATTTTTGGTTTTGGGTTACTGTATTTGTTTTCATTTTTAATCATCTAGATATACAAAGTTGTGCAATACCTTGCATATGATCTGTGATTATTGGAGGGATTGGGAAGTCAAATGGAGGCAAATGCTTTAAAAAATTTCTCTGATATGGATGCTATTTTTTTATTTTTAACAAAAAATGGGACCTATATACAGTCAGCAAATGTATATTGTTTCTTGCATAAAGTTTAGTCTTGCGTGTACCTAAGCATCTTTAGTAATGGGTCTTTCAAACAATACCACTAATGTTCCACATCCTACTGAGAGTGTAACTACTAGCCTGGTTTCCTGAAGAAAAAAGTCCCAATTGATTGTACTGACAATCGTCTCTCCTCCCACCTCCCCCCCATCTTAGCTGTTCTTCTCCTAAAAATTTGAGTAGAAAGCTCAAAATAGAATCATATTAATGAAAAGAGAGCTGAGTAATGTGAATGTACAAGAGAACTGCTGAACTTGCACTGAAGTTCAAATTAAGAAAGAATATTCTTAATGATGCACCAGTTTACCAGGAATCCAGAGTGTTCTCTGAAATGAAAGATGTGGGTAGCTAGTTACAGAGATTGTTCAAGAACCTAATAGTAGTATTTCTAGAAGTTTTATTTCCCCCTAAACATTCTGCATATACAGGGAAAAATAATGGCCAGAAATAGTGGCAAATAAGTAATGTTTCATGTCTCCATTCTTTCCTGTTGCACAGTATTAGGCCAGGCTGAGGAGTAGTCGTAAAATGGAAAGAAAGCTCTGAAAACTGCCATGTTTCTGCCCCGTGGTGTAGAACCAGTTCTTGCAAGTTCTTCCTCCTCCTTTCCCATCTTCTCACCCTTAAACATACTGACAGCTCAGATGCGCGCTGATTTTGTTGATTTTATTTCTTCTAGGTCCTTTATCTGCAAAGGTGACTGTACCTCTAGACTTGTTCAGGAAACAACCTTCTGGGCAGCAAAGCTTTGCACTGAACAGCAGGGCCAGTGAGAGCAGCTCAGAGCCGGGGCCCGGGCTGGGATCCATTAGTGCAGAGGTACTACTGCATTTGTATGTTTTTACAGTGGACCTTTTACTTCGGGAAGTACTTGCAAGTGCTCATCTTGTGCTTGGGACTATCACTCGCAGTGCAGTGCCATTTGTGGCCGACTTAGAGTAGTGCATTCCGATTGCACGGTAACACTTCACATGGTATTTGTGTCTATCAAAAGAATTAGCTGTTTGGCTCTTGAACGTTAGTAAAAATGTTAAAGGAGTACTAGCTAGAAATGTTAGTGTCCTTCTTACTTGACTGAGCTTCTAAGGTGAAATTTTTTTGTCTCCCTAGTTCTCTTTTATAGAACCCAATGAATTAAAGACGTGGCAAGTCTCTTCTCCAGTGCCAGCCACTAAGATAGAAAAGGATCGCACTGTGATGCCCTGTGGGACTGTGGTCACTACTGTAACTGCTGTGAAAACCAAACCTCGTCTAGAAGGGAGATCATCTCCACTGAGCACAGGTGAGGAAGTCCACTTCTTCCTGTGTTCACTCTTAGGGTTATCCATGGGGACCAGGAGAAGTTGAGGGGGTGGGATGTAAGGAAAGGACCAGGATAAGACTGGGAGGGGGGAGTGGGGAGGGATGTAAGGAAAGGCGCTGTTGTCCAGACTTCTCTGATGTGTTGGTGTCAGGGGCATTGTTTGTATTCTTCAGAATCATGTTTTTAATTTTCATGAAACCTTGTTCTTACAAGAGGAGTGGTTAATGCTCCTTTTAATAAACACTGTAAAACTTCATGGTAGAGTGCAGAAGAGCTTGGTTTTGGTGGATGGTTTTCCTCATGACAAAAGTATCAGACTCTTACAGTATTTGCTGATGACAGACCATCCTGTGCCTTCTAACCTTGATCTGTATTAGAATCTCTAATGAGGATTGGTGTCATCTTGTGACAAAGGTTTTTTTTCAGCATGTCTTTCAGGAATAGGTTCTCCAATTCTTCTTGGGATAGATGTGAAAGTAAAACCTCTAAACAGTCTTTGTGTGAAGTCTCACAAAGAGCTGCATTCTTTTAAGTTGTTAAAGCAGATGTTTTACTTAAGTGGGTGTGGTCTAGCATATTACAGTAAAATGTTTAAAAACAATAAATTCCTACAATTCACAGGTCTTTTGGGGTCAGGTTACCATAGAGCATGCATTGAGAATTTGTATTAAACAACTTTCTCAAACACTTATGATTTGAAAAGGCTTTAACATTGGTATAATAAATTCTTACTATTTTTATAATAAATGTCTTGAATAGTCTAAATAACCAAAAAACTTGGTTCTCAGATTCTCCTGTGAAAACTCCAGTTAAAGTAAAGGTGATTGAAAAGGATTTCTCTATTCAAGCAATCCATTCTCATGGTGCTCCAGTCAGCAAAACTTTATCATCTTCTGATACAGGTAATAGAAATGTTCAAAGCTGCTAATGAGAATATGTCTCTCTCTGCTGCACATGGGATTAACGTAATCCTGTTAACGTAACAGCAAACCCACATGGCTGCTGCCTTTCAACAGGCTCTGAGATGTTTATGTTAGCAAGTACTGTGGTTAGGGATATAGCAGTCTTGCAATAGAAGTCTGTTTTTAATTGGTGATTTAAATTACTAATTTTCAATAAATAGCAATGAGCTGTGGTTTGGAGAGGGGAAGTGACTGCAGAAAAGCCAGACTGTCTTTTCTCTTACTTTTGAATGAAAGATTCCTCCTTTATAAAGGCATAGGGGACACTGCACAAAGTGAAAACCCTGTGAAACTTACCTCTAAGGCTTTTGTGAAGTCCCCTCTGTGTGAACAAAAGGCAAGAGGCTGGACTGATGTAAGGCAGACTGAATTCTCTTCCTAGCCCTGCCACTGGGCTTTTTCGTGCTAATGCAAATAGACAATCTTGCTGTGCCTGTTTGTCCACCTTTCTAAGTCACCTGGCACACAGCTGAAGTGCCTTCAGAGTGTCAGGTGGCATTGATAATAACTTTAATTATAAATTCACTTTGACTGTATTAAACCTGATGTTGACTCTGAGGCATTTTGCCTTTTTGGGTTGCAACTCTAAATCTTCAGCATATTTTCAGTCCTTTGCGTAGTCACCATTTGCTCTTTCTCTGTTGCTCTGTAGGCAACAGTAATGATAGATGTGACCCAGTCTAGCTGCAAATGGCACATGATCTGGAGTCCAGTTTTCTTTGTACAGATTTGAGTGGAGATGGGACAATCTGGAGATGATCTAGACTACTCCTGGAACAGTCAGAAGGCTTGCTGAGAGATAGAAATGTATTGGCCAAAAGACAGAAATCTGGGGAAGAGCATGAACCAATAACTGTGAATAGCTGTAATAGCACTTGAATCTGTCCCTACCTCTAGACTAAGAAGTACTCTGATACCATGAAGCAGCATGGTATTACTAAGCCAATTTGGGAAATGTTAAGATAGTGCTAGACTTCTGAGTTGACTCTCTTAACTGTTTACGATATTAAAGATACAAAGCACTTACTGGAAAACTCATCTGAAGACAACTTAGAGCACATGGATATGGACGGTGTTTTTATGGGAGTGCAGGGGAAGTTCTGTGAAATGTTTATAGAATATAGCAGGAAGAATTAGTCATTAGAACAAAAGTTTAAGCCAAATGAAAGAAATACAAAGGAGCATTTGGTATGGCAGTAACTTAGGTAGTAGTTATTGCAAACATCATGCCAAAATAGCAACAAGCACTATGGAAAAGATGCTGTGGCTGTGCCATAGTTCTAAGTGATGACAACAGTAAGAATTAGCAAGTGCCACTGATGCTGTCCTGGATGCTCTCAGCTGTTCCTGGGGGCTTTGCAGTGGCTAGGGAGATGGAAAAGTAGAGGTTTATAATGAGTGTGCAGACATGCGTGGACACCTCGTGCAATACCCCTTGTGCACAAATGCTCTGTGTGCGCAAGTTCCAAAAGTATCCGAGACACTTGGTGCAGGATAATTATTCAGGCCTTGTCTTTTATTGCATTAATGTCACAGTAACAAAAGACAATCCTCAGTGTAATTAACACTGGTGCTACTCCTGCCTGTATTCTTTTGTTGTTAAAACTCTTAACAGAAAAGCCCACCTCAGACAATTAAATATGGGAATTTTTGTCTTGTTAACTTTCTTAGCCTTGTTTGTTCCTAAGCTTGACGAATTTGATTAGTGTGTATTTGCTGTGCCCAAAGTGCTTGCATACTAGATGCCAGAAATGGCCATGCTTAAAAATAAACTTGTCTTTGTCACTAAAGAGCATTTTATAAAGAAGGTTTTGTAGTCCTATGCAATGTTTGGAGGAGAAAAGGAGGTGCACTTTACAGGCTTTGGAGGCAACTTATAAAGAGCAGAGTGACTGCCACTTGGCCTTCCCTATTCTATCATAGTGCCATAGCAAATCTGTAAATGCCAAGCAAGGATGTCTGGAAAAAGAGCAAAATAGCTACCTGAAGAAGTAGTAGCACATGCCAGCTTTGTACCGTGTTAGAACTATGGCTCTTCATGACTGTGATACCTGATGCTCTACTCACTGCTTCTGGATTATAGTCACCGCAGTGTAGCAATGCATTGAAATAATTGGATGTTTTGTCTAGGCTTCCAAAACCTCCTGTGTGCTCAGGCCAAGGGTTTGTAAGTGCAACTTAGGTACCTTTTCTCAAAAGAATGGGTAACAGAAGGCAAAGACCCAATAGCTGGGTAGTGAATTGGAAGATATTTTGGTATGCCTGGTGTTTATACCATTTCTGCTAATTTCTTTGAATTTTAAGTCAAGAACAAACTCTGCCTCTCTTTGCTCCGTTTTTTCCTGGTTTTCTTTCTTCCCTCTGAAATAATGCTTTCTTTTCAGAACTGCTGGTACTGAATGGCACCGATCCTGTTGCAGAAGCAGCCATTCGGCAGTTAAGTGAGTCTGCAAAGCAGAAGCTGAAGTCTCCTAGAAAGAAGAGCACCATGATCATATCAGGGGTGTCCAAGGTAGAGCAGAAAACACTTACATTTAATGCTTAGTACTGTAAAGTCTTTGCTTCACTGAGTGCGACATTAACTTAACATGCGTTCTGCTGTCTCCCATTCAGCAGGATCTAGGTCTGTGTGCCAGTTTGTTTCAATAACTGTTTCAGGTTAACCCAAATCAGGATGGGTTTATTGGGGAGGGTGTTGGTTTTCGATTGTTAGATTTGACAGCCTGACTGAAAATGCATGGTATCCTTGGATGGTAGTGGGATGATTAGGGATCTGGGAAAACAAATTTAGGTGAGAACAGAGGATTAGTACTTCTCTGTGTTTCTCCTATGCAAGGAAGATGCACAGAAAAAGTATGAAAGATTTTTCTGTTTTTTTCAAAGTTGTTAAAACAAAACACTCTGAAAAACATCCTAGTCCTCTGGGCTCTGTTCCAGAGGGAGGGCAAACAGAAGACTGTTTCTCACATGGTATATAGCATTCCTCCAGACTTTCTTCATCCACAGCCTCAGTCTCCCATCTGGTGCTTGGTGCCTGCCTGTAGTCCTTTCCCTGCAGGCTGCTGTATGGACATTTGCTGTCAAGTCTTCCTGTTATGCACAGGACCCCTAAAGAGCTCTGAGTGAAAGCCAAGTCAGTGGGCATGGGTCATGAGATCCCCTCATGACCACTGTCTTGTGCTGAGCGGGGGGAATGAGGATCAGCTGCCACAGTGATGGATGTATCTGCTTAGGAAATGGGGGCACTGGGACTGCGTGGATTTGTATTTAGCTGATATAGATGCCAAGAAATCCTTCTACAAGATGAAAGATTTGATGTTTATTTTCTTAAAAAGACAAAAAAATTATTGTCTCTGCATACTGATACTTCATTACAGCAGCACATGTGGGAAAGAGTCCCGTTATTAGCAATGGGGCCGGGGATAGGTGGGAGGCATGTACTTAATTTTTTTTTTCTCCAGTCAGTTTTTTTTCTCCAGTTCAGGCATGAACAACATTATTAAAACTTGGCTACATGCTCCTCTCCTCTAGTGGAGCTAAGGAAGCCTCACAGTGGCTTTCTCATAGCCCTGAGCAATACAAGTAAAAGTGTAAAGAAGAGAAAAGAACTTTTGCAGGGAGGCTTGTTTTTTTCCAGCAGAGTGGCTTGTGTCAGTGTCGTCTCTTATTTTCACTGGGCAGACCTCTTTATCTCAGGATAGTGAAGCTGCACTGATGATGGACTATGCTGCAGCCATGGACAGCTCCTGCAAAGAAGTAGATCCACCCACTGTGGAGGAAGCTGTTGCAAAAGTCACCCCTGATGAAAAGCTATCGTTAGGTGCTTCAGAAATAGTACCTGATACTGACCCACAGCAAAGTGCCCATAAGACTTGGGATTTGGAGAACGGCAGCCAACAGTGGGACACCAACACGCTCTTAGACCAGACCTGTGAAGAAATATCTGGGAGCTCATTAAGTGTTTCAGAAACTGGGAGCATGAAAAAATCTAAAGGTATGTGATCCTTACCTCTGCTTTAGTGAATGACTGCTTCTGCTGCATAATTGGCAGTGTCATGCAACACTGTAGCAGTTCATCCTTTCTTACTGATTTCTGTCCTTAAACTCCTTGTGATTGTGGTGTTGGTTGAAGCTGTCTACTAGCAGCCATAAAGAGTGCAGTCCTCTGGCTCTGGAAGACATGGCAGGCTCTCTTACACTCCCCTCCATCAGGAAACAGAAGGGCTCACCCTTAGAAGTTGAAGGGCAGCTCACTAAGCCCAACTCGGTTATCTGGGCAAGAAATAACTAGCCACATTGTCAATTCCTCGATGAAAACATGTTCTTATAAACAAGGACTTGTGCTATATTAGCAGCCCCATTACTAACATGAAAATGGCAGGGTTCCACGGTTGCTTTCTGGTATGTTTCTTCTTCACATCTCTGAGCACAAGACTCCCCTCCCCTCACTAAAGTGTGCTTTCAGGAAGCACCACGGCTAAACCAGAAGTACACTCACTCTTAACTGCCTTGTGAACAGTTTCTCCCTTTTCACTGATTTCATTAATACGTAGTTTGCTAAAGAAAATGGAATAAAGGGTAGTTTAATAAGTAAAGGGTCAGGTCATTTTGCTTATGTAGTTACACAGCTGGATAGCTGCAGATTGAAAATGTCATAGGATCCTTTGTGTTTCCTTTCTAAATCCATTAACCTCTGAGACTGTAGCACTAGTTTGTGGCTAAGTGGTAAACACAGGGGCTGTTAGGAAGTCTGACACAAGAGCCAGTGCAGTGGACTATGTGCTGAAGACGTGGCACACCAGTCTCATGGGCTGCACATTGAAGTTGCAAAAATTGTTGTGTTTCTCACCCATCCATCCCTCTCTTGCTTTATTATTTTCTATTCTTTCCTTACCCAGAGATACTGTAAAATGGCTTACTACAAAAGCTCAGTGTATTACTAGATTTTTGTAATCCCCCCTGCACAAGGCATACACTGGACCTCTTTGCCAGGGCTCTCCCTTAAAGCATCGAGGTTTTCTGGCCTTCTTGCAGCTGTATTGCTCCACGTGATAGATCAGGATGGTACAACAACAATCAATTTGACATAGATGGTCAGGCATTGGAAAGTTTTGTGTGTGTTTAGGGTGGGGGAAGAGGCTTAATTGTGAAGGGATGTCTCATTTGGAGCCTGGAAAAGTGTAGGAAGCTGTATGAGATTTTGCAAAACCTCTGGACTCTTCTTTAACAAGCAAGTGGAAGTTTGAATTCTAAAACAAGCAAGTGGAAGTTTGTATGTGAACTGTTGTCTAGTTTTCTTTTCCCTGTGCAGTATGTTGCAAAGAGATCAGGCTTCTAAAGATCCTGTTTACACGGTGTAGTATAGAACTGCTAAAAAGTGCGAAGTATCTCTTATATTTGAGAGTTGTCTCATCTTGAAAAAATATTTTTAAAAAATGCTCTCAAATCCCTTTCTTTATATACAGATCTCTTCATGGAAGTCTTATATCTCTGCTTTGTCATAGCTGAGTAGCATTTTATGGAGTCAGACGGGAAAACATTTCCATATTTCCAACCCCCTGCCTTCAGTTAGCTTTGAATAGTTCAAGGTTTCTGTTTTGTCAAACACTTCCCCTTTAAAAAAAAAAAGCACACTAAATCAAATACAACAACAAAAAAACTCCAAAAACCCCAAACAAAACAAAACTCCCCTCTGCTTTAAAAAGCCTTGTGTATGGTATTAATGTCTTAAAGTTAGCACTGTATGTCTTTTTTTTTTCCTACTCTTGCATATTTTTGTTTTTTACCTTTCTGACTTCCTCTTTCTTACCCATTCCCTTTTATAAACGTAAGAGGACTACTGTGCCAACCAGAATTAATTACCTACACAGTAAGTTATTTTTGTCTTATTTTTTTAAGAAAATGTAGCTTTACAATGGTACACTCATTGTAAAAACTGAAGCAAAACATAGTTTGGCACCCGTTTTCTTCTTCCCCCATCCATTTCTTTCCTCCCTCCAAAATTACCTTCCTGTGCTCAAGTGTCTTAGCAGACAAGTCTGCTGTAACAGATCGTTCTTCTGGTGGTCGTGCTGTCCAGGTGGATCATGCAGAATGGACAGCAAGAAAGGCTTGGAGGGGTGCTCTACATTCCTGATCTCTCTCCATCATGCCCATTCTTGTAGTATCTGGTTATCAATCAAACATCTGCTCATGCAAACCATGTGTGACCCCATAACTGTATATGCATATGCAGAATGCTTATTTTAAAACCTGCTGCTTACAGTTTTGTAGATCTCTCTTCTAGCCTAACTCATAGAGCTACAAGGACCTTAGCAGGTATTTACAAAATCACTTGGATAAAAACTGTTTTGGAAGTTGGGAAGGAATGGAAAAGGTGATCTCTATTCGTATCCCTGTAGATGTGGAAGGAAATCTTCCTTCATTAATAAAAATGAGATTCAGAAGTGATCCTAGCCCCACAAGCATTTTCAGAACACCCTAAACTAGTGCACAGGAGCCTATGAAGACTAGTCAGTCTGTACAGCACTCTTGACATGCTCTCTGCTTATCTCCTGGTGTTAGGGACAGAGTTGGCATATGGATCCTGTTGAACTCGAGAAGTAAGCATGCAAATAGCACGAGCATCGCCAAGCTTGTGATTTGCCCTACCCTGCCTTCTTAGCAGGGGTGCATGCCTCCACAACAGCTGGAGCCACTGTCAGGCAGCACGTACCAAACTGGCTAGAGACTGATGAGTGGCAGTGGGGTTGTGGCAAGCTTCCAGGTAGCAATGACCTCACTACCTCCGAAAACACAGAGAGCCTTCATGTCGAGGGGCTGCTGCCTGTGCTGAGCCTGTGCTGCTCTCAGGGAAGCACTACCTGCAGTTTTCCAGCTGCAGCGAGTTGTCCCAGGCCACCGGCACAATTTTTGCAGCATTCTTGGGTCGGTTCTATTTCCTAGTATAGGAAATCACTCTGAATGGATAGGACAAAATAGCTGCTTATGGATAAACCCTTCTGTCCTACTCCTTCTTTTGGCACAGCTTCAGCTGCAGCTGCCAAGACTGCTGGGCAGAACAGCTGACTGCTAAAACAAAAGCCACACAGCAGCAAGGCATCAATCCCCCCCAGCCTTTGCATATTAACAACTGTCAGTATCATGGGGTTGAACACTGTTTCTTTTATGCTTTTGACAACAGCTTGAAGTGGTACTGCCTTGCCAAAAAGATCAGTCAGAGGGTGATGGGAGAGCAGTCAAGATTCAGATCCATGAGTTACAGTTGCTTTCAGCTGACTTCTGCTTCCATCCCATCATGCCCTGTGAGAAAAGTCTCAGCAGCAGCAAGACAAAACATGCTAGAATATCCTTCCAGGTGCTGAGTGCGTAGTCCTTAAAATACAAAGTAGTAATCCTAAGCACGTTTGTAACTGCTCCAGTCTGAACAAAGAAGCATCTGGCTGTGTGCAACAGAGCTGCCATGAAATACCTATTCTGCAGCTGTCGCTGTGCAAAATGACACGCAGCCTGTGTCAAGTCCTTGGGGAACAAATCTGTAATTCTAGCTATTGCACAGTATCACATGAAATAATTGGTCTGTGTGTTGCTTTTTGTATCCATTTGCAATGGGATGAAAAGCAGAATCAAGACCGTGCAGTGACAGGAATTAATAGCTGAACTGAGAAAGAATCGGGAAACCTGATAGCGGTGCAGGAAGGAGGTGTGGAAGCTTTGCCAGGGAGATGACTGTCCTCAAGTACTAGTCTGACTGCCAGAAGGCTCCTGTGTTGGCTTGCTACCTGGGTCCTCCTTCATTCAAATTGGCTTGTGCCACTTGGACAACAACACTACCCAATTCTGCACAAAACTATTGCTATTTTAACACTGGGCTTATGTACTGACACCAAGCTGAGTATTGCTGGTAGCTCGGAGCGGTGTCCCTGCCACCTGCCACTGAGCTGCCTTAGACATCAGGCATATGTGTGGACGTGGAAAGGGAAGGTGGAATTTGGCAGAACGGTGGCTGCAAAAACAACCTGAGCTCGTAAAGAGAGAAGAGTACTGGTGGTTGGTGTTGGCAACATGAGTCCTGAGTCCCTGGTGAGATGACAGCTGCAATTGCCTTGGCTGCATAATAGGTTTGACATGGGATCAAGGGAAGGAATACAACAAAATAAAGCAACCTAATTTACCGCAGAGGGGATTTGAGCAAATTTCTGAACCTATTGGAAGCAGATGTAATATTATTTTTAATCTGCTTAAAGTGAATTGCTATTCCTAACAGGGTTTTAAAATAGCAAATGCTTTGTGATTGTTATTCTAGGTGGTGCTACCAAATTTGTATAGAATACGTGCTGTCTGGCTTGTATGGCCCTACTGCATGCAGGTTCAGTGCCAGGTACTGTTCTCCGGCACCAACAGTGTCCTTCACCTCAAATTAAAATCCCACCTTCATGTTGTGCATCATGGGCTAGTATTTTCTTTTCAGTTCCTTTGATCTCTGAAACAACAGAGAGTAACATTACTTCCTCTATTTCATTCTTTTTATAAAATATTCTGTGCTTTTATTGTATTGGAAAGATTGGATATGCCTGTTTGACATGTGAGAACCCAGTGTACAACCCACACCCAACGCTGTGCATGTGTATGTTTGAACACTACCATAGCTTTCAGAAGAGCATTTGAAACCAATAAAGTGTAAGGAAGGAGACTTCCACAAGATGTGTGGATTGACTTTAGAAGCTGAAATCAGAGGATTAATATTTGATTGCTCGTAGGCATGTTTCACAGTAGCTTTCCTTCCTTTTCAACAGCATCATTTCTGAAAGAACTGAAGGAAAATTCCTTTTTTCTTTAGTGCTCCTCTAGCAATATATGTGAGCTCTTATCTCCTGAACATTTCTGCTAACTGTACAAGTGTGTGTATGTGCATAGATCTAGAACTACCACAATCTGTCATGATTCAGTTTGCATGATACTTGCATGGAATGAGGAGAAGAGGAGAAATACATACTTCCATGGAGTCTGAATTTCTCAGTGGTGTTCAGCTGGGAGAGAGCTGGATCAACAGCGGGGCAAGGAGGATTCAGTAACATGTAGTGTATGTATGTGTGCCTCTGGCTGAAAGCACGACAATTGCTCGCATTTGCCAATATCTGAAATCACTTGTTCCAAGGTGGAACTCGTACTATTATGGCCTCTAGGTTACAAACCATCAATATTCTTGCTTTAGATTCACCATGCTCTTAGCTTTCTAACATTGTTTGAATAGTTACCAGCGTGATGCTTAAACTGGAAATGTTAAGACCAAGGCTTTTTTCAGTCGTGCTGCAGTTACAATTAAAGCTGAGCTCCAAGAGGAAAGCAGCCTGTTCTGTCTAAAGTGTCCTGCACCTCTGCTGTTTGCTTCCGCAGGTGGGATTTTGAAAAAAAGCGCGAAGCTCTTTTTCCGCCGGCGACATCATCAGAAGGATCCAGGAATGAGTCAATCGCACAACGATCTTGTCTACCTGCAGCAGCCACTGTCAGAGGAAACGCGCAAGAAGGGAGGCACGCTTTCACGTATTCTGAACAGAAAGCTCCTTTCCAAAAACAAAAGCAAGAACAAACTGAATGGTGCTTCAGCAGAACCATACGTATAGGACTGAACACTCTCTGATGGGATACTTGCACATCAGTTGACCATTTGTTTACAGAGCAGTACTAGAGAATACAAATACAGCTGATGACTTGCATAAAATGATGTTCACTAATACAGTGGTCCAGAAATAAACAGAAAGCTTGTCTTTTTTGTTTATTTTTCCAGAATGCTTTTTCTGTCTGATTATAAAGTTGCTCCTCCAAATACAAGCAGCGCTAATTGTATCATGACAGCTTTTGGAGGGCCATGTGGTGTATTGTAGAAGATGAAGGAGGATGGGGAATGGTGGGGAGGACCTGCATGTAAGCACATAGTTTACATTAACGGGGAGCTAAGAACTGAAACATCATACCTGCTCTATGACCAAACCACTATAAAGAGAGAAGATACCACTGTGCTTCCTTACTGCAGCCTGGCATAGTAGCAACGCAAGTCTCAACTTGTTTTTCTAGTCAGGTTGAAAGGGAAAAGAGAGACCCAGATCCAGTTTGTATTGTAATTTGGAAACGGGTAAGTTTTCAGAAGCAGAACTAAAATGCTGATTAAGATAGCCTACTGTAATAACTGTAGCCTGCTGTAATAACTGCTCAGTCCATGTAGGTGGAGAGATGCCTTTGATATTAGCCATAAATCAATCAATTATGCAAATACTTATACTAGCGTATTGTTTAACGTTCTGTGCATAAGTTATGCTTAAAAAAACAGAACTTCTTTTAAAGTCTACTTGAGTCTACTCGCAAACAAAACATTTACAAATTCTTATATGTAGCTTTTCCTCCCTGTGTGAGAAGCTGCGTTGCTAATGCAAAAGCCTATCTTATGGCTCTAATTCCTTCTCCCAAGTACTTGTTAGACAAGTATATTAACCATCATATCAAATGCAAAGCTAGGAGCAATAAGCGATGAATAGAGCATATTTAACCCTATAATGCTTTTCATTAAACAGCTTGTTTTACTTGCCACTTACTGAGACCTTAGAAAACACAGTTGTGAAGAGAGCTTTTTAAAAAATAATAATAACAATTCCCTTCATCGTCTTTCAGTTTCTAGATCTACCAGTATTGTCATGTGGTGAGAGGTTGGTTGGGTGAGTTTTTTTTACTTTTTTTCCTCATTAAATATTGCAGCTGGCTCCTTTAAATTGAAAGGAAAATCTGACGAAAGTAAAGGCATAGTTCTTGTTTTGGCTATTTAGAAGAGTAAAATGTCAGTGAGTATTTCACAGGTACCATCTTTTATGCATACCTGTACTTTTCCATCGTCTACATTCCTACTGAGGACAAAGAACCAAGCCTGTTCTCTTTAGCCAAGAAAAACATCCATTCCATCTAAATTACTGACATGAATGGATGATAGATTTGTGCCTGCTTTGCCAACAGTGTTTCCCCCCCTCCCTTTCCTCCCCTTAAGACATCCAACACTGGCAGATATTTGGGCTTTCAATTTAAACCATTCTTCAAAAGTAGAAAGTCACTGAAGAACAGAAACACATTCAAAACTTCTGATGGATTCTAGATTCCTTGGTAAATACTTTTACAAAGAATGTACAAGTAGAGGGGGTTTGGTTTCTTTTTTACCAAGAAAATACTAGAAAAAATGAACTGTCAAAATCTTTTAACTGAGCCTACTGTTTAAAAATACTGTTTATGTGTAACCTCCTAAAATCACTGTGGTAGTACAGCAGTCCAGACTATCAAATAGTTGTACGTTTAAGCATGCTGCTTATTATGAAAACACTTGAAGGCATTTTAATATTCTGTGTTTTGAAAATTGGTTACAAATGAGTCTTCTAGAGCTGTAACGTGCTTAGAAATCCCAGTTCAGTAATACAGGTTTGTCCAGCTTGAACGTGCTTGAACAATTTGTTTATTGTCAATTTAATACGAAGTAGAAGTTAGGTTCTTCATTTGTTCTACAGTGGTTCATGATATGAGCATTAAAAAACCTGATGTTACGTTCTCTCAACATACACTTTTTCCCTTGACTTTACTAGGAGCTCTTTTCATGCCGGGGCAGTGTGGGGGGTCAAATCCCTGCCGTCTTTTAAATGCTCACTCTTCTTTGCTGAAGGAGAAAACCACAACTAGTCACTGAGTTCAAGAAATCAAAGTGAGACTGAGCTCCATGGGTAGCACCCCCTTACGCTAAAAGTGAAGAGCTGTGGAATTGGGAAAGTAAAGGGAGCAGGTGTAACACTACTTGAAGTCTCCTTAAATTACTGAACTGGGATTTTAATATACAGAAGCTTTATCATGTACTGTAGAATGGGGTGGAAATAACAGTGAATAACTTGCAGAATATAGGAGTAGGGTTTGCTTGTAGCTTACCCCAAAGAACAGATACATACTGAAGTGGTTTTTTGGTTCCTCTTTCTTAAGGTCTTGGTGATTGCCTAAATGCATGTCTTGATGGTGGGAACGAGAACATTCTATACTGAAAACTGTGTGAAGGTTTGGGCTCATATATATTGAGAGAGAATGAATTCTTAAGATGAGGAAAGCAAGGCATTCGGGGTAAAAAGGGAATCTTGGTTTTTAATTGCCTTCACTCCTCAGGAGTGAAACGATGTTTTGATGTTTGAACTCTATATCTGGCTGGTGTGTTCCTCACCTTTTCCTACTCCTCTACAAATAATATATGTCCTGTTGTAAAAACAAGCTAAAGTACTAAACACAAAGGGAGAATTGAGTTGCTCAGTCGTGATAACCCCAAAGGCCCATAATAATGAGTCCCATTCCCACCTTCCGAGACAATTAGGTTGTCATTTAAGATCAGGAGATCTGAGTATGTACATTTTTTGTGTACTAGTATTTAGGTCAGTGTGAGTTGGGTCCTGACAACCAACGGGAGCTATGCTACAGGTTTGGGTCAGGAAGACTGGATTTGTAAACTGGCATAACTAACACTGCGATGTATCCTGTCAGGTGCCGCATATTTCCTGTGCAGTTGTATGAAGGGTGCTGGAGGGAATCATTTTGCTCTTTTATGTTTTGCATTCTTCATAATTTTAATAACTACACATTTGAACAGTAGAACAAATCTCTGCATGATATTACACTGAAAAATTCTTGTTTTCTGTCTTCCAATTTAATTCCTTCAGAACAATAGCTTGGAAACAACCTGTGAAATCTTTCTTCCTTTTTGCCTCTTTTCTTACACTTTTGTGTTTCTAGATGTTCTGTACAGCAAAGAAGGCATGGTATTTATTTTATGAGGACTAAGAGATGAAAGCTTGCTTTTCCTGTCTAAAGAATTTTTCTGCCCGTAATTGAATCTTCTTAATCTGTGTTTGTGGTTTGTTTTGCTTTATGGCTTTTTAGCTTTTCATCTGCCTTGATGGAGACAACCTGCATCCTTACCTAACCAAGATTTGCCTTGGCTTTAGTGTGAATTTTGACAGAGTAAGTAGTACAAGAGTTAAATTTCTCTTTGTAGATTAAAGCAATAAAACTACCTACTATCTCAAGTGTGAATACAATCTAGGTAACTTTCTTAAAGTGACTGAGAACACTTTAAAAGTCACTTTAAAGAGGAGGGGGTCCTTTATCCCTAGGTGACCAGTATTTCATATCCAATTCACCCCAGGAAGAAAGGACAGTCATTTCACTCCTAACTATATATGAAACTTGTGAATCTTAGGCAGCAGGAAGGAGAAGGGTTGCCAAAGTGGAAAAAAGTTTGTATTAATTTAAAAAGAAAAATACCTTTGGCAAACTTCTTTGACTTAATGGACAGGTCATAAACTGTGCAGGCATAAATACTGGGCTTTATTCTTATGCTTTCTGTTAGATTTTCTTTTTCCCCTGCTTTCCTTGGGAGAGAGACTGGGGCTCCAGGTCATACAGACCTGTAGTTACTGTCTGGCTCTTGAGAGGACTTGGCTTCCAGCGCTGCTTTTTTCAAGGTGTTCTATTGCCTGGCAATGATACCAGTTTTGAGGATCGCTGAAATTTTACAGCATTTCCTGGTATTGCATCTCCTTGCTGGTTCTAGGTGGTTTTCAAGTGAAAGCTTTCTGCTGTGTATTTCTTGTAAAGTTTTGGTGTTCTTTATATGCAAAGTATCATAGCAAAAAGCAAAGTCGACCACATAAAATGCTACCAAATGTGTATGGGGAAGGAAAATAAGAGTCTTGCTCTTGTTTTAACATCTTTTTCAGCTCTGGTAGCCCTAGGTGTTAGAAGCAGCAAGAGCTCTATACAAGGTGGGAGCCACGTGACTTTTTCATTTTAGTTTATTGCAGTTTTTGAATTGTAGAGCTGAAGTTTGCGATAAGTGCTTATCCTGGTACAGAATTAAGTATACCGTAGCTCCGGGCTAAGACATTCCCAGTGTGAGTGGGAACAGCTGACCTCATGCTTTGACCTCCACAGGACCTAAGTGGATTTATTCATGTGTTTAAAGTCAGCATATGCTTCTGTACATTGCTAAGCCACAGTCTTGGTGACAAACAACTCAAGATTAACTATATAACAAGGGTGATTAAGTTAAGGGTGAACAATATCATTTCACTCAGGATATCCAAACTGTTACTATGCAAGGTGCTGGCATGGTGTGAAAGTACCTGGGAAGGATGGGTCTGAGGTCTTTCCAATACTATAACTCTGTATTTCCCAATAATGTATTATGCTCTGATATTCCAGGTGGGGTAAAACATTTTTTTTCTAGCATTCAACTGTGATAGTCACTTCTTCTGTGGTGGTTTGTTTTTTTCTTTTTTCTGTGTGTACACAAAATTAAGTTGGTGCAATTAAGAAGTCTATGATGTACAGATTTATTAGATCACTAAAAAGCCTGAGAAGAGGATTTTTTAAAGAAATAACTACTGCTGTACATACAATAAAAGCCAATTGTCTGTGTGTAGTGTGCTGTCCTACATACCTAGTCAGCCAAGCGTAACAGATGGTTTTCTACTCTCCTTCACTAATTTGACCTGTTGCTTAACACAGTCCATTTACTTGTTTATTCAGGAGCAGAGTTCTCCACCTACGCTGCGCTGGCACTGTGGGTTGTTTCTGATAACCCCGGCCACATCAGGCGGCCCTTTCTTGTGCCTTGAGAAATCGCCTGAAACATGGAATCGGTGGGAATCTAATGGAAGAAGGAATTGTGGAACTCATTGTAGTTACTCATTATTTTTCTCTCAGTTATGTTGTTCTATCCTGAAACCATCTGTAATTTCGGGGACAAAGGGGAGGAGTGTTAGGGCCTAGATCCTCTATAGAAGACACCAGTACTAAAATAAGCACAGCCTGGAAATAAGGTTCTCTTGTGATCATTTTACTGAAACAGTTATGTTCTCAATTAATGCTGCCACAAAGCCCTACCAGACGGAGGGGGGGGAAAAAAACAACTTTTGGGTTTTTTTTTAATTTTTAAATTAAAATTTTAAACACCAAAAATAGGCATTCACATGAAAATAGCCATGATAGTGGTTTTATTTCCCTTCCCAAAGTGAGTGCTGTACCTTCTTTTGCAAGGAAATTGTATGTTACCTTACTGGGAGTTACTGCCTGCATTTCTATGCCTGTTTATTTCATATTCTTGAAGTGCTTAGCTGAAATTTCCTAATAGTCTCCCAACAAACCTTCTTACTTTTCCTTACTGCTGTCATCTTGGGTGAGGTTTTTTAACTTGTGTGATGCCATTCGTATACACTAGCAAAAGTGACAAGACCTATCAGAGCCAGAGCAGGAAATGGATGTAGCACTAAGTCTGGCACCATGCTCTTTCCTCCAGTTCATCATTCTTAAACAATGAATGGAAGGGATCTTAATTTTTTTTCATCTCTCTGCCCCAGCGAGCCTGGTGTAAGATGCAAGTCCACAGTCTGATGTTAACTCTGCAGAAAGGTAGGAATGCTGACCAAAAAAAATACAGAAATTATTTTGGAGCTGCTGGATCCAGACTCACATGCATTGTAAATCCAGACTGCTTCAGCTACGAAACATACAGATAGCTATTCTGAATTAGTTAATACTTATTCTGACACAAAGTGAATGCCCTTTGTGCACTGGATGCTGGAGAAACCTAGGCAGAGGCCCAAAGACAGCATTGTGGATGTTAATATGCACTGAGATGTACAGGGAAAATAAGTAAAAGCAGAGTGTACAGAACTAAAGGCCAGTCGGCTTCAGTCTTTGAAAAAGCCAATGACCTGTACATACGGTTAGATCCTTGAAAAATTCCCCTTATTACTCCTGTGCTCATTGAAAACTTTTGGTGAGTCATTTTTAAAGAATAAACTGTTCCCCCTCCTTAAATTAACATTGTTTTACCAAGAAGCAACATTTTCAAAAGTCAAATGCTGCATTGTTTCAGTTTACCCAAGCACTTAAAAAGAAGAGAGTCACGATACAAGACTTCTTAAAAAGAAGAGAGTCACTACACGTTCCTCTTGAAACTGGGTACTTGTGCAGGGGACGTGGGATGGGTAAGGTGAGAAGTGAGAAAGGGCCTGGCCTTAGGCAACTGTTAAAGGCGTAGCTGTGAGAAGAGCATATCCCCTGGAGAGGACAGAGCTGGCGCCTGCTTTCCATCATCTTGGAATCTTCAGCGGTGCTCTTACTGTGAAGAGTGGCCAGTCGCACCACAGCGGCAGGGAGCACTGCATAAGGCTCTGGAGGGACTCCATTGTAGGCGACACTTCTTACTGGAGGTAAAAGCTGGGGCGTCTTGCTGGAATACATAAAGTGTAGGTACTTCTTGGCCCTGGCCTCTGCCCCTGGAGGGGTGTTCTTGGCTGCGCAGCACATGTTTCAGCTGGGAGAGGGGCGAGCACCACAGTAACCCGAACTGGGGGCTTAAAACCCCTTGAGCTGAGGAGGGCACCGAGTCCACGTCCTTTGTTTCCTGGGCATCAGGTCTCAGCGGTAGGCCTTTATATGAAAAAAATCAGCATCGCTGGTTGTTCCTGAATGGTGTGTGCGGCCGTGCTCTTTGCTATTGAGCACAGCAGGGCTAGGCCCTGCTAACACCCAGGTAATGCCAGACCGACGAGACTTTGGAGCGCTGAACCTTATAGCCTCAATGAGGTTTAGGTACGGAGGAGACAGGCACTCGTGTACTTGTTCAGGGATTAACTGGGGGAAAATCACAGGGCCTACAGCCTGCCATCTGCCTGACATGGAGTTTCTATGAACCCTTAATGCCTTTGGACGTTAAGGGGTCATAGAAAAACATAAAAAAACATAAAGTCCCACAAGAAACGCTTGTGGGACTCCCACCTCGCAGCTGACGCTGTCCAGGAGCAGAAGGGAAAAACCCAGGTTATGGCAACCTGGGTGCTAAGCCAAGTTCAGTGGCAGCCACCCTCCTCCTCCAGCCCAGCTCAGGGCCGAAGCGCCGCGCCGGCAGCGCGGAGGGCGGCCCGGGGGAGCCGGCCGGGAACGGGTGTTGTACCCGCCTGGGAACGGGCCCGGCTGGGGGGACCCGAGCGACGCGCTGCTTGACGGTCCGGCCGCCGCCGGGCAGGCCGCTGCCCTGACAGGGGCGAGCCAGGGCGACGAGGGCGCCGAGAGACGGACGGCTCCTCCGCCGCTCCCCACCCGCCGCCGGGGCCCGGGCCCCGCGGCCCTCCCCGCCGCCGGTGGACTACACTTCCCGCCGTGCTTTGCGGCCGGCCGCGCCGGCTTCCGGTGGCGCGTGGTTTCCGGAGCGGATCGGAACCCGGAGTCCGGATCCGATCCGGGTCTGGCCATTCCCCGGGCAGGTAACGCCGGTTCCCCGCGCTCCCGCCCGCCGCCCCCCTCCTCCGCCCCGGCCCACGCGCGGGACCCTCCACGCGGGACCCCCGCCCCGCCGCCCCGCGCCTGGCCCGCGCGGCCCGGCCCGCCGCGCCTCCTCTCGCCGCCCCGCCGCTCCCCAGGGCGCGCGGCGCCGAGGCGGGGGCGGCGGCGAGGGCTCCCGGGGCGGCGGTGGCGGCGGCTGGGGCCCCGCCCCCGCCTCCTCCTCCGCCGCCGCCTCCTCCTCCATGCCGCCTGTTCTTTGTTACAGCGGCCGCGCCGCGGCGCGCGGAGGGAGGGCGGTAGGGAGGGGGGCGAGGCGGGTCCGAGGCAAAACCCGGCGGAGCCGCTCCCGGATCCCGGGCCGGGCCCCGCCGCCCGCCGGGCTCCTGGCGGCTGCGGCGCGGTCCCGCCGCTCAGCGCCGGCCGTGCCCGCGGCGGGCGCGGGGCCGCGCCGAGGCCTCATCCTCCCCCGCACACACTCAGACGCACCCACCCCGCGGCGCCGGGAGGCTCCGGCCCCGCCGCCGGGCTGCGCCTCGCCTCGCTGCCGGGCGCCGGCCCCGCCGGGGCGGCGTGTCGGGCGGGCTGGGGCAGCCCCCGCGGCGGCGCCGTGCGGGGCCCGCGGGCGGTGGCGGCGGCTCGGGGGCGTCCGCTGGGGCTGTGTAACGGCGCGGGGGTGGGGGGGTCCCCATAGGCGGGGCTCGGCCGGTAAAGCCGTTGGTGCGGGGAGGGCGCGGGCCCTGTGAGGGAAACGGCCCCATTGGGGGCTGCGGGCGCCGCGGGGCGGCCTGCGCCGGCAGCTGCCGAGCCGCTGGCTGCGGGAGGGAGGAGCGGCTCGGCCGGGCAGGGACTCCCTGCGGGGAGCGGGGGGGAGCTGCTTCCAGGTGTGAGGGCGTGATCCAAATGGCAGAGGGTGGGAGGAGGCGGCAGGTCTGGTAACCGAGTGTGGGAACCGGGCCTTACCGGCGACGGGGCCGACGGCTGGCCCGCTGGCCGGCGGCTCTGCCCTTCCCCGGCCCTGGCTCTCTAGGTGTGTGCCTTCTGGTGTGTTGGTTGCAAGACGAAAGGATGACAGCCCCAGTCTGCAGTGCTTCATACACACATTTTCTCTGCAATACGTTCGTTTTCTGCTCACATTCATTAAACTTTGCATGTACTTCATTCACCCTAGGCAGGGTGAATGTGATCGCAGGCTATGTTGGAAAGGGCAGGTGGCGTAAAGTCAACACCTGCTCTGCTACTGTGTGCTCCCCCTAACTGGTACTGAAATTGTTCCCCTTCTCCACAGTAACTGATAGAATGGTCGTAATTTCTTAGAAATACAAGGCCTCACTGTAGTTTACCAGATATTCTGCTGGATAGTTTCTGATTACTTTGAGCATTAGCATGAACAAATTAGACTTACAGCATGAAGAAAACAAAGGGTATTTTTAAGTGCATTCTGCTTGCACACATGTATTTCCTGTACCCATCTGCTTGTGTTTTCAAGTTACTTATTCACACTAGTAGAAGCCCGTTGTAGAACTTTAATGGAAAACTGAAGAAAGAAGAAAGGGAAACTTTAATTTTACCTTGTTGGTCATTAAATTAAAATACAGTTTTTTAGGGATTGGGGTTTATTTTTTAATAATTCTTACCTTTTTTTTTTTTAATCCATTTGCAAGATCAAAATTTCTCAACTTCCCACTGGAGCCTGATTTCTTTCTTCAGCAGTTTACTAGGGGAAAGTATGGTTTTACACCAGGTCTTACATTTTTTGATAGCTTACGGCTCGAGTGGTTCCCTGACACTAATGCTGCACGTCATGCTCTGCAAGCCGATGCCTATGACACTGCAGACCCTCCGTGTCTTCGTTTGGGTTCCCTCAAGTTTCAAAAGTGTTCAGAGGCCCATGTTGCAGCTGAAGTTTGTGTGCTTAGCCGTGTGCTCTACTCTCGGGCACAAAGTCACTCAGTTAATTATACAAGCAGAAAAGTCTGGTTTTCTGCTCCGGTTCTGCGGTCAGAATTAGGCCTTGTACCTGTGGTCTAATTTCTTCTGTGTAGCTTTTCACCTGATTATTCATTGCTTAATGATTGCTCTCTGTTTTATATAAAAATATCTGGAATTCCCAGAAGCTTTGATTATGTCTGCAAGAGAAGAACATAATTATGTGCGGTAGGATGAGTGACTTTAATGGAATATTTTTCTGATACAAATGCTTGAAAAGAAAAAAAAGAAAAAAAATCAGACATGGCCCAGAACAACAGCAGATGAGGGTAAAAAACGCTGAAGTCTATCTTTGGTGCCATCATGTGAGCTAGCGTGGCACTTCGTGACTCCGTTTACCAGCTGGAGCGGGTGGCATAATGTCATTTATTTCACAAACTCTTGGGGAGATACAGTTGAGATTTGTGAGGAGTTTTGCAGTCTATAGGTGAGAAGTAGTATATGTTTGCAAAGCAGAATTGTTAAACCCACTTTGGTGCAGTTCTTCCTTTCCTAGACCTTCTGTAAAGTAGGAAGGGGCAAGAAAAGACCACGCAGGAATTTGTAACAAGTTGCAAGTACTAACGCAAGGTAGTCCTCTTTTTGCACCTGCGTGTTGAGGTGTGACTTTATTTGATACATAATACGTCACCCCTTCCTGTTTATTTCAGAGCATAGCAGGTCATTGTGCTGAGCATAGGAAAGATGGATGACAAATCAGAAATGTTGCGAAGTGGAAAATGAAAGTACTTGCTACAGAAATGAAAATTACACTAATGCAGATAATGACTGAGATGTAGTGTCCTTATCAACTACGTGAGGTATGTTTGAGGGACCTTTCCTGATTCTCCCCATCACCTTGAACAACATTTATGCTACAATAATTTCTCCGCCCTTTTGTTGCTATTCTCATCTGATGGCCCCTAGAACAAGACTGACGTTTCTGCTTCTGTAATGCTGCGTGTCATCAGTCTGCTGTTTGTGAAGAATGTGACACAGGAAAGTCCTAGAAAGCAAATGCCTTTGACGAGCAGGTCACACAGCAGTATTGCCAGTCTTGCTGCACTGTGTCCCCTGCATATCTGAACCACTGACGAAGAAGAGTATTTATTAATTCAGCCATATTTAGTATTAAAGTCTTGTCAGGACACAAACTGTCTAAAAATAACTGGATGTAAACCTCTTGAAATAGTGCAGAGCATCCACAAAATATCTTGGTTAAAAAGCAAAACAAACCATTTTTGACATCAACCTACAATGTGCTTTCTGTGGCTGGTTTTGCACCGTTATGCTCTGGGCTTCCCTAAATACCTGTTGCATTGTTTACAGTGCTTTCAGGAAAAGAGCTTTTGGGAAATTCCCTGAATTGCTGCTCGTGCTCAGCATTGGGCTTTTGTATAAATGTTGAAGTGTTTTATTATATGAGTTTAGTCTCCAAAAGCTGTAGCCAAGGAAGGCCTAGCTTGTGCCACAGGTGGGCAGTGCTGCCCCTTACTGGGGAAGCAGGTGTTAGGAGGGATCATGCTGTTGACATTTGGTGGAGTTGAGGAGGGCAGTGCTTGGGATGGGCTGTGGAGGAATGCCAGGGTGTCCAGACTCGGTGGCCAAAATCCTCCTTAGGCTGTTGCCCAGATGACTAAGCAGCAGGATCCCTCCTGCTGTGACCAAGAGCCCCAGCGACCAGGTGTCCCTTTGTATTCCCATCAGCTGACATGCTGGCTTTCCACCCGGCGCATCTCTATGTGGCGATGGACTGTCCTTTGCTAATTGGGAGCAGCCTATGGATTGGTGAAGGAACCTGTTTGCTGCTTCTGGTGGAGGCTTGAGGCAGAGGGGAGCATGGGTGCAGCTGACAGCTGCATGCCAGATGTTGCTCCCTGGCACGCGCAGGTGCCGTCACGACCTTAGCAGCAGACTTGGCGCAAGTATGGAGTCCTTCCTGAAACAGTGAAAGGGGTTGTGTGGGACAGGGACTTCACTTGTGCTGAGAAGTCGGTAGAGCCGGTACCTGCGCAGAAGTAGCAGCTGCTCCGGGCTCCAGCCTGAGGCATATTTCCAGGGCCCAGCCAGGCAGAGCATATGAAGCATCAGTGTTCAAGAGTAAACTCATAACGGGGACTCCTGCTCCTGTGCTGATCCTCAGTAACAGCTGTGCTTGTGCGTATCTTTGGCTTGGCTTTTGCTGTTGTAGTGGCAAATGCTTTATCTTTTTTCGAACAGGGCTGTGTTAGCTTGGTGTGTCTTTGGTCATGTTTCCTCTCCTCCTGTTCTCCCTCTCACAGGTTCAGTCTCTTGCTCCTTCCTGTTCTCTTCATGACCAATGCGCTTGCTGTTTCTGCAGCCTCATTCTCCTTTAGACTTGGGTTATGATCTTCGTGTTGTTTTGCCTCTCACTGGGGCAAATTGGGGAAAATTGCTTATCTGAAGAGGAGAGCCTTTTCACGGTTAGAAAAGGGAAAACTATCTTCTAGATCCTGCTTGTGTCGTCACCTTAGCCATACATAATCAGACTGTTTGCCAGCCATAATTTAGATTGTCTAGATGTCGTTGGGGAGCAATAGATAGTGATTATGCAAGTTTTTAATACATACTGCTAAAACTGATTTATAAAAGTTAATGTAGATTATCCTTATTTTACAGGTGAAAGCAAATTGGTGAGTTACCATTTCATGGAAGGTCAGTGACAGAGACGGGATTTGTTTTCTCAGGTTTTCTGATGCTTGTTACCACAGTATACCTTTGCCTTTGGAACAAATCTGTGATCATATCTGCAGTTTTTAGGTTCTTAAGGTTATTGTGTTTATTAAAGAAGTAATCCACTCTTCAGAGATAATTGTTTAACCTACTGTTCAATAAAATTCACTGAACTAGATGGGCCTTGTTTCTGCAGTAGTGGTTGCTGGCCTGGATTAGTCCCTCCGGCCCTGCTTGTTCTGAGGCTCCACAGGAGCTTATAGCAGGGACACACAGGGATGGCTGGAGGTTGGTGAGAGGAGGGATGGGGAATGGCATGAGACAGCATTGCCTCAGAGGGAAATGCCTGTGAGCCTACAGACATTTAGGCTTCTTGGTAGTGATTTCAGCAGCACATGTAATGATACAGCAGTCATTGAGGGATTTTTAGCAAC
This sequence comes from Ciconia boyciana, assembly GCF_034638445.1. Taxonomy (NCBI): domain Eukaryota; kingdom Metazoa; phylum Chordata; class Aves; order Ciconiiformes; family Ciconiidae; genus Ciconia; species Ciconia boyciana. The sequence goes on along the minus strand of NC_132934.1, from coordinate 121,538,069 downwards.
TTTAATTTCTTTAACTTTCCACTGATACTCCTGCAGGGGCAGTAATGTGTTTGGGTATGCTCTGGGTCAGTCAGCGTCATTACTCTATAAAGGGATGTTTCAATAATATGGAAAGTAAAAGTCATTCGGAGCTAACTTCATCTTTTGTATTTTGGCAGGTTTAAAAAATGGCTGAAGATGGCAGTGATGAGACTATGTTTATTTGTAAGTATTACAAAGGAAAATTATTTACTTTTCATTATGTGACTTGTCTACCCAGAAGGTTTGAAATTAAAGACTAAAACAGACTAAGTTTTTATTTAGAAAAGTATTTATGTAAAGGAAGCTCAAACAGCTTGTGGAGGAGTAGAGAGAAGGTTGCTAATTTTAAGCATATACATTCTCCTGGTTTTGTTGGCAAACACACAGAGAGACCTCTGAATGTGAGTTAGCAGAACAGCTTTTTCATGGTTGAAGTAAGTGAGATTGAAGGCCTAACACTAGTCTAAGCCCTTTGTTTATACAGCCAGCTTTAGCAACTAGAGGTGTCTGTGGGGAACTCTGACCTCTAGCCTGAGTTGAAGATCTGAACCTCCACAGGAGGAGGATGCAGCCTTGTCATTCTTTCTGGACAAGCCGAGTTTGAGATGCACCGACTGCCCTGACAAGTCTCATTCATGGCATTCACTGCGTTTTTTTGTGCTCCTGCGGCTAGGCCTGTGCTTCATGCAGCTCGGCTTTGTGATCTGCCTTCCACGTAACCCTGTGTGCCAGACTGGGCTCTGTGACCTGGGATCTGGACTCGTGGGGTCATGGTGCGTGAAGAGAGGCTGCAGCGGTGGTGTGCCCAGGGAGTGTGGTGGGCAGAATCTCATGCCTGATGGAGCTTGGCTAGTAGGCCTGTTTCCCAGTGGCATACTAGCCCTGCAGCCTCTCCTTTGGCACTAGCCTGGACATGCACAATCTGGTGTTACAGTGGAAAAAAAGTTAAGAGAGGTAGAGTCCGCATACCTACTTGTATGAGCAGAGAGGGTCCAGATATTCTGGATCTGATCTGGGAAGAGCAGAATGGAGCATATGTCTTTGGTGGTATGGATCCACAGTCTTTTACCCTTGATGGCTCCACAGCTGCACATTAACCTTATGGCAACTGTATCAGAAAGAAAGTTGTACTTTTCCCTCCAGCACAGATTCACCAGGGCTCTTTCAAAAATAGTGCTGACTCAACAGGCATTTTTATTGAGTTGTAGATACCAGTGGTGAAATTCCCTTATCTTCCCCTTCATAAAAAGACCCTGGTGTGTAGCAACAAGGATTGAGATGTGCTACCATTCCCTAATTGCACAGATAGAAGGTGTCACACAACATGATTTTCCCCCTTCCAGTGGAGGCTGTGGTCATGGAATTTCTTGAGCTTTCTTGTGCTCTCTGTAAGTTTTTACCATGGGTTATGGGGACTGCTTATGTTCTGAAAAAGTTAGTTATTATAAATGATATTGTGCATTCCCATAGTTAACATAATTGAATACATATTTCATAGACATAAGAGAGTTTTGGAATATTTTTTATAGAAGTCTGTGAATATAATCCCCTCAGGGTATTTTACCATTTATTCCCATGCTTAGTTTTGTATTTCTCCTGTGGCCATAATCTTTTGAAAGTGTCACATATGGTGAGTGTAACAGCCTTGGGGAATGTCTGCTGTAAGGCATCCCTTAGATTTTGAGAGACGTGCTACACAATGTCAGTATCATATTCCCCTTGCTTTGATCATTCATCTGCAAAGGAGTGAGAGAAATGTGTAGCTTGTTCCTCCATGTAGTTTTGGACAGTGCTGTCCGCACCTTGTTGAACCTGTGCAGTGGCTATCTTTGCAGAAGTGAGAGATGCCTAGGTGCAGTCAAAAGATAAGGAGAATGACTAAGTGCTTCGTTTCCTTTGGCAGCAAAGCCAGTTTAAGAAGCTATCACTCTGGCTATTCCTTCCTGTCCCTGTTGGTTATGACAACCCTTTGTGGATGATAATCCAGTTCTTTTCAGCAGTCTGGTTTACACATTCCTCTGTGGCTTCTCCACCCTCTTAGCTTTTGGAAATTTGTATTTAGCCCAGATTATTTCAGTAATATTAAGCGCAGTGTGAGCTACAGGCACACCTAAGGGGGGTGGTGGTATGGTAAACAGCGCAGAACGGGGGAGGCCATTTGGCTGTAGGCTTAGTTTCGATGCTGGTGCTATTTGGCTAGCACTTGCCCGCTGATCCTTTCCTCTGATGGAGCTATCTGGTGCTGTACAGCAAACCGGACTGGGAAATTCATTCAGCTGAAAAATAAACTGATGGGAAAGCTGGTTATGTTGTTCCTTGGTTCACCAGGAGGCAGCACAAACAGCTGTACAGGAAGCAGTGGCCAGGCTTGGGGGTTGCACGAGCTGCCATTTGTCAAATGTATGTGGATTTTCACTGCTAAGCTGTTTCTGTTGCCAGAAGAAAAAATAACGTGGAGCAGTGTTATTGTAGTTTGGGATCCCTTCTCCACATCTTAGAAGAAATCCTTTTGTTAGTTCACGGGGACAAATACTGGGAGGGAGAGTTTTCCAGTTAGGATTACAGAGTAACTTTACTGGGGGGCAATACCCTGGAATGAAATGGCTTTTGTCTTGTTCTATTCCCAAACAAGGTGTAACCACCCTCTACTTTGCATCCTTACTGGGGTTACCTGACTTGCCCTTGTGAGCGTGGAGCTCAGATGGAAATCACACTATAGGAATATAACCCTTGTGCGATGATCTCTTCTTAAGCTGCGTCAGCAGCTGCCCAGGCAGGGCAGTTTGACAGCTATTTTTCACAGTGAAGCACTATGTATGCATTTGAAATCCTGTTAAGCTGGCTTATTTTAGAAAGCCTAAAGTTATCCTGGTCTGAAAATTGTTTCTTAGGAATCATTCAGTTCTGGGTAATTTACAGCCACTTAAACTAAAAGTTAATTTAGGTGAGCTGACAGTGAATTCAGAAGTGGCCAAAGTGTATTGCACAGCCAGCTGACTTGTTTGTAAAGGCACCAGAAGGTATCTTGGAGGTATCTCTCCCTGCGCCGTGGGTGAGGAGTGTGAGCAGGCCAGGTGCGGCTGCGGAGAGAGCTGGGCTCCCATGGCATGCTTGTGCCCTGCTGAGGCCCCTGCCAGTTCTGCTACTGGTACTGGGCTTATGCCTTCTGTTGCTAAAAAGACCACGCTACCCAAGCTGTTTCTAAAAGTCTGGGTTCTGGTGAAGGTAGTAATGTGGTTTTCTTTAGCTGCTAGATGTTATGGCACTTCATCTAAAGAACAGTGCCATCTTTAAGCAGAATATTTACTGTGGATGTAAGGCAATTATTTTCCTTTGAGAGAGAATTTAAACAATTGTCTTCTGATAGTACCAATCACGGCGTGTGTGATCTCACCTGCATGGGTGCCAGCTGTCAACTTGATGTTCAACTATACGTGTTCTTTTAAGCAATATAAATAAACATCTGCCTCTATATGTATGTATTTTGCCTGGTGCTACATTTTGTATTTGGCTCTTGAAAAAAGGAGGCAGCTGTCTTACAAAAGTGTTTTCCATCAACCTTTCTGTATGCTGTCTGCTTCCTTGCAGGGTGCGAGGACTGTGGGCAGTACCATGATTCAGAGTGTCCTGAGCTGGGCCCGGTGGTGACAGTCAAAGACTCCTTTGTATTGAGCAGGGCAAGGTAAGGAACGTTTGTGTTAGCTCTGACTAACCCAACGCCCATGTGAGTTCTTGCTGTTTAATGGGTGTCATGCTGACAGCTGAAAAGTGAAGTCCCAATCTATGGAAAGCACATGGCCTTGATTAAATAGAAAAATTGATGCACACACTTAAGTGCTCTACTGAATTGAAGCCAAAACATAACTTGCTGCTCATCAGGACTTGGCTTCTTTGCTGAGGTTTCTGGCAAAAAGTCAGATAGTGCCAGATGGGGTGATGACTTCTGTCTTGGTTGAGTACCTGCAACTTTTTCCCCTCCTCAGATGTGCTGTATTAGTTTCAGAAACGTGTGTGAGGATTTCTCATTCATATGAATGGTTGTGTCCTGCTTGGTATAACCTCTGTAGTTCCTCCACTGAGAAGCAAAACAAGTTGTTATTATTGTGAGTATTTACAAATGATTAGGGGTAATGCTTCTGTCAGAAAATCTGTGACAGCACAGCAGAAACATTCGTGCTTGCCAAAAGAAACAAATAGACTAAATCTAATTAGGAGAAAACGACACTGAGTAGTGATTTTTACAGAGAAAGGCAATCAGGCATTGTCAGCAAAACTCATATTAAGGTGTAAAATGTAAGGCTAAAGAAAAGAAACAACTATTGTGAAGATGCAGTACAAATCCAAAAAGGGAAGAAAGTTCAGATGGCTTCATTTATTATATAATGTGCTTAGGGCTTCCATATATCTTCTTGGGAAGTCACGGACAGAAAACATGGGCACGTGGGCAGCAAGCCTGGTGCATGCTGGCTATGTGGACCATACTGTCTATTCCCAGGATTGTTTTGTAACAAATACTGAATGTGCTGGGTCTGCCACACAGGTGCCATGACCCCTCTCTGCCTGGGTAGGATGCTCTTGGTGTCCTGCAGTGTATGTTGGCTGCACGTGTGCATGAGCCGTAGCCGTTTTTCTGGGTCTTCCCAGGAAAGGAAGCTCCCTGCAGCTCCTGCCAGGCATCACCTTCCAGTGTCTGGAAACCCACCGTGCATGAGCTCCTGCAGCAACTGTTAGTGGGGACTACCGTCTTAACAGTCCCATCACTAGAGGTGCTTTGTTCTTGAGGGTAATTTCAAAATGCCCGTAGGAATAATAGAAACTGGTGATGGAGGTGCTTTTCTTATACACGGAAACTAAGCAGCGCGGTAAGTCTCTAGCCCATACTAAGCAGATTCAATGACAAGTTAAACTATTATTTCTTACCTTTTATGTTTTTTTTTCTTTTTTTGCCTTGCAATTTAATGCTCTTATTTATTTGTACGGTGGAGAATTACCGGTGTCCAGAAGTTCCAACTGTGAATGTTTGCAAATAAGGTGCATGCACTGGTTTTCAGCCTTTTCTGACATGCAGATGCATAAGTGTTCCCTAGTGGAAGTGTTGGCTGCTGGATAGTAGATTTGAAAGCAGAGTTTAAAAATGTCTGTGTTACAGAAAAATGTGTTTATTTTCCTCAAGAGTTTACAGCTGAAAACAGGTAAGATAAGAAAGGGAAAGAAGAAATATAATTGCAGCCTTTATTTTACATCTGGGAAACAGTAGCTGAGAAAGTGAGTTGTCTGAGGTTGAGGGCAAGTTTAACCACAAACTGGATATGAATCTCTTAAAAACCAGTCTAGTTGCTTAACCACATAATTGTTGTTTCCTCTGTCCTATTGAAAAGGTAAAAGGAATGCTTTATGGTTAGAAAATAAGTGTTAAGAAATGTTTTCTGAACTTCGCTGTCTCTAACATTGCATATTCTGTTATTAAAACTGAAAACATTTTTTCAGTTCATTTGCTTATCATTAAGATTGCAATCTTTTTGTATTTTTCTTCATCTAGACAGGAAAATGGATCTGCCAGTGTCAACTTCTATAGAGTAGTCTGTAGCCTGTCTGATTATTTTTAGCTTTTCATCTCTTGGCACAGAGCTGAAAAAACAGGGTTGCATTTGGTGTCCGTAAAACCAATATGGTGGTTCCAGTCATTTTGGGAGATGTTCTCTGTGTATTATATGTAGTAACAATATTTACTACATATAGTTCTTCTCAGAAGCTTGTTTGGTAAATGAGAGAAGCAGGGAGCGCAGAAGCACTTGTGATTAATGTTTGTAATAAGGGGGCTAGCAGACAGAAGGGAAACTTACAGGGCTTTCCTCTTAAGGGCTATAATCTGCATAAGTATGTAAGGTTTTAAAATTTGGGGAGGAGTATAGCTTATTTTTTAAAATAAGCATGATCAAACCCAAAGTTCTGTAGAGTCATAGGATAACTCATTTTGGAAGAGGTCTCGGGATATTCCAGTTAGAATTAATATCCATGCTGAACTGCTCATTTTTCATTTTTATGCATATCTTTATGTCTCTTCTGCTCTTGCCATGCACCCCTGCGAAGAGCCTGACTCCTTCGTCTCAATGACGTCCCCGTAGGTGTGCATGGGTGGCTGTTTGGGCCTCCACAGCCATCTCTTCCCCAGGCTGATCAAGCCCCTGCTTCCCCAGCCTCTCCACACAGGGTGACTGCTCTAGCCCCTGACCATCCTGGTGGTCCTCCCCTGAGCTTGCTCCAGTTTGTCGATGTCTTTCCCGTATGGGGGGCCCCAAACAGGAGGCAATAGGTAGATGGGATCTAGCAAGTGCAGAGCAGAGGTGGACAATCACTTGCCTCAATCTGTTGGCTGCTCCTGTTCATACCATTCAGGATGTGTTTGGCCCTCTTTGTTGCTGGGACATGCTATGGCGTCATGTTCAGCTTGCTGCCTGCCACCACCCCTAGGGTCTGTCCCCCAGCTATTACCATCACCAGGGCTTCTTCCTTCCCAGGTGCAGGACTTTGCATTTGTCCTTGGAATTTCATGTAGTTCCTGTCAGTGTATCTCTCCAGGCTATCCAGGTCCCTCTGGATGGCAGTCCTGCCCTCAGACTTATTGTCTATGCCTGTGTTAGTGTGATCTGCAAACTGGATGAGAGTGCACTCCATTGTGTGCACTCATCTCTAGATCATTGATAAAGGTGTTAAACAGGACAGGTGCCAGCACAGACCTCTGCTGTACCCCAGTTGTTACTGGCCTCCAGGTAGAGTAAGAACCATTGACCATGACTCTTAAGCCTGACCACCCAACAAGTTATTTACTGTAGTAGTTGTGCACCCATTCAGACCATAACATCCCAACTTGGATACAAGAATATCATCAGAGATGGTGTTGAAAGCCTTGCTAAAGTCAAGGGAAATGACAGCTACTGCTCTTCCATCATCCACAAACCTGGTCATTTTATTCTGGAAGGCAAACAGTTTGTCAGGCGTGAGTTGCCCTTAATCAATCCATGGTGATTGTTTCCAGTCACTTTCACCTCATGTGCCCATAAATGCCTCCCAAAAGGTCTTGTTCCGTGATTTTCCCAGGGACTGAAGTGAGGCCGCCCAACCTGTAGTTCCTTGTATCATCCTTTTGGCCTCTTTTGAAGATGGGTGCAACATTTGTCTTTCTCCAGTCATCAGACACCTCCCCCTGATGCCCGTGATCTTTCCAAGATGGTAGAGAGTAGTCTCACTATGGTATTGGACTGCTCTGTCAGCACCCTCAGGTGCAGCCTGCCAGCTCCCTGGACTTACATGGGTTCAGCTCTCTCGGGTAATGACTGACTCAGTCCTCCTCCACTGCTGGTAGTTGTTCTCCTCTGTTTATTTATAAATCCTCATAGAAATCAGAAAAAAAGTTTTCTGTCACTGGAGATTGGACAAATAGATGCTGACTTCTTTCTTCCATGGATTCCTGCAGTTTTGTCCCATGTGTAATTGTTTTTTTCTCAATTTTCTCTTCACTTCTTAGATCATCTCTGCCTTCTAATTTGGAGATAAGACAATTGGAAGATGGGACTGAAGGAGTATTTGCTCTGACTCAGCTAGTGAAACGTACCCAGTTTGGCCCGTTTGAATCCAAGAGAGTTGCCAAGCTGGAAAAAGAATCAGTTTTTCCCCTGAAGGTAAGTCACGTCACATGAAAAGCAATAACAGAGTCAGTTTTACCCATGATGATTTTATGCTATCTACCACTATGGAAAAAAATGTGTGTAGGGGGGTTATTTGGGACATCTTTTAGGCATGTCCTATAACGGACTACCTAAACAAACATTCTCTGGGCAAGATACAGAAGAATCAAACTAAAGGCTCGTTCTGCATGTTTGAAGTGAACATCCTTATAGGAGACAGGGCTAGCATACAGTCAGCAAAACTGCTTGTCTTTCACCTTTTGCATGTGATGATACAAGAGGGATAATGACTATGGCAGTTCATTTCAGTTGTTGTAATGAGTTTCTTCGATTTGATTGTATTTGCTTAATGAGTGACATATGCATTAGGTTTATGGAATATGCAGAATAAGTATTTTTTTTCTATCTTGCATTTGTTTTATTCTTCTCTTGACAAGTTTTGGTAGGAAAAATGCTATGGTAAAAATTGAATTCAGTCTTATGTTTTCAGTAATACCTAACTCAGAAGAAAAGATTTAGAAATGTGACTCGGGCTGATGGGTGTTTCACAGCATACTGTTTGGATTCTCCTCCGTTCTCCTGTATTCAGTCATTCAAATTTTGTGAGAAACTGGTGGCTATAGCAAGAATTCTTAGGATAGGAGTTCAGCTTGGTTCCATCCTGCCCCTGGTAGTCTGCCTCAGACTTACTCATCTGCAGATGTGACTGATACATGAAACATGCTTGATACAAGTGTTGAGGCTTGCTTTGTCTCTGATGTACATTGAATGGAAGCCATTGCAAAAGCAGAAAATAAAAATTCTTAACTTTGTATTATTTGTTGGGGTTTTATTATATGCATGTTTCACTTGGCAGGTGTTCCAGAAGGATGGGCCCTTGGTATATTTTGACACCTCAAATGAAGATGATTGCAACTGGATGATGATGGTGCGACCAGCCACCGAATATGAGCATCAAAACTTAACTGCCTTCCAGCATGACAATGATATTTACTTCACCACCTCCCGGGACATCCCACCAGGAACTGAGCTGCGAGTGTGGTATGCAGCTTTTTACGCCAAAAAAATGGAAAAGCCAGTGCTGAAGCAGGTCACTAGTGTTGCCAATGGTATGTGTGGGGGCCTTTTTTCCTTCCTAAGGGCCCAGTCCTGATAGGGACTGATAGCCCCCTACTGTGGTAGTTGACAGTGCTGTTTATTGAATAGGCTCTGACCCTGAATTAGTTAGCCTTTAGAGTCAACCATAGATTCTTCACCATGATATATCTGAGTTTTTGAAAGTGGATGGCCTAGTTGATGATTCAGCCTCTTCAGAGTGAACGAACTGGATAAATAGTTCTTAACTAAAGAACTGGTGGCTGCATCAAAGAAAATTCTGGGTAGAAAAGCAAAGGAACCCAAGTGTCAGTGTAAATTTAAACATATATGCAGATTTGCTAAGGAAGCCATTCTTTTTCAGTTGTAGTGAAAATGTTTTGGTTTCGCTCAGAACTGTTATACAGTTCTAAAAAACTACTTTTATCTTATGCAGCCTTACATGGGACCCACTAGAATAAGATAAGCTCAAGAGTGAACTGCCATTCCACATGATTGCTTGTGCTTTGGCAAAGAAAGGCAGCAGAGTTTTTAGAATCTGAATTAGAATTGCCAGAAGTCTTTTGTTCCTCTGCCCCTTCGTTTTCTTCTAGTTTTTGCATTTCTACAGCTAAAAGGCACGATCCCTTAGTATTGCAAGGGCATTTTCTTTCTGATCTTGAGTTAGGAGTACTCCCTGAACAGTATTACTGAGTATAATTTGGGGTGACAAATGGCTTGGGGAGAGGACATTGCCATCAGCATGCTTTATGGCTGATCTTGATGGTATGCACAGTCTTAAGTGCCACAGCTGAATCAATGCAGTTAACAGGTTTCTAAATTCTAAGATGTTTCCATTTGGTATTAACTGAGAGGTTTCATCTTTTTCCTCTTTAGTTTAACCTGTTCATGTTTTTTTGTGTGCATATGGGTATTTAAAAATATTGGTTAGGTATGTCCTGCTTTCTCTGTTCAGCCTTTTCACTGTATACTCCAGAATATGAAAGGCACATTGGATGAGATTCAGGCATAAGAATGTCCTGGTTAGGATTTTACATGAGAATGTTTTTTGCAGGTCTGCTATAGGGCAAAACTTTCTGACTATGGTTACTGCCCTCAGCACAGAGCAAGAGAATCAAAGGGTCTGGAAAGTAAAGAAAAGGAACTGTTTTTCCTCTTCACAGATATGTGCTTGGTAGTGATGGAATCTGATAAAGAGAGGAATAAAATCTCTTCAAAATCTTTGTCTGCTGTCTTCCCCCATAAAAAAACGAAGAAATCCAGCATACCAGCAGCTGATCCAGCAGGTATGCAAAATTATGGAATTTTTAAGGGAGATGGAGACAGATGTAGATCTAAAGAGCTGTTAGGTGTACCACTTCTATGCAGATATTATGCTTATATAACTTTCAGCAAATACTAATTTAGAGAGGATTTGAAAGTCTGGATTTTTCTTTTATTTTCATGGGCACAGTGCTTAAAATACATATGCAGGTTAAAAAGTGACAGAGGAGCCGATAAACCTTTAGGCAGATGATTTTCATGAAAACCACAACTGCTTCTGACTTTGGAGGTGGTCAGTGTTGGGGCGGGGGCAATTCCAAAGAAAATCTTTCGACTCTCTGTGCAAAGTGTAATAGTCCAAATGATCACGTTCTAGAAAAAAACATGAGACTGTGAGTGAATGTAAGAACAGTGCTGTTTGGAAATCACAAGAACACTGGCCATCCCCAAATTACAATAATACCAGAAGCCTATTCGAGTTCAGACTGTACTTGATTACAGGAACTCAAATTTAGATAAACTTATAAGCAATACAGATACTCTTGGCAAAGAACATATGGCTCAGGAAAAAAACTAGTGGTGTCACAGGAACTCAGTCCCCAAGGTCGATTATGAACCAATGCCCCCCCACCCTGTAATCTCTGATAAGTGGAACAATGACATTAAGAACCCACTTAACACAAATTGCCATGTCTAAAAGTAAACTCAGAGTATGTTGTGTGGAGATCAGGATCAGAAGACAACCATTCTGGGTCTGTTCTTTGAAAAGGTTACTCTGCTAAACTTTGCCTACTAAAAGTATCCAGGAGGAGGAGAGTTGTTGTAGATGTGTACAGAGCAATTCATCAGAAGATCCATTCATTTAACTTGGATATTGTCACAGCTAAAATGTGAAGTTGACTGGGGAGTTGTCTTTCAGTTTGGCATCACTTATTTTTCTGGGAGCGAAAAAACTATGAAGAATTTGAGCAGCCCTCCTACATCCTTCATCCTGCTGTCTGCAAGTCCAACTTCAATAGAAACAAAGTGCTGCCTATTATACTTTGGGAACCCTAAAGTGTTCCCACTGATGTAGTGTTTTGGTGTTTCCAAAACAAAAGATGCTGCTTTTGATTCTGACTATTTGCCTCAAGTTGTACAAAGCTGTTGCCAACTGACAGATCTGTGCTTCCAAGTAAACTGGGTTGCCCTGCAGCCACCCTGGAAGCCTGAAGAAGTGGGAACCTAAACAGGACCTGACTCTTCCTGGCAAACCAGTGCACAGCTAGGGTTTCTAGGTTTACTGCTTGAGGCAGCTAAGGAGCAAGGGAAGCACAGAGTCAAGGACAATTTTCCAAGACAGACTTCATTTTTGTGGATAGTCCTTTTTCAGTTTTACTAGCCTGCAACTTCATGAGACACATACAGTAGCTTACATGTTGCTTACCAAACTGACTTTTTTTTTTTAAGTTACGCAGAATCTTGGGGTTTAGGTTTGCTGCTTTTGGCCTCCCAGACAGAGCTCTCAAGATAAGAAATTCTTTATGTAGCCTGTGAAGAAGGAATCTCTGTTGCTGAATTGTCTGGTCATTTTTTATTTATTTATAACAGCATGGATGAGATCACAGCTCTGTAGTGCAGAATGTTGAACATAATTTGTAGCAGGGAACAACCTCTGCCTCAGAGAATCTTGTATTTTGGTTTAAGAGCCAACCGTGAAAAGGAGGAAGTAAGTTTATCGTCCCATGACAGATGGGGTCCTCAAGCAGAGAGATATTAACTGACTTGCTAATGATCATACAGGAAATCTGCGGCAGACACTGAGGTACAGTTTGAATCTCCTGTGCTGCCATTCATGTAACCTAATTTCAGTGTCATCCTCCTCCTCTGCGGGAGTCTTGTAGACTGTGGAATATTCAGCTTCGTGTGTACCAAAAAATCTCTGAACCACTGCAGATTTATCAGATCCTCTTGACAAATTCAGACATATCATCCAAGGACTTAAAGACAATGGACTGTGAACAGAGTAACTGTTTTCCTCTCTTTTTTTTTTCATTCCAGTTCCATTTGCCCCCTAATTTCTTCTTTGTTTTCTTTATCTGGCATGAGCTGATATGTTAGTTAAAATATGAATGTGGTGGTTTCATAGAATATCTAATTAAATAAACCTCTCAAAACCAGGTTTTCATTGTCCTCACGCTTACTTCCGTTAATCCAAATATTCTTACTCTGCAATGCTCTTCACAGAGAGCAAGGAGGCTTCTCCTGCTTCTGTCCTCAGCTGACCCAGAAGAGGACTGGTAACCCCAGTTTTAAAGGTGCTAAAAATTGGTTTATATTGTGCCTTTGATAATCACAGTTCTTTAGAAAGTGATAAAGGGACCCTCAAGACTTTACAAGAGCACTGATATTCTCTGCTGGCATCATTTGGTTTCTGTTCTGACTTCTCATCTGTTCTGATGTTTCAAGCATTCATGTTTGGAAAATCCTGAAGTGGTCCCAGCTGCCCCTGTGGGCCTCTTACTGCTTAAATCATAACTTCTGATACCCAGGGAGTTATTGCAAGATAAACAAAGCTAGAGCGATTTACCACTTTCCCATTTTCAAAGCTTTTCAGTATTTCTTGTTGTGATTTAGTGAACACTCCAGAAGGCAGTGGAGCTGCAGAAGCAGAGTCCAGCCAGTGGACATGTAAAGTGTGTTCATCTGCTTTCCCGGAGCCTCAGCTGCTGACAGGTAAAAAGTGCTAGAAATTCATGAGAGAGTACTGAGAAGCATCAGGAGAATTCTGCTCTTCCAGAGCAGGACACTGTGAAGCCATACCCTGTCCATGATGCAGTAAGATAAAGGTTTAAATTTTTGTGTTCCTTTAAGAAAAAGAGTAGCAGGGAAGGTAAAACAGTGATATTTTGGTTATGGCAGTGGTCAGTCTCTGGGCAAACAACTGTGATGTTGAATCTAGAAGAAATAAAACTGTTGTCTAGAAGATGAAATGTGAAAGTTAGGAATATCAAGGATGGGGAACTGCATGAGCAGTGTATAAAGTCAGTGATGCCAGCTCATACTTAGTGATATTGTCTGTCTGGTATTTATGGCACAGATTTAGTAAAGGTAGTGAAATACTTTTTTTTTTTCTGCATTTCATTTGCAGCTATTTTATGCAGTTTTCAAAAGAACTTGGAATATTTAAGAGCTCTGACCATTTTAGGAACCCTTTCTGAAAAGGGGACTTAGGCTGATAAATAACTTGGGCATTTGGAAAACATGTACCCATTATCAGGGGGTGCAACCTTTTTCCAGTGATATCTAACAAATCTCTTAAAAATTCAGTCCCTGTGAGTAATCGGTTCAATGTTTAATAGACTGTATGCTTTTATTTAGGACGGTATTGTGACTGCTTTTGAAATAATTTGAAGTGAGTCTCTGCTAAGTGAGGTTGACCCAATAGATAGGCTTCAGCTGGATCTATCCCTTTGAGTATTTCATGACAGTTTCTTTCCTCCTTACTCTCTTGTTCTTTCCCATCCACCCAGAGCACTTGCTGAGTCACCTGGAACAAGCTAAAGGTGCCCCACAAACCAACCAAAATGAGACTGTTGCAGAGAAAGCAGCAGAGCCTCCCCCTGTGGATCAGCCAGTGATTTGTGATACAGCCAGTGCCGGTACAGACTCAAGGAGGAAGGCCAGGCGGGGAAGAAAGCCCAAAACAGCAAAAGCAGAAACACCTCTTGTCGTTGTTGAAGAGAAAGATTCTGCAGGTAAAACAAAACTTAAGAAAATGCTAAGGACATATCCTCTCATATGTCTGTATTGATGCCTTCTCGGAAAGGCCTAAAAAGTAGCACAGAGACAAGATGGAGGTTTTTAGTTAGATCACTAAAGCAGATGATTTACAAACTTTGTTAATTATCTCTGAGGTCCTTGTCTACACTAAATGTTGCAGCACCTACGCTTACATTACCTGCATTCTCCTGTGACGGTTTTGGTAATAGAAAGGCCCAGAGAAACACAGGATGGTGGTTATGAGAGGCCTGCCTAGCTTTCTGCAAGAAGGAACAGGAGAGAAAGCATCCTCCCTCTCAAAAGGAGATACCTTCCGCTCTCTGCCTTAAGGTTTATTCTTGAAAGGGGCTTTTTTCAGCACCTTATCTTCCTTTAAGGGAAGTTCTAGTAGGAAATTTCATGATGCATCGTCAACTGACCCCTTAGTAATAGGTTGGAAAGGTAAGAAATTATGCCTCCATAAGAGATGTTGGCTACATCTAACTTGTCATTCAGTAGCCACTTTCTCTATCTTGCAATTGCTACCTACTCATTAGCAATCCATTATTTGTTGTGGACAAATAATATGTTCAGTGCCACATCTCATTACAAAAGCAAATTCCTGCATTTGAGGTTTTATTTCTAACTATCCACATTAACACTGTATTTTTATGACGTGTTTGCAGCAGAACGTGTAGCTGACGTTGTAACTGAGGTCCCACCAGAAGAGGTAGCCCTGCCTTCAGCTGCAGAAGAGAGAATTATGGAACTGGTTTTAGGAAAAATGCCTAGCACCACAAATAGCATTAGTTCAGTGACAAAGTAAGTACTCTGGGATGCAGAATTTCCTCTTAGGCTTAGTTAAGATTATGTAGCATGTAACAGCTCTGCTCAACTTCTGGGCCCACAGATGCTCTTTTTTATTAGCGTAAAATTGCGTGATGCTGCTGTTGCTACAAGAGCTGACTTTGAGTGCCACAAAGATGGCTTGTGCACTGGAAGATGGTGCACAGATGGTGAGATATTGGTGGTAGAATTTTGGAGCATAAACCATGAGAATTTAATTTTCCATCATGTTACTGCTTTTATTCAGTGTGATTCCAAAAACCTCCTGCAGCTGCAAGGTGAAATATTACTCCTTTTGAATGCTGATGATAAAACAGGAAAAGAGATTTTTGCTAAAAAAATTATGCCAACCAGTATTATTCAGTCTTGCTTGTCATCTTAACTCATAAATGACTTCATGTTGATTTGTGCATGTGATACTTCAGATTTAGAGCAGTGGGAGGGGAAAAATTCAGTATAACAGAACCTCAGGGAGACTCTTAAATATCATTTGATTAATTTAAATGTTTATGTCTGTTTGTCTTGGTAAAACTGGCTTTTTGAGTTATCTTTTTTATAATAAAGCACTTGATTTTTCAAAATTAGCTAGTAAAGCTATATACTGGAGTCCTTTGCAGACACAGAGCCATCAAAAATGCATTCCAGCGGGTGGTTGTGCTGGGAAATAGAACAGTACTGCTTCTTGGCGCCCTGCTGCCCTCTTACCATATACGCCTTTTGCATGTGAACTGCCAAGCTTTCTAAGCTGAAATAGTGCTCATGTTTTCAGAGGATAAGCAGAACAGATCCTTTATGTTCCTCTGAGGGGCCTGCAAAGAGAATCGCTGAGGCTGGTGGCTGCTGCTTTTTTCCCCGTTTGTGCTGGGTGAAGATAATTTGGAGTGAGCTGCGCTCTGACATCTGCTGCTTCCAGGGGGTGGCCAGGAGGGCGCCTTGGCAATGAGGAAGCTCCAGGCCCCCCTCTTCTGCCAGAAGCTGAGCATAACACTCCTCTAGCTTTTGCCAGCTGGTGGGACTCTTTCTTGCAACCTGTGGGATACCTTTCAGTCCCTGCCTTTCTTTCTCTAATCCAGTAGGTTTGCTCATCACCAAAACACCATGTCCCTCAAAAGAAGTTTAATTCTCTCCAGTAGACATGGTATACGGCGGAAGCTGATAAAACAACTTGGGGAGCACAAGCGAGTCTATCAGTGCAGTATCTGCAGTAAGATCTTCCAGAACAGCAGCAACCTCAGCAGACACATCCGTTCTCACGGTGGGTTTGATTTTGCCTCACTTGCATATTGATTTTGTCTCTTGGTGGTTCCACCTTTGAGTAAAAGAGCTAGGCTATTCTTAGATATTGGGATACATAATTTTAATAGAACTTTTTTCTTTTTTTCTTTTTTTTTTAAACTCTCTCTAGGGAACTCTTTTCGTTTTGCAGACCAAAGCATGAGAAGATAATAGTTGAAAGTTCAAATTAGAGTACTTAAAATTTGAATTTAGGTACATATTTTAAATGGGGGCAAGGTTGTGATGGTTTTTCCAAAACTGTTCTTCCCTTTAAATATATACATATATGTCATCCCCCCCACCTTCACAGGCACATGGTAACATTGCTGTGTAAATATCAGCTGAGTGCTTTTTAGCTTGTGATCTGCAGTTCCACAGGTCCGTGACCTAATTCTAAGGATTCCGTGAAAAATAATCACTGTAAAAGGGTGGGGGAACCAAACAAAATTGTTGTCAAAATTGTTGGAAAAGCTTAAAATCCACTATTCAGATCTCCTGAGTTACTAAAGCTTCTCATCACTAGCCTGTTTGTTTGCAGTTGCTTGTGCTTTGGTTTCCCCTGTCTTGCCTGGAGTTGATTATTATCAGTCGCTGACTACTTTCTTTTTTTTTATTTTATCTTGATTGATCCCCTCAGGTGACAAACTATTTAAATGTGAGGAATGCGCAAAGCTGTTCAGCCGTAAAGAGAGCTTGAAGCAGCATGTTTCATACAAGCACAGCAGGAACGAAGTGAGTGGAAATGACTAGCGGGCTCTTTCTGAGGTTAGGTGAAAATGTACAGTGAGCTTCCAGGTGCTAGCTGGGGAGCTTGGGTCAATTATATTTGAGCGGATATCCGTGTGAATAAGTGAGACAAGACTGATAGGGGGAGGTAACATCTTCTGTTAGAACAGTTGATGCATTTGCAAAATGTGGACATGCTTTTGAGCATACAAGACCTTTTTCGTGTCTGAATTTCCTATAGAAAGTTGTTTTCAGGCATCAGTTACAGTAAGACGAGCTGGAGTTAGCTGGACCTGCATGATCTAGAGGTGAGATCTGACTTCAGTTTATGGTACTAAATAGGATTGTTCCAGTCTTGTTTGCTTGTCCTGTTTCATTTATCCCCACCTATAGTGTCATTTAATGTGTGAACTCTCTGGGTAAATGCTGTGTCATTAAGGGCTATGCGCACACGTGTAAACCTGTAGTGCTTACAGTAGCAGCACCATGCCTGTTGGTGAGGGCCTTTCAGTGCTGCTGCCATATAAATATTAAACGTGCCTGTAGTGGGGCCTTGTGAGTGAATATTTCCATTGCTGCTTGGCATCAAGGGCCTCAGCTCTCAGATTGCTGCCCTCTGTTCTAGAGCTGGAGGATGAGTCAGATTACATCTTGCTTCTCAAAAATTCTGTCTCTGTATTGGACCAGGGGTTCTCAGGAAGGCTGTTACATGCACACAGGTGCATGGTCTACTTTTTTTTTTTTTTTTTTAATAGAGCTCAGATGTAGGAACATGGCAGGATGATAGTGTCAGAATTTTGCATCAATGTGTATTTAAATGTCCTGTTGAAGGAAGAAAAATTGGAAAAGACAGAAAACAGAAAAAGTAGTTGAGATTTAGAGAATTCCTCTATCAGACGTGACTTGGCTTTTTCCCTGCTTCAACACTTACTGTTTGCAATCCTCAGGTTGACAGTGAGTACAGATACAAGTGCACCACGTGTGAAAAGGCCTTTCGGATAGAGAGTGCATTGGAATTCCATAACTGCAGGACAGGTGAGAATGGCTAACCGTTCTGCTTCCTCTGGCATCTCTACTCCATTTTGGGGGAATGTCCACAAATCCATCTCAGCATAGAAACTACAGAAGGGGAATAGGAATTTAGATTTTTGTCATCATCACAACAAGCAACCTGCCCTGCTTCCCTCAAAAAAACTCATTTTGTGATAAGAAAAGTGTAACCAGTGATCTGTAGAGCAACACATCCACTTATGCGTTGCCTTTTTTTAGTATCTCCTGCTCACCTGTCTAATATCCTCACTGGTATTTCATTTGCATGTTCACAGATACCCTGTCACCATCTCTGTTTAATTTTCTTTCCTGAAACTAAGTTTCACCTCATTTCTCTGAAATAGAGGAACTGGAAAGGGGACCAGTACTATCAATAGTTTGTAGTTTTCTGGGATTACAGTTTTCTTCTGCTTTCTCATGCTTTCTTTATACTTGCAGTGGTCTCTCTAGTGTTTTTTTCTTAGTATCACTAGAACCTGTCCTATTCTTCCATAGCCATCCCTTGTGGTTACTCATGTTATTTATGTTGAGTGATCTTATGCTTAGAAAACAACATCCTGGTTACTTTTATGGACCCATGATAACTGTCAGTCCAGAATCACCTGGGTAATTGCCCCTTACAGCCTCATTCAAAGTAGGTTTTCTCATTTCCTTTCAGAGGGTGCAGCTTGTATAAAAACTCAGCCTTACAAAGAATGGAAAGTAATGGCAAGTAACCTCAATGTTCTCTTTATTCAAGGGCAGCAGCTCATTTTCTCTCTGAGTTGCCCAAAACGAGCAACAGTTTTTGCTCTACTCTTCAAGGCATCAGACTGTTACTTCTTTGTGATTGCTGCAGCAGTGGCAGATTCCAGCTACAGGACCATGCTTTCATGTTCTAAGAAAAGTCTCAACTACTGAATACAAAACAAATTCCCTATAGGCCTATGGTCATGTAATGGTGTATTTTTGAGATTTTATACTTTCTTCTGGAGTATTCTGTACTGGCTGGTATTAGGAGCCAGTGCTGGCAGAAGTATTCTGGTGCTGAGACGTGTGATGCTGTGTTGCTGTATGTGTAGTGATTTTACCAACATTAAAAACTTGAATCAACTGTAACAGAATCCACTCCAAACATAATTTTAATGTATGCTAGACCACAATGGAAATAGCCCATGTGAGGAAGTTACAATGCTAGATTCCATGTTCAAGTTAGCATCATACATATTTATGGCGTTTGAAAAAAATGTTAAAGTAAAAGAAAAACACAGGCTTTTGCATTTCCCTCCTCAATCCATATAATGATGGATTATGTGTTAAAACTCAGATCTAACAAAAGAACTACCTATCTCACAAACGTACAAAACCTGTTTTCATCTGTAAAGAGCTGCATGGTTTCTCTTGCTTACAGATGACAAGACCTTCCAGTGTGAGATGTGTTTCAGATTCTTTTCTACAAACAGTAATCTTTCAAAACACAAGAAAAAGCATGGGGATAAGAAGTTTGCATGTGAAATCTGCAATAAGATGTTCTACCGGAAGGATGTCATGCTAGACCATCAAAGACGACACTTGGAAGGTAAGTATACTGCAGATCAACCTAATTATTACTTTTGAAATGGCAGTAGAGGTGGGAAGGTTAAGGAAATGATTGCGCATTAGATTCTTCTGGACGTTAGCTGTCATTTTTTTTTGCCAGTTACCTGACCTGGAGTAGCAGGTTTCAGCAAAATGTGACATTTATTAAAAATAATAGTAACAGGTCCTGGAGGGGAGTTGTCTAATTCTATGAAAAACTTTCTGGGAGATGCACCTACCTTTTTTTTTCAGCCTCACGTGATTGGAACCAGTGCTACTAACATTCATGTGAAAGTTGCTTGGCTTATTGTGCAGTAGTTTAGACTAGGTGATTTTAATTATATCTTTTTCTTTCTTTGAATTCTATTCTTTCTTTTTAAAAAAAAAAAGTGTGGTAACTTGAAAATTTGAAGGCAGAGAATTAACTTGCAGTGTACAACTGAAAGTGAGTACTGTATAAATATGATATAAATGGAATGCTGTGTGATGTTGTCTTTCAAAATCTTGAGAATATATGAAAAGGAGATTATAAGAGCTTACTGTTCAAAATCTCAAACATCTCAGGATGTTATAGGTACTCAAAGACTCTGGGAAAAGTTGGGTGATGGTAGATTGCTGAAATATGTATTAAAATGCCTCTAGCGATCTAGGTGATAAAACCAAAGGTGATTTAAAACAAGCAGCCAGGTTGCCTAATTTGGTGTTTTGGGCGTAGCCGACCGTCACTCTTGTGACCGGCTGCTCTTGTGATTCAGACCTTTGTGTCACGAACTAGAGGACAGCTAGAGGACAAGGGGTTGAATAGCAATGGCAAGGCGTCTCATGTTTAGCTGTCACAGAACAGCAGCAGCCCTCTTCCCTCCTGAAAGTAGCAGAGAAAGAGGTCTGAAGTCTTCACTGAGCATTAAAGATGATGCTGGATGGTTGCCTCTCTCCTTAGAGACTCCAAGGGGGAATTTCTGGGCCAGATACCTGATTGAAGTGCCAAGGTCTACTAGATCTGCCTATTTCCAGGTGTTGACAATAAATGTCTGTTTTCAGACACTTTACAATTGATGTAATAACCAATAAGCCATAATACCTCACTTTGGCAGACTGCTTTTATATTCTTAAGACGCCGTTTTGATTTAGAAATTATCCTTTTGTTAGCAGTTAAATTCTGCATTGAGGCTCTTCCCAGTGTTTCACTCTTCTTTACAGTATTCACCTGAAAGGGCATGCAGATTGGAGTGGAAAACCATGGTTTATTTTTTTTGTTTTGTTTTTTTGATGGGGACTGTTCTGTTAAGGGGTGAGGCGTGTGAAAAGAGAAGACTTTGAGCACAGCACGGAAAACATGGTTCGCTACAAGAAGGAGCCTTCGGGATGCCCTGTGTGTGGGAAGGTAGGCGTCTTTGCCAGCGTGTGCCCTGTGAAGCTCTGCAGTGTAGCTCCAAGGATACTGCAGGGGTACGGTGCACCTCAGCCCTGCGCCTCCAAACAAGTTACCATGGCATAACAAGTTACCACCTGTGTATTAAACCACAGTAGCAGCCTTCCTGAATAGGCACACAGCCTGCCAAAAGGTTGAGGTAAATGACTTGCACTGAGGTATGTGCCAAGTCAGATTACCTCACAATGCGGACAGACACGTGGTTAGTTATCGGCGAGCCCTGTCGCCCAGCCAAGACATTACACTCTAAATTGCTTTAGCTCCATTATATATCTAAGCCAACTGTGGCCATGGATGGTGGGAGCTGTTAGGACAAAGATAAGAACAAAACTGAAGCTCAGACTAGACTTTTTTTCAGGACATGTAGCACAATGTAGAGTGTAACATGGCCACTGTGTCTGACAGTGAAATCTCATGGCTTATGTTATTTAGAGTGAAGTTTTCCTGCCAGAATGTTAAACAGCTGGAGTTGACTCTGTGCATTGGGAATCATTTTCTATTAGGAATGAAAGTGAATTCATGGTGTAGTCATGGCACTGTTGCATTTGGGTGTTTAACGCTCATGATCTTAAGTTGCTGTTATCACAGGTACAAAGACTGTGGGTTTAACTAGTGATTTTATAAATGTTTAATGATTCATGGTGCAAGATGTACTCAAGTAACTCTTAAGTTGGTGTGTAGACCTTTGGTTTTGATGCTTTGGATACATTACACGTCAATGAAGGTAGATTTAGTGGATGTATCTTTTTATAGATAGGTGGAATGTTCATGATTCAAAAGACACTGTAAATATTTCTAAATCCACCCTATGTAATTCTGCTGCAGCTTTTTTGGAAGTCCACCTCTGATGAATGGCCAATCTCAGTCAGTTCCTTGGAACTGTACACCTGTATTTTGCCATGCCAGCAGTTTCTGAGATAGCCTGCTGGCTGGATAACAGGAGCTCCTACAGGTTTTTGGCCAGAATGAATAAAACAGGACAGTAGATATGTTCTGTGCTATCCATTGGATAACTTGCAAAGAACTGTAGCCCTGCTGGACGTGATACAAAAACCCTTCCTTCCTTCTTCTTTTCTTTTAGGTGTTTTCATGTAGGAGCAATATGAACAAACACCTTTTAACACATGGAGACAAGAAATACACTTGTGAAATCTGTGGACGTAAATTTTTCAGGGTGGATGTATTGAGAGATCATATTCATGTCCATTTTAAGGTATTGTGTTAATAATTTATTAGAAAAGGCATGTTACTTACAGACACATAAACATATCAATAAATATATTGAGATTGTTATGGCCACGTGTTCATACTGGCAACACACCAGTGATTATGTACCCTGTGCAGTGATGTTTCTACAGTAGCCTAGCATGAGTTGTGCTCTGATTTACCCATGGCTCTGTTTCTACATCTGGATTGCTACAGAGTATGTGGACTATCGTATTTGAAGTTCAGCTATCACTGCAGAACACTGTTCTGAATGCTATGGAAAAACCACCTGTGTGACCTTGGGTGAATCACAGAGGTTGCTCATTTTAAAGCTGGTAGAATAACTTAACAGGAAGACTGCAGAAGATGTATGGTTCCAGTTGTTGTTTGGTTGGGCTGAGGGGTTACTGTCATCCCCTCTCTTTGTGGGGAAAAAACAAACGAGAACTAATTGTTCCTGCCCTTTCCATGCCAGTGATTGTGATTCTCTTGTATATGCCAGCATAGCTGCCTGTGTATTGAGTTCCTTACCTGGTTTTATCAAAATGTTCCAAATCACAAGAAAAACCCTATTAATAGTGCTTAATCAGACCCAGATTATTTTGATGTAACTAGATTAACACTGAATTGTAAGGAATTGAATTGAAAGGGAATTGTGTAATTCAGTGGTGCTCATAAGGATGCTTTTATGGAGGTAATACTGTATCAGTTGAGTCTCTGTTTACATTCTAGTTCCTTTTATACACAAAAAACTGAGTATTATTTGTTTGAATGAACAGTTGTTCCTTGTTTAGTCGTGGACAGAGGAACTTTGTTTACCTGAATTGAATGAAGCAGGAGGATATTTTAAATAAATCGTGTTACAGCAATTGTTAATGCAAGGCAGTCTGCATGGCAACAAAAGCTGACTAGGTGTTACCTTTTGAAATAGAAGTTTTATCTATTAAAACAGAATATTCTTTTCCACCCTACACAGGACATAGCACTAATGGATGATCACCAGAGAGAAGAGTTCATTGGTAAAATTGGAATCTCATCAGAGGAAAATGATGACAACTCTGATGAAAGTGCAGATTCTGAGCCTCACAAGTATAGCTGCAAAAGGTGCCAGGTAGCTTTAAATACTTTCAAATTAACTTGTTTTCGGATGGGGGGAGGGAGTGGAGATGTCTATAAATCATTCAGAATTTTAAATAACGTTAAGGGTTCACAAAGAGAAGGCCAGTCCCCAGGTCTGCTCTCTTCTGCAGTGCTTGTTATCTCTGATCTGTGAAGTGATGCTATTCCATAAGACTTTAGGTGGTGTTCTGTAAGGTGAATGCTAAAAACTTAAAAAGAGAAATACACATACATACGCTTACCTGTGTGCAAGGAAGCAAGCAAGCAAAACTGGCTTTTGCAAGCGCTTTTGCAAGCGCTTTTGCAAGTGTTTGTGAAGTAAACAGTTGTATAAGGCAACAGCTGTGGAGAATGAGTGTTACCTGTGATGAGATGGGGGGGCTCTTTTTGGCTGACCTGTTCATGCATTCCTAGGGGAGAACAACATACGAATGAGTCTTAGTGAAATATCTCTTCTGAGCTCTTAAGAATCTCTTTATTTTTTTCTCATCTCAAAGTACACCTTCACCAAGCTGTGCAATGCTGTCAGAAATACCCTGACCAGTTCCAAAACTGAAGCAAAAGATCATGTCATTATGGCACTTTGCCCGGATATGTTGGAGCATATATGCGTATGCAGGGTTACTTAGCGCAGGGAGCTAAGTAGTGGAGCACCTGTCTGTCGTAGTTGCAGCACTTCCAGGAGCTGAGCTAGAATCACTGCCCTGAGATGCCTGGAAATACCAACTCTTCTGGAACTAGTGCCAAAGCTTACTATGCAGACTAGAGCTTACCGTGCCCCTGGAGCCCAAAAGACATTTTTTCCATCTGTGGCTTCCTTGCTTTGAGAGCTAGTGGAGGTTAGACGTGACTCTCTTCAAGGCTGTTCCTCAGTGCAAAAATAATTACCTCTTGTGCAGTGTAAGAAGCAGAGATACCATCTCAAGCTAGTTGTCCAAATGAGTTCACTGATGTCCTGTAGCAATGGGCTTGTAATGGCCAAAGAGGTGCAGGCCTAAATCCAGCTTTCAGATTTTTCATCTAGTGATACACAGGATATTTATGTCTACTAGCTCTGACTCCAGATCCCGGTAAGGTGTTACTAGATTGTTGCTGTTCCCGAGGACTTTTTTCCCCTTTCATTCACTATTGGCTCATTCCACAGTTGACTTTCGGCAGAGGGAAGGAGTACCTGAAGCACATAATGGACGTGCACAAGGAGAAAGGCTATGGCTGTAGCATTTGTAACCGACGTTTTGCCTTGAAGGCAACTTACCATGCACACATGGTCATTCATCGGGAGAACCTGCCTGATCCTAACGTGCAGAAGTAAGATGACGTGTTGGACTGATAAGAGGAGCTATCTTTTTGAAGTTACAGTGGCTCTGTCACCTGATGCTTTTAGAGAATTGAGCTGTACTAAAATATCCAAAACTGTGTAATGGGTGTTAAAATGTTTATTAAAAGCTTGAAATATATATCACTAATGATTCACTTCACACAGATGATTCCAGTTTGGGCTTTGTAAAGTATAAGTCTATTATTTTGGTAAATATTTTTTAAAAACTATGATTTGAGCATATAGCAATGCCAGACTGCTCCAAGCTTGCAGTGAACTTACGGGTTTCTTAAGGCTCATTTTAAAAATCCATTTATGTTTCAACGAACTTTTATAGTAATTAGTATTACCAAATTAAATACAGTTACTGACAGAGATGCCTGAAAACTATCTCTGTCTCAAGAAAAGAATCACAGTTTTTGATCTCTTTGGTTTCAGATACATCCATCCATGTGAAATCTGTGGAAGGATTTTTAACAGTATAGGAAACCTGGAAAGACATAAGCTTATACATACAGGTAAAAATGTTGTGTTTCTTTATTATTATCAATATTAAAAAGGAATTTCTGTTGCCAGTGCCTGCCTTATTTTTTTCAGGAGAAAAGAAGTTATGGGTTTAAGATAAAAATTATATTTATGCTTTTAGGGTAGACCGGTTTTCTAAAGCAGGTAGTATTAATGAAGATATTTGGTCTAGGCACACAATCCAGATTCATTGTTAATATGATGCAGGATTCACCTGCTAAAAATCCTAATCCTATATTCTGTTCTTCCCCAAATTCTTATCCATGCCACCTTCTCACCATTACACAGGCTGAAAACTGCTATTGCAAAATCATTTTCAACAGCTCATTATTATTTCATGCTGTTCAGTATTTTCCTACCTCAGGCTTTACCTTTTTTTTCAGATCTCACACAAAAAGTTAGCTTTTCTCTCTCTCCAAAGTCTTCTAATTTAGTTTGGGCTACAATATGCGTGAAAGACGTGGTTGACAACACAGGTGGACTGTTGCCCTCTAATTCACCAGTTTAGTCAGTTTTTAGGAGATGCACATTATTCATTAACATTTTTTTTGTTTATGTTGTCTTTTAAATTTATTTTTAAGGTGTAAAAAGTCATGCTTGTGAGCAATGTGGCAAATCATTTGCTAGAAAAGACATGTTAAAAGAACATATGCGAGTCCATGATAATATCCGAGAATACTTGTGTGCAGAATGTGGCAAAGGTATGTCTAATGCCTCGTTTTCCATTAATTGTGATACTGAATAGCAGGTGAATATCTGAATTAAAACTACTTCCATTCTTAGAATATTGGGGAGGTCCTCGGAGTGCTGTAAATTCTGCACTTTTGAGAGGTAGAAACTGTATTAGTCAGGAGCCTTAGGGTTACATAAACTATCTTTAATTTTATACAATTTAGTTTCGTGGCCTGTAAGACAAAACTGATTTTAATAAAATTTGCTTCTGTCAGATTGAAGAGGACTTGCCTGACTGAGTCCCAATGCATTTTCAGCTCAAAAGTGAATACAAGTTAATTTTTTCATTCTAGGCTGTTTTCAGGCTTAAGAAATAGAGTCATTTCTCTCTGTAAGAGCCTTAAGAGTCAAAGTTGTTTTTACTTTTGGAATTGTTCATGTTATAATTTGAACAAATCTGAACTGGTATTTTAGTGGAAGGCAGTAAGTCAGACATCTCTAATGATGTTTTGTCTTTGCTTGTCCCTGCTGTTTTGCTTCTTCCTCAGTGGTTACTCAGATGTTTTCCAGAGCTTTTTCCTGGAATTAAAATAATAATGATAATGTGCACTGCTACCTAAACAATTAAAAGTATGCAATTGTGGACACGCAGCAAATATAATCTGAGAGCTCTTGGCTAACAACATGATCATCTTGAGTTCTCCTCTGAAGGTGGGAGCAATGGACTAATTGTCATGCTGTACCTTTTGTCTCACAGGAATGAAGACAAAACATGCACTTCGTCACCACATGAAACTTCACAAAGGGATTAAAGAATATGAATGCAAGGAATGTCACCGAAAATTTGCACAGAAAGTCAACATGCTGAAGCATTACAAAAGACACACAGGTGAGGTCTCTAAAGATGTACAAAAGTTGCACTGAATCAGTTAAATGCTTCCTGAGAGAACTCTTATCTAGAACAGTCAGAGAGTATGAGGAACACTAATAAAAAAACATGCATATTCTGCTTTTTGAAAAGTGAGATTTTGTCCTCTCGTCAGCCAAGACCACTTGTTATACGATTAAGATATATAGTTTAGCTGGTTTCACGTTTTGCTTTTTTACGAGGGGTTGTTTTGGTCTAGCGTAGGTCTAGAGTGTTGGTTTTGTTTTAAGTTAGTCTTCAGGTTCTCATTTCCCAAAACAAAATTTTACCTCCCACATCAATTTCTCTTGGATTCATTTTCTGCCAGATATAGTGGCATGGCTTCGATAAAAATAGCTGGTGAAGCTGGGCTTCTTCTACTTGTTTGGCTGTGATTTTTTTTTAAATTTTATTTTATTTTTTAGTAATATGAGACTTGGAATTGTCCCAGATACCTTAGACTGTTTTCACTCTGATGCTAAATGTGTTCTTCATGCAGGAATCAAAGATTTCATGTGTGAGCTCTGTGGCAAGACGTTTAGTGAGAGAAATACGATGGAAACTCATAAGTTGATTCATACAGGTAAATCCTCTAAAAAACAGTATCCAAAGACAATATCTTAATTTTGTTCCTAGGCTTGCTTTAGGCTTGCCAGTCTTGGAACTAGTGTTACACATCATATTACCAACATAAAATTGTTCCTCTTGTTGAGATGCTGACAATACGATACTGATCTTTGAGGGCTGTTGCTAACACCGTTTCTTTCCATCTGCTACCAGTAGGAAAACAGTGGACATGTTCAGTCTGTGATAAGAAATATGTCACTGATTACATGCTTCAGAAGCACATCCAGCTCACTCATGATAAGGTAGAAGCCCAGAGCTGTCAGCTGTGTGGGACAAAAGTTTCTACCAGAGCTTCCATGAGTCGACATATGAGGCGTAAACATCCAGAGGTGAGTTAGTTTGGCAGGTAGATTGTGGAGTGGTTTGGGTTTTTTTACTTTTTTTTTTTTTTTTAAAGAAAGTTTATGGCCTTCAGCGACTTGAAAGGTATTACTTTTTTTTCTCTCCCTCTCTTTTTCCTGTTCTTTTGGGGCCAATTTTAAGTAGTGTCTGTTAAGCATGCACTTAACTGAATCAGCCCTTTCATTATGTTATGTTTCAGTAGCAAACATATCTGATCGTCAGTCCCTAAAAATGAAGTTCTTCTGATTATTTAAATCCCTTTTCTTTCTCTGCCTCAGCTTAAATGTATATTTTTTTCATGTTTTGTCTTCATCCATTAGTGAGTATAATTGATTCTTTTTTCCCCATTGTGTTCTCTGTATTCAGAAGTGATCTGAAAGAAGTGGTGAATAGAGAGGTGATGGCAGTATCTGCTGATGATACAAAATTATTCTTAGTATTAAAGATGAATGCTGACTGCAGAGAATCTGGATTAGAGAGATGTTTTGTCTGACCCCAGTGGGGCTTTTTCTGTGTTCTAAATTTCTGAATAGCTATTGTGTTTCTCCTCAGCATTTCTTGTGTAGGTTGACTAAGGCTTCTCCATTCCCTTTGGGGCTTTTTTTTAAATTTTACTACCAATTTATCATTAGTATTGCTTTGCCATGAACATTTTTTTATCATGATGACTGGGAAGCAAGTAAAAAAAAAGGTGTGTTTATTGATTTTTTGATTAAAAATGCAGCTACATATCTGCAATCCAGGGCAATTTGTTCTTTGATAAGATGAGATGTATAGATTCAGCTGAAAATAATGGAGTAGGACACAGCTGATAGGTTTATAAATAGAAATGCTAAAATAATATTTTTTTTCAAACACATTGTTTGTTTTCTATAGAATTCATCACTTCCCAGTGCGTTGTGTTCTGTCTAGAATACGAAAATAAACATATTCTTCTATTGTCTTTAAACTTTGCTGGTTTTCAGTGAGAAGGAAAAGATAATATGCCAAAAGGTTATTTTAAAAAAAGCCGTGGTTAAATCCCTTGTATTAAATGATATGTGTAAAATACTAGATTACATCATTTTTGCTTTGTGACAGGATTTATTAGGGCAATGCTGTACTGTTTGACTGTGGTATGCACTGCTGCAGTTCACCATCCGATACCTCTTTGTCTACAGATTCTTTCGGTGAGGATTGATGATTTAGAGCAGCTGCCAGAGACAACTACCATTGACGCCTCCTCAATTGGGATTGTTCAGGTAAATTTGTCATTGCAGAATTCTGGTGGCAGCTAGGTTCCAGGCCTACTGGAAGGTGAGGTGGGGGCATCACTTTTTGGTACATAAGGTAGCTGGGCGTAGGCTGATGGGCAAGGAATGTGCTTTTTTAGAGAGTCAGCCCCAGCTTAACATGTATAAGCACATGCAAGCTGTTGATCTGTTTTGTTGTATAACATGAGTGCTGGTAAAATGGAGGTAATTACAGGGTGAGGTCTCATTCCCTGAAATAAGGTTTTTGCTAAAGTTTGTGTCTTCACTTGAGAATCGACAGTAAACCAACTTCAGGTGATAATCTCTTACTTGGAACTTCACTAAGCAAGTGACTCAATGTTTTGTTTGGAAATGTGTTGCTCCAGCCGGAATTAGCCTTGGAACAAGGAGAATTAGCAGAAGGGAAACAGCATATGAAAGCTCCTAAACGTGGCCAGAAACGAAAACAAAAGTCAGGTGAGGAGGAGGAAGCTCAAGTGCCTGAGGACCCTGCCTTCAGTGAATACACAGAGAAGGAAGGTGAATTCACAGGGAATGTTGGAGATGAGACTAATTCAGCTGTACAGAGCATCCAGCAGGTGAGCTCCAGTAGCAGGGTGATGGGTAGCAGGCATTGCTTAGAGGGATAACCCTTCTTTTTTCTTAATAGCAAACACAAAAGAGTGATCAGAACATTGAGAGCTAATTTGATAAATTGTGGTAATATGAAGATGAATAGAGACTTAAAAAAACACAGGAGTTGGACCAGTAAGCTCCTCATGTTTGTTTTCATTTCCTTTGGTGTTACCATATCCTTGTTTGCCAGATACCACTAACTGGCTGAAGCTGTGACTAAAAGTGTGAAAGTTAATTCGGATGCTTGTTTTGAATGTTGTGTATGCCTCCCTCCCATTACCATCTTATTTCTTGTCCTGGTTTCGGCTGGGATAGAGTTAATTTTCTTCCTAGTAGCTGGTATAGTGCTGTGTTTTGGATTTTAGTATGAGAATAATATTGATAACACACTGATGTTTTGGCTGTTGCTAAGTGGTGTTTACACTAGTCAAGGAATTTTTCAGCTCCCCATGCTCTGCCAGGTGCACAAGAAACGGGAGGGGGCACAGCCAAGATAGTTGATCCAAACTGACCAAAGGGCTATTCCATACCATATGATGTCATGCCCAGTATATAAACTGGGGGAGTTGGCCGGGGGGTAGCGATCGCTGCTCAGGGACTGGCTGGGCGTTGGCTGGCGGGTGGTGAGCAGTTGTATCTTCTTTTTTTTTTTTTTTTTTTCCTTTTTCCCTCCCTTGGGTTTTATTCCTTTCTCTCTCTTGTTGTTTTCCTTCTCATTACAATTCATTATTATTATTGCTATTATTTTATTCCAATTACTAAACTATTCTTATCTCAACCCACGAGTTTTCTTACTTTTGCTCTTCCGATTCTCTCCCCCATCCCACCGAGGGGGGAGTGAGTGAGCAGCTGCGTGGTGTTTAGCTGCCGGCTGGGGCTAAACCACAACATTTCTGTATTTGGAAGTTGTTATATTCCAAGCTTTCTATGTTCCCCTCGGTGTGTATGCCTTCTCTTGCTGGCAGTAGCAACATGTGAGCCCATCAGCATTCAGGTGATCTTTCTTGATATTTGGTAGTCAGCTGCAAGATACAAGGTTGAGGAGATACCTTTCTGATATACCTTTCTGGTTTTCCTCAGGTGGTGGTGACCCTTGGCGACCCAAATGTCACAGCCCCTTCCAGTTCTGTTGGGCTGACAAATATCACTGTTACGCCCATTACAACGGCAGCTGGAACCCAATTCACAAACCTCCAGCCGGTGGCTGTGGGCCATCTGACTGCACCTGAACGCCAGTTACAGCTGGACAACTCAATTCTCACTGTGACGTTTGACACCGTCAGTGGTTCCGCCATGCTGCACAACCGCCAAAATGACATTCAGATCCAGCCGCAGCCAGAGGCAGCCAATCCTCAGTCTGTGGCCCATTTTATAAACCTGACCACCTTGGTGAACTCCATTGCTCCTCTAGGGAACCAGATAACGGAACAGCATCCTCTGACATGGAGGTCAGTGCCTCAGACTGATGTCTTGCAGCCCCAGGCACAGCCAACGCAACAGCAGTCAGGACAGCAACAGGTTCAAACAGAGCAACAACAACAGATGTATAGCTACTAATTTATACTTTGAAAAGTTTTGAAATGGACAGTACTTAGAGACAAGAACACACAGACGTTTGGAATATTTCTAATAGGATTGTTTGCTGGATACCAAACAGAGATGGGAAAATGTTTATACAATGAAATGTAAGCTAAAATTGGCATAGCACCCTGCAACACCCTAATCTTGAGATTATCACACTGTCTCTAGACCTTGCACTGTCTTAAAAAAAAAGGAAAAAAACCTCACCATAAATTTATCACCCCCTTGCACTGTGTATTTTGTGCAGTAAGATTGAGATTTGACAGGAGCATCATAATACATCTTAACCAAAGCAGGGAAATCCTAAATATTACGGCACTGGTGATTTACAAAACCCTTTCAGCCATACCATGTCACTTCTTTCCAGTCTTGAAATTACATATGAAGACCTTGTTCGCAGTGAGGTGGAATGCACTTGTGGTCAGCTGGTAGAGACTGAAATGTAAAGACACAAATGGGCAAAACAATAATTGTCTTGTTTTTTATCTTCTTTAGGTCTTGTATCTAACAACATTGGTAAAGTAGGTGGAGGTTGGGGCTTTGGGGTGGGGATGAGTGTGGTGTGGAAGAAAATACACCGATTTCACAAAGTATTTCCATTTTAGTCATGGGAAAAAACGTGTACCCATAACACAGTGTTAGTGCTACTTGAATCAGATAGCTGGTCTAATACTAAAGCAACTTTTATGGTCTTCTAGTCAAGTTTGAATCAAACCAGTTAAGAACTGAAAAAAGAATGTGATAACAGTTTTATGTAATTTTTCAAAACTGCTCTTTCAATCTCGCTTTTAGCTAATAGGCCTGAAGAGCAATCAGTCCCCTTTGATCAAGTTCAGGATGTGAATTTTTTTCCATTAGTCTTCTTTCATCGTGTAATAAACATTTGAGAAAGCATTCTTTTTATATATATATACATATATATATATATAGCCTTTGTACTTTACTGTGTGTTGCTGGTGAGTATTTGTGTGAAAAACACTGTTATCAATATGGTACATTAATTTTTTCATCCCCATATTGCCCTTTCTCACAGAAATAATGTGTGGATTCTATTCCTTCTGTTTCCAAAACTATTTCCAAAATTCATAGCCACACAAGATTGTGAGAAATGGAAGAAAAAAGAATGTCTGAAATATATTCTGCCACATGGAGGCAGTATGCCCTAGTGTATAATGGGCAAGGTTTGCATGACTATTGGCGATATAAATAGTGGGTTGGGTCAAATACATCATTGCTGATACTACACTTTCATTCTGTTCTCCATACATTGATGTGCAGTCTGGACTTTTGCATGTCAAGAAGATAGTATCTTTCCCACAGAGAAAAAGCAGCTGATATCAAAAAGGAATAAACTAAAAAAAAATGTTCCTGCCTGGAATCCTGAAAGGCAAATCTGTCCTTCCAGCTATGGCTGAAGAACAAGGTCCTTTGGGAGCAGCAGACTGAGCCGCAGAACAGTGCTAAAGGTTTTTGCTGAGGATAAAGCAGCTGCTGTGTTTGACAGTGAAGATAGAGTGATGGTTATAGAAATCCTGTCTGTGCCTATCGTATTTATGAAAATGTTCTATGTGTTAGCAAAAATATGAGTAGGTATGACTTCAGCTTTGAAAGTCTGTATTAACATGGACTACTTGACCCCTAAAGGATGCCTTATAATCTTTACAACAAATTCTTCCAAAGTATAAAATGTCTGGATATTAAAATTAACCTCCAACGGTTTTCTTGGTGCCATTGCCGTGTCCAGAGGCTTGCTATGCTAGGCTCTGTGTAAAGCTTAGTTGCAACAGGACACGTATAGGAAAGGGGTTTCTGGTGACAGGTTTTGTGTATCAGAGGAGCAGAACTACTTTTCTGTAAATGTCAACAAGCCTATAAAATGTCTGCACAGGAGCGACCTATATTTGATGGGACAAGGATACATATCAGAAAGAGAAAATATCTTTTACTGGCATGGGAAAGAGAGTTTTTCATTCCCCAGCCCCCTAGTCTCCCTCAGATCCTTTTCATACAACACTGTGAGATCCTGTAATTTTATTAGCCTCCAGTATCTTGAGAAGTACAGTTTTATGCCCCTCTGTCACCTGGATTATTTCACCAGTGGCTTGAGCCAGTTAAGTTTCTCCTCAGCTGTCCTGTCCACAAATCTCTCCCTTCACACCAAACCCACTGGTCAAGAGGAAGCTAGGTGCTATTTATGAAATATGTTGTTTATGTACTTGAAAGTACTTGAAACTTTTTTTTTCCTGTGTTTGGTGCCTAATTGGTAATGGCACATTATCTTTTGGCAGGGTACTTTGGAAAAAAAAAAAAAGGGAAAGCAAGCAAATGTAGAGGTCCTAGGTCAAGCTGTTATGGTAAATAAAAGATGGCTAACATCTAAAAATAACTAGCTATATATATACACACACACACACATGGAGGGTTACAGTGCTGCATATAGAGTTTCTACAAGATCAGGGTTTTATTTGGACATATGTAAATGGTGATTAAGCTTTTAAGAGGGGAAGAAGAGGTTTTTTGCCTTAGCTGCAGAGTGAGTACATCTGCTCTATGTTAATACTACTGATAGTAGCATTCATGATGCATTGAATCAACCTGAGTAATTTTAACATGTAATTGCCTATTTGATAAGAATTGCATATGGAGGTAATCGACCATTACAGAAACCTCTCTGACTTCACAAAACCTCTTTATCCTAACATGATCCTCTGGTATTCTGCCCTCCTAATGCTGCTGAGCATCCCTCCCTCGCTAACTGGCCTGCATAATTCCATCCAGGCAAGTTAGCATCTTACCTTTCTGATAATGACTGATTCTAGCTGATTTAAAAAGGAATGATCGCACTATAAATGCTTGCATGTTGGTGGTCACAGAGAAAAGAAATGTCTCTCTTCAGTCTCTCAGTATCTCCAAAATAATAGAATTGTAGAACAGCCCAGGTTGGAAGGGACCTTGAAAGATCATCTGGTCCAGCCCTTTTTGGGAAAGGGAGCCTAGATGAGATTATCTAGCACCCTGTCCAATTGCATTTTTAAAACCTCCAGTGACAGGGACTCTACCATGTCCCTAGGGAGGTTGTTCCAGTGAATGGTTGCTCTTACTGTAAAAATTATCTTAAATAATATTCTGCTTCAGAAGGAAGAAATATAACCACTGGAAGGGCTTTGACTAGGCCAGGCAATAGAAAGTTCTCTAAAAGCTCATC
This sequence comes from Ciconia boyciana, assembly GCF_034638445.1. Classification (NCBI taxonomy): domain Eukaryota; kingdom Metazoa; phylum Chordata; class Aves; order Ciconiiformes; family Ciconiidae; genus Ciconia; species Ciconia boyciana. The sequence goes on along the minus strand of NC_132934.1, from coordinate 121,504,008 downwards.
TTCCCAGAGCACTTGTTTTAGAAATGATCTTGACTTTCCTTGCGACCATTGCTATGGTACTTCGTCATCTCTCAGCGTGATTTTATTATTAATACTGTTATTAACATCCTTATGAGTACACAACTGTATCTTGGGTGTGCTGCAACATGAAAAATGTCAAAACAAATTATTTTGTTTGGAGACATCGGAAATTGATGCCTTTTCAGACAGAGCTTACCTTGGACAAGTAGTGGCTGCCAGCAGCTCTCCCAACTAAGCCTTTTTCAGATGAATACCAAAGTTATACTGATGCTGTTTCAAACTGCACAAGAAATAAAACTACGTAAGGGATGTGCAATCTAAATTTCCTTTGCCAATTTGTTACTAGCCTTTTCAGCTATAGGATGTGAAGGTTATTGTTTTCCGCCATGTGTTGGAGATTTTGCATAACAACTGTTCAGTAACAAACTGGAATTACTTTGAGCCAAAGGAGTGATGTTGTGTAGTGTTCTGTGTATTGTCATTGTTTATTGCTAAGACTATTATTTAATTGAATGCTCCCTGTGGCACATGGGCTCTGAAGTAAAGGAGCATCAAGGTACAGAACCCTTTCTCTATCAGTGTTCTTCTTTTCTGTTCCTTAATCAATCCATCAAACATTTTTTTTTTCTTCAAATCGCATAGGCTTGCTTCAAAGACAATAAGCTTAATCATTATCTCATAGAACTTTGTGCATCCCACAACATACAGAAACATGGGGTAGCATTCTAAAATATTTATTCTGTAGCTTGTTACTGGGTAACAACAGAAAGCAGAGGAGATTGAGTCTTTCTTGGCTATGGTCTGTGGTGAGTTCTCTCAGGAAAACCTACTGTATCAAGTGCTATTACGCTCTCTAAAATTAAAATTTTCTTTTTAGATGTGTCAGTATGAAAAGTGAGTATTTTTGCGGAAACCTACCAGTCAGTCTCCTGTCAGTCTAACCAGCTACGTTTCTGTACCTTTTTATTGTTCCACAAGTTGTTGGAAGTTAACAGCCAGGTAACAGTTGACTTTATTTCTAGAACTGAATTTTCTGTCAGTTTGTCAGAGTGATTTGCTAGTGTTCTGCATACATAAAGATGCCTGAGTGTCTCATCTTGAAAACTAGGAATGGAAAAAATACCATACATCCAAATGCCAATCATATCAAAACTATAGGTACTACATGAAAATGGGTAGGGCAAATAGCTTTGTTAGTATTGCTTTGTGAATCCTTGCTCAGTAATAAGATTGCCTTGGTGTTATTTAAAGTAATAATAATGTCACTCCTTCTACTTACTTTTGGCCTTACATTTATTATTGATATAGGCATACCTGCTGGAAAATCTTTAACCCTTTGTATTTTTGGCATGCCTTTTCACGGTGATTGTGTTGTTGGCCTCATCTGGTGTAAAGGGAGAAGGAAACATATCGCAGGAGGATACTGCTGATCCATGCCACGATGCACAGCAAAGCTCTGCTCGAAGTAGTTTTGGGGACAGGCTGTGCAGCCGAGTGACTTGCATCTGTGAGATTAGTTACCAAGGTCTGTTTTCACATACAGGCTTTTGCCCTATAGCAAACCCAACGTGTCATGTTGGCAACAGGAGAAAGGAAAAAAGTATTTATTTCCATCATGTTTGTCCTCAACTCATCTTAGAGTGATTGTTCTTCAGTGCTGAGATGCTACTATGATATTTGCACTGTATATGGCAAGAAGCCGTTACATTTTCTTGATTAGAAATCTTGGAACACCGTAAAAAGCCACAGGTACTTCGCCATACAGTGTAACCATGGGTGGAAAATGTGTTTCTTGCCCTAAAATGGTTTTTAAAAGCTGTTCTGGATTTATCTTCCCTCCTGGGTGCTAAAGTGCTGTTCTGCATGTGTACTGCTGACAGCTACAAGGCACACAGTTCAGTTCGGACTGGAATTCGGTATAGAGAGCCCCTGCAGTACAGCCTAAGGATGGCTGACAGGTTGGGTCGCTTTTCTAGAGAGTCCAAGCTCACTGGTGCTAAATATAAATTCCCAACAGCTGAGCTGAAAGGGGCAGAGAGGGTCTGCTTTGAGAGTGGCAGGGAAGGTGAGACTTGTCTGGGAGACTCCAGTCTCGCCCCTGGAGTCAGGGTTTCATCAACATTTGTTGTGTATTGCTACTCTCTTTCCGCCTTATCCATGAGCTGTTTTGACCAGTTACAGTGCCTGGTTAGTTGCTAATACTTTTGAAAAGCTGGTTATTAGTTGCAATGGCTGTGAGAGCAGCTGATGCCAAAAGCAATTAAAACTACTGAGTTTGGGGATTTATTTCGCCTAAAGCAAAGGTTTTAAGTTCGAATGTCTTTTTGCTGTCAGTTGAGTCCTTTCCTTTATTTTTCTGTTTACTTAGAGATTTTGATTCTAAAAAGTTTCTAAGGTGTTCAGTAAACATAGCAAAAATGTAAATGGCTACCAAAAAAGAAGCATAGTAATGGCAGAATGAGGAGTTAAAATTGGGAGAAATTAATGATACTAATTTTCTACAGATTTCCGCCCTTCTCCTACCCACGTGGGTCTGAGGTTCTTGCTGTGACACTAGCTCAAGGAAGGAGACAGCACATGCTCTGGCTCATTTGCCAGAACTACTTACGTAGGGATTGACATGCTGGGTTCCGTTAATGAGAGCAGATACCAGCCGAGTCCTGCCATCCTTCCCCTCAAGCCATGTGCTCATTTCAGTGTCTCTTCCCGACACAGCTGGCTGTTTTCACAGAGCTCACAGGAACGTGAGTGTGTCTGAGACTTGTACCTCTGACATGTAGTGAACGTCAAGAAACAGATTCAAAACTGGGGAGAAAGAGGGACCTGAGAGCTGAGAGGCAATGAAATACATTGGAAGTGCAGCTAAAAAAAAAGCTGGGAGAGCACATACTTAGCCTGCTGTACCAAACCATATGGTAAGTTGCGGTGGATGCAGTGCTGTTAACTGAATATTAGTGATTATTGTGTTCAGATGCTTTTTTCTAGCAGAACCTGTATTCTGTTACTTGTATAGGGGAAAGTGTGTGTTCAGTTTACCATAAATTAAATTCAAACGTAAAACATGCTCAGTGTGTTATATGCAGCAACATGCAGAAACCAAAGGGTAAGATGCTCAAATGATAAGAGAATGAAGCAGGTCCATGTTTCATCACTTCTGGGAAGAGCAAAAGCAAGGTTGTGGGCAGCGTTTTCTCAAGAGCGACTGTCCTTTCTCATGCACAGAATAGACCTGCTCTCTTGTGTATGTGATACCTGCATGCAAGGCAGACGCAGGCGTGCCATCGAGGGGATGACACTGGAATAGAGAGGGGTGTTTTACAATTAAAAAACGAAACAAAAAAATCAAATCGGCTCATTAAAGGACAGGGTGGGGAAGCTCTAACCCCAGTTCCTTGCTGTGCCAAGGCGAGGGAGGTAGAAGAGAATGGCTCTCAATCTGCTACGCTGGCTGTGTTGTGGGTAGGTAAAAAATAAATCAGCTCATGTGTGAGCTCCTCTTCCCTTCTCTCCACACCCATGCCTGTGCTAAGACCCTAGTCTGAGCTTTCAAAAGAATAAATACCTTTGTCTGACTGATGTACAGATGGCACTTGTGCCCAAGGACCCTAGTTATACAGAATTCAGGATTGGTTTTCAAAGTAAATATGGGTACATAGGTTGGGGGTATTTGGGCAGGAGCAGGTTCTTTTTGGGGGTGTGTATGTCTTTAAAAGTAAAGAAAGGTTGCTTTGTTGCCCTCCTGTGAAGTCCATGCTGACGCAAACAAGATTCTTGCTGAAGAGACAGTGGAACCAGTGACAAAGCACCGTTTTTAAAGATGCAAAAGAGAAGAGCTTGGATTGCATAATCAAAGAGAAAAATGAGAAACTTTGTCCTGAAGGCAAATGCACGTACTTCTCATTCACCCTCCTCCCTTTTCCACTACTTTTTTTCCCATGAAATACATGCAAATCCCAACATGCACTAAGTTTTCCTCCAGGCATGATATACTTGTGTGGTTATTTAAGTAAGAAGTGGGTTGAATAGAGATATGAGGTGTTCCTGTCAGAAAAGTCTTGGAAAAGAGTGCTCTATTTACTGCTGTTGTTTTAAAGTAATCTGGTCACCTCTGAGAGCATTTCTAGTCAGTAAAGGGATAGCTGTCATTCTAATTATATGGCATATGCATTTCCTTCTTAATTTACTTTGTCTTCTCACAGTATAGCCAGTATTTCTGAGTCTACCTACTTTAAAAAGTGTCTAGAAATTAAGTGTACGCATTTTATCAAAATGAAGAGTGGTTTAAGAAGTAATTTGAGTAGAGCAAGAACTTGCTGTAATCAATTAATGCTTGCAAAAAATCACAAATTCTGGTTGCACAGGACACTTCTCAGAGTCCAGAAGCAGTAACTGAATGTGTGTGGTCTCCTATACTTGACTACAAAGACTTCCAGCTCTCAATGGCATGCATTGCCAGCTAATACACTCTTACCTTTAAAGGTGCCTGTGTTTGGTGTGAGGGATATTGAAAACGGTGGGGGTTAGTCTAAACGGCACTATAAATGGGAGAATTAGAGGGCGGGCGGTGGTGAGTCGGATTGTTCAGCGGTAGCTACAACAGCAGTCATAGGAAGATGTGTTTTAACCACCCTAAATGCCTTTGCAGCCCATTGCCTGCTTCCCTTCTCCTCTGGACGTTCGCCTCCCACCAGCAGCTGCCCAGCAGCTGCTCCATCCCTGCTCGTGAGCTGGCACTTCAGCCTTGGCTCCGGCACCAGAAATGGGGTCCTGCGAGACATGCCACTGTCCACCTCCGAGGCCGTCTGAAATTGCGGGACTTCATGAGCTGCGGGGACTCGTTAGCCTGCATCACGAAAGGAAGCAAAATGGATCGAGTCCAGTGAAGGCACGTCCCCACACACCCAGCCGCCCGCACCAGGCAGGTGCGCGGACCTGCCCGCACCGCCCGGCCACACGCGGGGCACCCCGCGCGTTTGGGAAACATCTTAAGGGGGAAGGTTTGAAATGGGGGAAATAAACCTCTGGGGCTGCCTCCGCACAGCGCGGTGGGGTAAGCTGGGGACAGATCACCGCCGCGGCCGTTAACGACCGGCGGGCCGCACACGCGCGCACTGACTCTGGCCTCAGGTAAAACCACGGGCTTTATCACCGCGGGGAAACCCCCGACTCCACCCGCAGAAGGGGAGCGCGGTGGAAACGCGGAGCTCGGCAGCGAGGCCGACAGGCGCCGAAGGTCTGGCTCAGCCACCGCTCCGCCTTCGCTTGGAGAAGGACGGCAGCGACCCTAGCGCGCCCGTTTCCCCCACGCTGTGAGGGGAGAGCGCCACCAGCTCCCCCCGCTGGTCATGTCTTCTGCGCATGCGCACCCCTGCGGCTGGCACAGGTGCGCGGTCTCACCTGTCTCGCTCTGCAGCGTCCCCTCCGTTCCCCGTTCCCGCCCCGGGGTCGGTTAGTGCCGTTGGTCAGGCGTGTGGAGAGCCTCTCTGCCCGGGAGGGCTGGCTTTCCCGCCCGCCCCCCTGCCGTAAGCATCTAAGGGCGGCTGAGGTGGGGGTTTAGAGACAGCGGGGGGTCTGTAGGCGGCTGAGGTGGGGTGTAGAGACAACGGGGGGAGGGAGGGGGGCGGGCTGTGGGCGGCTGAGGTGAGTCGTAGAGACAGCGGGGGAAAGAGGGAGGCGCTGAGGGTCCGTGTCGTTATGGACGGGAGGATTTCAAGGGCACTCCCAGTCTTCCTTCTGGTCGTTTTTCCCTCTAGTCTAGTCTGCTTGTTAGGATATTGTGGATACCGGCACTGGTCAATTAGAATAATTATAACCTGAAATATTTTGTTCCAGTAGTATTAATACTGTGTCTGGAATAGCTTTAATGAAGTACTTGGCAATGGATTATTTAATGTGTAGCATAAATGGTAGTCGTCTTACTTTTCAGTCTGTCTTTAGGGACGCCAGCATTTCCTGCTTCAGGTCAATAAGATGGGGCATTGGTTGGTTGTAGCAGTTTAGATTAAATAAAAGGGTTGGTTGTAGCAGTTTAGATTAAACTGTTACAATGTGAGAAGAGTCCCACTTGCAACATAAGATGGTCAGTTCTCTCAGAAGCTTTCTGGTAATTAACTTGCCCGTGGGGGAATGCTTCCAAATTGGTATTTTTAGTAGTCGGAAGTAGAAAGATCCTGCCAGTTATGTTGACAGTGTCTGCTTAACGCCATTGAGTTGGCATACTGATTTGTGCGTGCTTTTCCACTCGCACGCTTTTTTTTTTTAACCCGGTATTATGTCAGTGCCTGAATGTTTTAGTCAATAGAGTCAGTAAGAGCATCAGGGACGACACGGTCAGACTTTTATACTGATGCTTTAGGGTATTGGACAGAGTTTGTCTTCCAGATCTGTATGTGTTGATGAGAAAATGAAGACCTCCTCCTAGCTGCTTGTTACCATCCTCCTTCCAAAGTCTGCTGCTGATTGAGATCTATCAGCTGATCTGCTTGGAGGCTATTTAAACTCTTAAAACTAATTCAGATTGCTGGAAATAATGCAAGTTGGGGAGTGGTCCTCTGAGCAGCTGAACTGGCAGATCTTTGAAGCTAGTAACACAGGGAAGAGTAGGGGAGTGGAAAACCACTGAGAACAGGCCAGTAGTTTTTAGTAAAGTTTGCTATTGTTATATCTGTTCAGAGTCATGAAAAAACAGTGGAACTATTTCTCCTTGGTTTATATTCCTGTTGCTTCCTTTATACTGATACAAACATGCATACAGTTGAGCAGAAAACTGATTTAGCTATCTGTCTATCATTCCCCCCAAGAATTAGCTTTCAGTTGGATCAGTTTTCTCATCAGTTTAGTGGCTGGTTGTGCCAATTCCAGAGCTGGATCTTGAGAAGAACAAGAAGGGGCGGATGGAACCAGCCCTGTTTAGCAGGAGCCCACACTGATGTCAGGCTAAAGTGACTGTGGAATTGCCCTCTTGGTAATGGTTACTTTGGCTTTCTATGTGGAAAGAGGTCTTACAATACTGTCGTGGAGTTAAATTACAATGAAGGCATCCTCAGCAGACATTTGGGATGGTGATCATAGGACTCTTACTGTATGGTTGTAATGAAAATGTTACAACTTGTGGCTTCTGGCAAGGTGTAAATGCTTGCAAAATATGGCCTTAGATTCTTAAAATAATGTATCTAGTAATTAAAAAAAAAAAAAAAAAGAGAAATGTTCATGTCATCTAGGAGCCTGCTATGTTTACAAGAGAAATTTTCAGAAATGTACTATGATAACTAAAACTTCTCTGTACTTCTAAAAATTTTAGGCAATGGTCCCCAGAAGGAAATTTAAGAATGCTGAATTGATATTACCATGTGAATGGAAAGAATGCTGCTTTGTAGGGAAAACCATGGAGGAATTTTGTAATCATATTGCGGAACACTTGGAAGAATACCTACAGCACCCCCTGGAAACAGCAGGTCATTTATGTCTTGTCTGTCACACAGATCACATTGCAGTTTGGAAGATTATTCCTAGTCTCGAAAATAATGCTGACTTCAGTTCACCTACATCATGGATGTTCATAGCTTTTCTAAGGTCCAGCTGCATGAAGCCCTTAGACAAGGGCTTATATCTGCTTTTTGCTTCATATCTGATTGTCCTGGATTTTTGCTTGTATTGATAGCTATTGCTAATATGGAACGAGACTGGAGAGGTGATGTTATGAGCACTTCTGCTGAGAATTTTTTTCTAAGATTAGGGCCTCAGCAGGTGCAATTGTCTAAAACAGATTTTAGCAAATTGTTTTTGAATGGCAGAGTTCTTCCCTTTCAGGGAACTGGCCTGCTGCTTAAGAATTCTAAGTTTAAAGTAGCACTTCTATGAATCTTTATAGAAAAATGGAAACTTTTGTTGTTTGTATGGTATTTGCCTTATTTGGATACATACACTGGTGTTATTTTATGATGGGTATTGTATTTTACATCTTTGTAATAGTATTAAATGTACTTAAAAGGAAAAACAAAAAAATCTGATTCTGCAGAAAATTATAGGCAGTCTCTGTGGATGTAATAGCAATAATATACTAGACTTTTTAATATAGCTATTTTGGCTCTTGTGTATCCTGCTCTTTATTCTTAACACTGTAATCAAGTATAATTACAGGTGTAGACATTTTAATTAAAGGTGAATGAGTTTTAATTAAAGGTGAAAAAAGTAGAATTGTACCAACATTAACAATGTCTCTGTGACCTAAGCTGGAAAGTGTCATAGTATATACCTAAGAAAATACTTATTTTTACAAAATTTTCCTGTTGAATCTACAAAGTGCCTTTCTGCAAAAAGTTATGTTTTAAGGTACAAAGCACTCTAGTATTGCTGCAGTTGTGAGACAGTGGAAAATCTGTTTGCCACAGAGATTTGCGAGTTTTATCTAGTGCATTATCAGTAGATAGCAATTACCAGCTTCTCTGCTAAGGTTACTTACAGATTGTGAAGTTCCTACAAATGTAAGTACTATTGGCATTCTCACTGTTGTGGCACATGGTTGCAGATTTCATGCAGTGTTCTGTAAAATGTTACTTCTTTCTTCTGTTTAGAGCAGTACTGGTGCTGGTGGAGAAGTTGTGAATTTGGGGTGAAAGATCCCAGAGAGCTGATAACACATGTCAATTTTCACAGTTACCACACCAAACTGAAATTCATAGGCTCTCAGTTACGGGCATTGCACCATGATTTGCCAGCGTGTTTGCAGAACAGCCGTAGCTGGCATCAGTTACCAAAGACTTCGGAGGAGTTTGTCTGCCATTGGGAGAATTGTGATGTAAGTGAAATACATTGAGACATTGCTATTTTTTTTTCTTTCCTAACTTTACGTCAGCATTCTTTGGATTTGACTCACTATTGGGAATTTTTGCTCAATCTTACCTCTGAACAATGTTTCCCACTATCTTTGTAAGCAATACATGATAACTATTATGGTAGCATTCACAAAAATGTAAACAACATATTTGCATAGCATCTGCAACCTCAAATTCAAATTTTCTTTCTTTTTGTGGTGGCTAAAATGATCTTTTTGACAAAGATGCAACTCCTCTTGTGTTTTAAGAGCATGTATGCAAAACTTTAATATAGCTGGTTTAATGATAAATTAATGAACTTGGTAGTTTGTAGACAGGTCCAGAGTGTTTATTGTTTGTCTGAAGAAAGGTAACAGAATATCTGAAGTTTCCTTGGTCAGTTGGAAATGTTTTTTTGGTGGTTGTGGTTTGTTTATTGGTTTTTTTGGTTGTGTGTGGGGTTTTTTTGTTGGTTTTTTTTTTTTTACTGGGACTGAAATCAGACATTTGCAACAGGCTGTGCATATAAGTCTGATGTCCAAATGTGGCCAAGATTGGTTTCAACTAAAAATGGTTTGTATCTTGACCACTTTTTCGTGTCCTGTATTAGATAAAATCATTATCCATTCAGTTTCGACTGTGCTATTTCTGCATCAAGTAAACCAAGATGATTAGCAGTTGCTATCTTTCTTTGACAATGTTAACATAAATAGTGCTGCCTATACATATTTTTTTTTCTGCTTCTTGGAGGTGTTCATTCCTGCTCAGAAGTGGCTTCATATTGATATGACATTATAGGGAAGCACTTCCTCTGTCACTGTTGGCCTCAGAACCTCAGTTGTTATTTATGGCTAGTGAGCATTACCTTTGCATCCACAAGTGTGATGCCTTGCAGATGACGTTTTCTTACCGTCTCCTTTTGTGTAACTGTTGAGCAAGGTAGTTTTTAGAGAAAGTAGTAGCGCAGGAAAATTGCCTGTCTATCTGGTCTACATGAATTTTTTTATGTTGTATGAGTTTTTTGTTTCATTTGAGTTAAATGATACAACTGAAAACAAATAAACTATTGGTGAAGAAGAAACAACTGAAATGCATTGTACTGTGGAAATCAGAAAAACTGTAAAACTAAACAGTTTTGCAAACCTCATATGGGCAAATCTGATGTAGGTTTAGTAATGTTGAACTACAAATCACAACAAAAACTTTAATGTTTTTTAAAGGCCTTTGATACTTTTTTCCTTATGTTTCTCTAGGCCTTTCAGTGATTTGTGGGTTATCATTCCAAAATCCTAGTTCTCTATTATCTATGACTTTTTCATATCAAAGTTGTGACAAAATTAATTAATGACATGAACTATGTTTTTTGAGGTTATAAACAAACACTAATGAGGATGAAAGTATTTCCATGCAAGGGAATGTCAGACTGGTGGTGTTTTACATAGGTCTTGTATCCCTCATATGCATCACATTGTTGAATTAGAATCAGTGTGATGTTTGAGTAAATATACTGCAGTGATGGAGTGAAATTACTTTTGTTTTCCAATGGTGGTTATAGCCCATGCTTTGTTTTGCTAACCTTTTCCTTACTAGGTCTAAAGTTATTTCTAGTTCCCTCTTAACATTTCAGCTTACAGATTGTTTGTGCCATAGCATATATAAAAGGTGAGTGCCGCCTCATCTGTATGTTATTACTGGACAGAACGTCTAGAAATATCCATTTGGCTCTTTTGGCTCTGAATTTAGAATATCTATATTCATATAATGCCATGATACCTCTCTTTTCATTCATTTTTCTTTACATGAAATAAGGAATTACAAAAATCTGAGAGTGAGGTTTATAGAGAGAGGTAATTCTGTTGTTGAGTCAATCTGTGAGAAACTACATCTCTGTAAAGAAAGGCTTTTATTTACTAGTGGATTAAGCATGGAAGTACCCCATTCTCTTATTTTTAAAGTTTTAGCCTGAACATATAATACAGAGCATTATTTATGATAACTTTTGATTGTTTGCATAGTTTGATTACAAACTATTGTTACAAATAAATCTTATTGCCATTATGTCTCATAGCTTATAGGAATCATATTTCTTACAGTTGTTATTTTTGTTATTAACGCTTTTTAATACATACCAATCAGTCTTTACTCACATACTGCTATGATTGGTGTATTTATTTTAAAAATGAAGAGGTTCAGGAAATCTTCAAAGCCCTCAGAATTTGATTTTGCTGCATCTGTCAGTAAGCACAGTCTTTTGAAAAACATGCTCAAAAAACAGAGGAAAAATCTTTCCATTAATTGGTTTCATGTTCCATTTTTCTTTTATGTAAGTGGGCAGTTTTGGCTGATGGAATCCTTTAGTCCATAGCATTTTGCTAAATCTTTTTATACGTGTTTTTTCAAGTTCAAACTATGTTGTGAATTTTATTAATTAAAAGAATGTTTCCCAACTTAGTAGGCAGGCTAGACTAGACCCAGGAGGTGGGGTAGGGCACACTGCGAAAGAGGAGAACTTTGAGGGCAGGGAAAACTTACCTGCTTACCTTTCCCACCCTCCTGCAAATATGTTCCCACAGTTATGAATATAATTCTCTTTGAAAATCACCCATACAGCTTCCCCCAACTCTTGTGGTGCCTCCTACTGTGTCAGATTCAGTTTCCCCAAAGGTAAAGCTTCTGACTTGGGCAACAGCCCCAAAAACTTCTCTCCTTTCCTCTCCTATTTACATAGAAAGAAATATTCAAGAAAGTTCCAGCAAAACACTTAAAGAGATGGTGCCAACAAATTAAAATGGGATTAACACCCATATGGTTACTCTGATTAAGAGGTGAAGAGGCTTTCGATCACTGTCTAGCTCAATACTTTTAGTTGATTCACCTTAATATGCCTGTTTTTGTATACACTTGGATCTCTCAGATCATGTTTCAAGCCCTTCAGAGGAAATAAGGGCTTGTCTCCCTGAGGGAGCTATTGTGAAATACATTGGAGTATGAATTTGAAATGCAGCAGTTTGCCTGCGTTAACTCCTCGTGTGAATGCTCTGTTCTGCACACTGAATGCCTAGCAGCTTAGTTTAATCCACTCTACTAAGATTAGGATTATTAAAAACAGATAACACTAAATAAATAGGTTTTTTCACTTATATATTTTTCTTTTTAAAAAAACCCAACACTGTTTAGATTTGAATCAACTGTACATTATTGGCAGTGGCAATATCAGCCTAAGGAGTTTCACCTGTTTTCCATTTCCTCTCCCCAGTGTTTTGATTTGGTTGAAAGCCAGATCAATTCCTTGTACCAATTCAATGTGTAGCCTTACAAAATTGTGCCAGCACAACAGAGAGGTTAAGGGGTTAAATTATTGGGAAATGAGGGGAACACTTTGAATTGCGACTGGTGACAGTATGCAGTTGAATGACACCCTGTGTTGCTTGAAGAAAATGCAATATGCAGTCTACTTTCACTCTGCAGGTGTGGATTTTTGTAGAGTGAGGCAGAGGCTAATAAGATTTAGTTCCCCTTGTCACATAAGTACTGACTCATGGAGTGCTGTGTCCATAACACCTAATTCAGTTTAACCATTGTGTAGCCTTCCCATTTCTGTTGGAATTACCTGCACTGCCCTCATAGCCTTCTTGTGAGAAGGACCAGGTAGAAGTGAAGGGAGGGGAGAAGGTAAAAAAAAACCCAAAGAAATAAATAAACAGAAATATATTAACAGACGCATCCCTGCCCCAAAGAATGGGTAGTGTTCACTCAATTAGTCCAGACAGACTTTTCAGCTACTAGATGGTAGGTAAAAATTCAGGACCTGGTTTGTGTGGTGGATACTGCAGAATGTTCTACATTTTTGTAGTTGATGTAATTGTCTCTGTGTTGGGGTGAGTTAATTAAATGTTACTGCAATATTTACTGGTGTCAGTTTGGTTTCTAAAAACACTTAATTCTATGTTCCTGTCAGTTGATTTCCTGCCAAAACTATCTTGTCTTCTCCATGCTTCTATTTTGTTTTTAGGTTACCTCTAATAACCCAGTGTGGTTTTATCAACATGTTGCTATTCATGCCTATGCTACTGAGGAAGAAACTGTTACAGATCAGAAGAAAGCTGTTTATTGTCACTGGAAAGGTAGTTCATGTAAACCCCCCTCTATTTCAAAGAGTATTTCACTGCAGTGTTTCTTACGAAATTCACTTAGTGCTACATATCGCATAGGAACTTGTGAGAGATCTTCAGATATTTTTTTCATCTGTCTTAAATAGTTGCAGAAACATTTCTATTTTACAGGCACCATGATTTAAGTAGAATAGTTCCTATCATCCATGGGGTTGAACACCCTCAACTCCCAATTAGTCTAAGTTGAGAATTGCCAGTACTGAACAGGGTTGGGTTTCCTCATAATTCTTCCTGTGGTTGATAGTTCATATACCATTCAAACAGACTTTTCACTTGTATTCTACCACTCAGGATCAGGGCTGTCTCTCTCACAATCAGCTTTCATAGTGAGATTACTCTCTGCTTTCCCTTATCTGTTCCCTTCAAATCAGGGGAAGCACACTTATTGCCATCCTAGTTTTTCTCAACTCTGTGGTGAGAAAGAGCAGTTTTAATACATTCTTTATATTGCTAGCTACCTCTTCTGTTAAAATTATTGTCATGGCTTCAAACGTGATGTTCTGCCCTTGGCTCTATTGTAGAAGCCACATTCCATTGACAGTCTTTCATAGCAGATGCCTTGATTGTTTGAGTAAGGGCTAAACTATGGACTGCCATTTGATGTGCATGCCATTCAGCTCCAGACCTACAAAGTGTATGAGCAGAACCTCTCCAGAAGAAAAGACTTTCTGCTGAAGAATAATGAGACAACTTGTGGGACTCTGGTCCTGAAACAGATCATTCTGTGCTTGCTTTAAATCAATCAGTTTGGCTATGTCTTGTAAAATGTGTCAACAAAGTCCAGGTTTGTTTGGAATGCCCTTGGTGAACCCCCTCAGATATGTGTCTTTTCAATTTATGGGTTAAGGTTACTTTTTGGGTTAACTATTCACTGCAATGATGACAAAATCCTTTCAGCAAGTGTAAGGCAACATCATTTTGTTCCTTTTCCCTGTTGAGATTAGCTGACAGATGCACTGTTTTTTGGCTGGGGAACTCACTCCAGTGACCTGATAGTGTAGAATCTGTAAGCGTTAGAGGAACAAAAATCACACATTGGTGTGATCATAGCTTTAGAAAATATAGCCCATTAGGACAGGTGAAGGGACTCCTCGGACTGTTAGCCTAACAGAATGGGGAAAAGGGAAATGCAGAAGAAAAGGAATACGGTATGTCTTCAAATATGTTTAAGAAATGCCCTGCTGTTAGGAACAGTGAAATCATCTGTTCTCCATGTCTGTGCTAGAAAGGATGAGAAGTAACGTGCTTCAGTTATAACAAGAGAGGTGCAAGTTGTAAGTTAGGAAAGCCATTTTAAATACCATTTAAAATACCATTAGGGTATTTTAAAACACTGTAGCAGTTGCCTGTTGAAATTATGGAGGTTGTCTATCACTGGGGAACTGAGAAGACATCTTTTGAGACCAAGGTATAAGATCCTGCCTTGGAACAAAAGAATAAGTCCTGGGTTTTACAGGGTCTGTTGTAGTCTGTGATCTTGACATTCAGGGTGGTGCTATACACTTGAAAGTGACATGCAGAATCATAATGTCCAGGCAGTGAAAGACAACTTTTCATTCACACCCCTAAACTTAACAAGCAAGCACAGGCCGGTAAGGTCTCATCTCTGTGAGGAAGTAGTTGTCATGTAACTGGGACAACAGACAGAAAGTGATCGGTCTTTTTCCAGGAACCTTCAGTATACTAGCTGGTGTCTCAGGTGGTTTGAATTTGTGAGGGCACAGCAGGAGTGGGCTGCTCTGCAAGGGAAGGCAAACTGGGAGTTAAGGGTGACAGGCAGGCAGGTGGGAACTTCACTGACAGGGTGCAGTCTCACAGAACCTGAAAAAGAAGAACAGACCAACGTCTGGTGGTGCTAGCCATGGTCAGCCGCAGCCCAGTGATCACCAGCCAAGTCCACTGTGACAAGACAGGTCTCAGGTCAAGCCAAGAAGTCCAGATAGCAAGTCAGAGGCAGGGCCACTGAGGTGCAAGGGACTGCACAGCATACCTACCTATGGGGTGGGTAACTGCAGCTCCCAAGCCAGAGAGCACAGGGTGTGTGAGGGGAGGCCCCAGATGAGGCTTCTTACTGCTCTTTCTCACAGCTTAGCTGTTTTCACGGAAGTGTGATGGAAGCTTGAACAGCATCACCATATTAGAGCAGACCTCAAACACAGCGAACTAAACTCTTAGATGTGTGGGGTGGAACTGGCTGCAGAGGAGGATTGCAGAGAAAGATGGCTACAGGCTGGTCAGTGCAACCAGGCTCTTGGTATACTCAGGGCCCTGGCAGAGTTCACGTAGGATGTAAGAGGAAGATTCAATTTGATGTCCTGTATATCACATTTTCAATCTGGGGTTAAACAGAGACAGAAATCTTCATGTTGCACTAGAAGAATAATCAGTCCTCTAGCTTCTGATCTAGGCATGGGAGCTTGTCCTCTTTCTATGGTCCCTCCTGATCAGAAGTTTCCCGTACACAGTAGAGGTGAAAGAGACACTGACAATCCTGTTTCCTCATTGTAAGCAAGGTGAGGTTTTAGGATTTCCTTTGTCTTTTAATAAGGAGTTTAGAGTTCTGTCCCTTTACTAAGTATGTCAATCTGGATCTCAGAACTTCTTTCCAGGAAGTTGCCTATATTCTACCCGTTGGAGTGGATGTGGGTTGCTATCAAGGCTATTACATTCTTGTTCTGCTTGAATGTCCTGATGGATAGTAGAAATGGAACTCACGATGCACCTACTTGCTTAAATGAACTAGGCAAATCCTTTTTGTTAAATTAATTTTATGTATTAATTTCTGAGACCTAAAGGTATCCAACCTGTCACTGAGTTTGATTCACTTGATTACTCTTATCATGCATCATCCACAAAAGATTATTTTTATCTTTCCCTACCTCTTGCTCTTGAATTTGAATTTAGTCCTCTTGATTCTTAAGAGTCTTTGATTTGGTCCAGGCTATTATTTCACCTTTTTAGAAAGGTAGCTTTCTGCATAGCTGTTATCTTTGTTAGGTAGCTGAGAGAGACTCATGGCTGCTTCTCCTTATGTGAGACAATAGGCTATTCCTTCACGTCTGTCTGAAGTTTTCTCCTGAAAGTAGTTCTCTAGCTCCATTTACACCAACACATTAACCTACTAGGGATTTTCCCCTTATTTGTCACATGTCAATAGCCAGAGCTTTCTACTTGTGCTGTTAAAACTTGCACTGTGTCCACAGTACCAGACTGTTCCTGAGCTCAAGAGATCTAAGGACATAGCTATTTATATGCAAAGATTGTTTGGTGGATAGCTGATTGCTTGCAGTTAACCACTATGTGAATGTGTATGTAAAGATAGAAAATGTGACAATAAAAAAAAAAGAGGTCAGTAAGCGGAGTTCTTGGAGATGTACAGTTGACATCAGTTGACATCAGTTGACATGTATTCACTACCCCATCTTGTTCTCCTGGTTCTCCAGAGACCGTGAAGATTGCTGGAGTTCTGTGACGCAGGGGCAACAGCAATAGTAATGAATGTCACCTATATTCTACTGTACGAGCATACATGTGGAGTCAAAAACTTTGACACGAGGGTGGAAAGTATAGCAGCATGCTCTCTGCTGATTCAAAACTGAAATTTTTGTAAGAGACACACATGACCAATATGTCTTGAAGAATTCTGATTACTGACAAATAGTCTGGCTTTGGCATGGATATTTGCGGGCTTAAATGTCACATGATGCTGTATCTTTGTAATAGTATGTATAGTATGTAGTATAGTATATAGTATGTAATAGCATGATGGTTGTAATAGTACCAGTCTGATATTTTTTTTCCTAAAAGAAGCTTTTTTGTAAAAATATAACAGTAAGTCATAAGTATGTAATAGCCTTTTCTCTTTCGACATGAGAAAGAGTACAGTACTCGTACAGCTTTTTTTCTGTTTGGTTTAGATTGTTTAGGCGTATTTAAAGGAAAGCATAAGTTATGGGATCATTTAAGAACCCACACGCAAGAAAGAGTTGTAGCATGTCCTACTTGTGGAGGAATGTTCTCCAATAACACTAAGTTTTTTGATCATGCAAAGAGACAAGTTTCAGAAGATAGTAAGTGGATATGCTCTTATTTCTGTTTATATTTCTGAGATACTTTCATTTAAGGTGCTTTGTGATCATGTGCATGTGTAACTTCATAAATATTTCTATTTTTCGTATCAGGCAATTGCATGAAAGCAGGGTTTACTCCAGGAAGGCAGTTGTTTTCATAAAGCATAGAAGTCCTCTTGACTTTGCATGCCTGATGAATTAGGGTAATGAAAGTGAGCAACAGAACACCCTTAGATCTGTGTTTCAGCAGGAAACCTGTTCACTTGGCAGCTGTGGCATCACACTGCCTCCCTTCCCTTGGTGCCCATACCACAGCGTGACATTCCACTGACACTGGGAAACTGCCCGTGAATGGGAAAGACTTTTGATTATTGAAGAGAACCTCCACAAGAGCCAGGCTTGGATTACAAAATCTCTGCAAGTAATCCCAATGAGCATTTAACTACTTTCAGGTGAAAAAGCAATTTTTTTAATCTTCAGCTTTGCTTTTCCAGTAAGTATTTTCTTCACCAGAACACTCCCTACCTCAACCAACTGTGTATTAGTTGGCATGTTTTCCTGCATGCTAAAGAGGAAGGGAGACGTGATTGTTTTTTCTGGTTTTAAGTGCTTGGAATATATTTAGGAATTGTGGATGTTTTGGTGATGGAAAGTAGGTGCATTCTAGGTAACTGACAGAAGAGCTCAAATTTCAAACTGTTATTGTTTTGAACAGTTTGTTATTCTGTTTAGGACAAAATTAACTTACTGATAAACAATCCTTTTCATTAAGCCATAAATTTTCTTCTGAAGAGTACTGGTAATGAAAAAGAATATTGAAACTGTCTCAATGCTGTGTTAGTTTATTCATGAAACTGGCAGCTATAGGTTATTAATTAATAAATCTTTCATAAGTTATTTGTATTGCCACTAAATTGTTTCTATTTAAATTCAGAACAAATATTTGTTTGCCAGAACTGTCAGAAACATTTTGCCAATGAAAGGCTGCTACGAGATCACATGAGGGGACATGGTAAGTCAGAACTTTTTAAAATAAAATGTACTTTTCTCATGGTCACCTTGTACAGAACAGGTCTGATAAACTACAGAGTTATAAGTGTCATTATATCAGCTAAGAAAATTAATATACAAAACTAGGGCAACTGTGTTACAAATGCTGGAAAGTAAGAATTTCATTGCCAGTCCCTCTGAAGCATGGCAATTCCCTTCTTCATGCCTTCTGATCAAAAAGTTTAAGGGGCTTTTTCTGTTTTGCAGTAGCTCCCATGCAGATGCTTATTCTTCACTTGCATCTCTGTTTACTTGCTTTCATGAGCAGGGGCATGGTTAAAGCCAAAGCTATGTTTTAGCTTGGGCTGCAACTCTGCTCGCCTTGCAGTGCATAATCAGCCTCGCTCAAACAGTGTAGTCCTTCGTTGACCTAACCACAATCTCCCTGAGGTCCCCAAATTATTCCCACAAGTTATACTACAACAGCTGTGACTTGCTGGGAAAGAATCCTACAGCACCTAAGCACAAGGAAATACGTGTGATATTGCTGTTGGACATACAGGAAATGCAGAAGCCGAGAGGCGGGTGGGTCTTTGCTTTGGGAATGGGAATATTTGAACCATGTAGCCAGACCTGGGTACCAGTCATTTAAGCTGTATAAACATACAAGTAGCTTTGTGCAGACTTGCTCAGTCAGGGTAGATTCTACTAGTTGCATTCTAAGGAAACACGATTTTTCACTGTCTGCAAGTCAACACATTGATGCTTAACAACTATGCATTTGATTTGGTGCTTACTGTGAGCTACTAGAACTGACCATGTTTGTATTTAAGTGGTTTTACAGTTGACATGCATCTGACTAAAATATCTTAATTTTTATATTTTATATTAGAAAATAGAGAATTATTTTTCTTTTACTAGATTAGTTTTATTCCTTTGTCTCAAGGTGATTTGGGATAGAAATTGGAAAAAAAATACAAACTAATATTTTGTTTTGTTTTTATTAGCTGATGAAGCAGTTTAAATATGCTGTTGCTTTTTTTAATTAAGATAGACTTGATATATCAAATAAAGCATATGGCCAACTGAACTATTTGTTTCTGGTCACTCTGGCTGCACTTAAACCTTTGTGAATTGTACAATGTGCCTGGCTGTCCTTGTCCACTGATAATTCAGACCATGTTCCGTTTGCCCAACCAGGGAAAATCACAAGGTGGCTGGACCTAGGAACAAGGATGATGTGAACCTGTGTCATGTCCCAGTAAGCCACAGTGAACCAGCTGCAACGTAAACTTGGCTGAGGGAGCTGGGAGGCATTCCTGTGTCCAACTGTTTAGGCACAACCTAAATCCCTTCAGATATTAGAGCCAGTTACTTCCCTGGTTCACGATTCAACTTTCTTTAAAAATTCTGGCAGCATACATGTCTGCATGTTACTGCAGACTACCAGTGCAGACGTGACATTTTCAGATTCTTACTCCAGCGTATTTCATAATAGCTTGCTGATATCGATAAATATGGAAATTTTCTTTTAAAGAGCTTGCCTACCTATAAGAAATTATTCTGAAATAAGCTGTGATGTGAATGCAAATGCTGTAGGTATTCTGAAATCACTCCCTACATGGACACATTTACATGCCAGACAAGTAAGTAAACTGTTGGATACTCCCATTTCAAGAGAGTGCTGAACTTCACTGATGCAGTTTTGCAGATTAAGTTATTCCAGACTAGTTTTCCACATGAAGCTATTTATTTTAGAGAGGGAAAAAAAAAACCAAAACATTTTTCCTCATTTAAGGCAAACTATGAGGAAAAGTGCCTATGCAGGGAGTGATTCCAGAATAGTTACAGCACATTATATTTACTTACTTCCTTTTTTGAGAAAACACGAGCACTTCAACTGCATGTTTTTCTTTGGCCACCTGTAAAGCACTGGGCTGATTATAAGATAATGTGTTGTTTCAAAGTCCTAAATATAACAGATTTTGTCTAAATCCAAAACTTCTTTATTGAGACTCTTCCTACTACATTCATCAGGTTGCTGATTCATATGCAGCAAAGCAAGCACTTGTTCAGCTTAAGATGTTACAGTCCTGCCTGCCAATCTGCCAGAGGTTCTCCCCAGTTCCAGAGTTGGCAGAGCAAACCTGTGTCTCAGCCATTGCAGTTTGTAGTCTGGCAGCTTAGCAAGCACCTAGCTTTATTATGCCTTAAGCAAATATATCCGAATGTGAAATAGGGAGGCGGAGGACAGACACATGTTCTTTCTGCCACCTTTTTAAGAGTGGTAATACCTTAAACACTAAAAGTAGATTTGCCAGTGCTTGTCTGTCAGAAGGCCTCCAGACAACATCCACCTTTTAGAAATCCTCCCAAAGTGCCAAGGGCAAGACGATAATCATCCTTTTTGTTAGAGCCTAGAGAGTGAAACATGATTCTCTACATCTTTTTCCCTTACCATCTATTTTTTGAAAGTAACTTGAAACATTGTAAGATTGACCATTATTTCACTACTCTCTTTATTGTATCCGCATTCCATTTTAATCTCTTTTTTTTTCTCTGTATATTTTATTCCCAAATGTATTATAATCTGGTAATTTTAATACAATATTTTAATACATTTTTGGTCATATGTCATAGCAGACAATGATCTGGTGAAGTTGTGATACAGAACTGAAAGTATCGTTCTTTCTACTGTTTTTTCTAGTTAATCATGTTACATGTGCCCTTTGTGATATGGTATGTACAAGTGTCTCCTCATTGAAAGCACACATCAGATTCCGACACCGTGATGAATGTCCTTTCCATTGTCACCTCTGTGACAGCGGGTAAGAAAATTTGAGGCTCGTAGCTATGTGAGCAGAACTGTAGAACCAAGTTAGTGTTTTATATAGGAGCTAGTAAAGAAAAGTTTTCAACCACAAAAATTATCAACTGTTCAATGAAGAAATCTAATAGATTCATCTGCTGTTCATCTGCCTTCAGCTGCTGAGACACTGTAGTTCATGAACTTCTGGTGCAGGTAGGACTGATGTGTTAAAAGGTGAATTTTCCTGGCAAGACTATGTGTGCTACAAAATCGTCATCACGACAAGTTAAAATGTGTAGCGGTAGCACCTTCAACTGTGGGTTTTGCCATTCTAAATGATTGCTGGCTGTTTGCTGGGAAAGTCACAGTCTTCTCCTTTGAGTGATTTTTCTGCCACAGGCTTCCTATACCTTCTGCTGTCTTGCACTCTCATTTTTCTGTGGTGGTTTCTTTTCTGCTTTCACCATGTGGTGCCACACAGCAGTGAAATTAAAAAAAAAAAAGTTTAAAAAAAAAAAAGTGGCATTGTGATGTGATAGCCCAAGTTGCATATATAAGCATTGGCAAATTATGTTTAACTTTGCCAGAGAAGGTGAGAGGTCTAGCCTTTGTATGCTGGAAGTGGGATAAAGTGAACAAATATTTAAGTACTTTTGTGTTCATACTGTGGGTGGATGGAAGGAAATAATCTGAATTTCTAGACCAGAGAGGATGAAGTGACTGATCAATAATGGACAAGAATTTTCTTCATGTGAACAGAAAGAGAGGGTGATGCCTTGCAACAAGGTTGTGGAAAAATTGCCTAGATTTGGGCATGGTGTGGATGTGTGGGAAGAAAGAGGGAATGGAAAATGAAATCCAGAGCACATCAAAGAGATGTCTGTACTATCCCCTTTTCACAGGTGGAAAAACTGAGGTAGAGAAGTGATTTACACATATTCCACTTTCACTTGTCATTGTCAGAGCCAAAAATTACTACCTCCCAGTCCTAAACATTAACCACAAGACTACTCCTCTGTACTATTATATCTGTTATTTGTTTTACCTTGTTTTCAGTTTTAAGAACGCGTATGATCTGCATAAACATGTTGAAACACACAATGATTCAGATGCCTACAGCTGTGATGTTGAAGGATGTGGTTTTACTTCACGGACTTTACGAACTTTGAGACAGCATTACAAGAGAGCACATGTGGTGAGTATGTTAAATCGCAGAATAAAATATATTGCTATAAATGAGACTAAAGTTTCAAATTTACGTGTGTTTAATTTCTTGTGAATTAATGAAATGTTTCACTTTTGCATCAAATCGAGTATTTATTTGCACACATTTCTAGGACTCCTGCAAGTATTATGCAAGTACCTGACTCATCCTTACCTATAGATTTTGTGCGCTTACCTTAGGTGCATGCAGTTGCATACTGACCGTCTTGAACTCTGGCCACACACCCCCTTTAAAAAAAAAAAACCCAAAACCAAACCCAAACCAACAAAAAAACATGCCAATCCTAATCTCAACAGCAAAATATTTCAGGGATTAAAATCTAGTGTCACCTTTCTCCTCATGTTGGTACTCCATCCTTAGAACTAATATGTTACCCAAAAATGGAGAAACTATAAAGTGTGTAAAGCTTCATCACTTTTAATTGGGTGAGTCTGGCCACAACATTAAAATACAGTTTTGGCTGCTATAGTTTATGCACACTTATTGCCAGTTTCTTCAGCTTTCTGAGTTAGGGTCACTGCTATGTTGTAAAACAAATATATTTTAGTGGAAGCTATGTGTCACACTGCTGTTGGAGGTATCTGCAGTACTGATGGCCAATGCAGAGAATTTCCATGTTCACTGGGGTTCCTTAATCAGACAAGTTCTAAAAACCACAAATTTTAAACATTTTAGGAAGTTAAATTCAAAAAGATTTTCAGCTAGTTAGTGTGGTTTTCCCCTTTGTCATATATATGTGCAAGCCTTCAATGATTCTAACAGTCTTTCTTTCCAAGAGTGATGGCGTTCTGAAATACAAATGCCACATCTGTCAGAAATGTTTCTCCTGGAGTTATACATTGACCCTACATCTTCGAAAAGCTCATAAACTCAGCAGCCGTTCTCGTTTCAGGTATGTTACCAGCTGATTCTTGTTCAGATGATAAAGTTGTTTTGTTTTGTTTTTTTTAAACATTTTGTTTAAGATATCCAGATATTTAATTAAATGCTATCTTAAGTTTGGTTCAGTTTTAAACATTCCAAGCATGAAACAATTTACTACTTAGGTTTCACTATCATGATGGAAAATCTAGTGTAAAGATGTTTAAAGCAAGGAAAAAAAAGGTCTTTTTGCTTTTATGGCTTTTACCACTGTGAGAACCTTGTAACCTAGAATGTTGAAAGAAATTTTCTGAGCCTGCAAGTTGTATCCAAAGAGAGTGCATAAATGTATCAACAGCTTCTGTAGTATAAAAAAGCCATACTCTCCATTTTGGGACAAGAAAATCCACCAAATAAAATATAATTAGGAATAAGTATGTCTTATTTTCTGTTACATGATGCATATTTGATAAAAACTACTTATTGGAACCCTCTTGCAGGTGTTCCTTCACATAAAGTGTCTTTTGTTTGAGTACCACCTAGTAAATAGCAATCTAATTCATCTCTTAAATTGCTGACATTCTCAGTTCTGGCAATCTAATTAGATGTTATTCTTATTTTCTGCTGTAAATGCTATGTTTGTAACTTCTATTTTCAATTTTATTCCCTTAGATATAAAGATGATGGTGAGGGTCATATGAGTTTGAATTTAGCAATATATAATGCTGTCATGGGCTTAGGTCAGGCTCTTAATAACGGGATGGTAACAAATAAGTCTTCACCAAGTCAAAATAGTTTTGGAAGAGAAGGAGGGGACTCTTGCGAAAGAGACACTTCAACAGCAGAAGTACTTTTCACACAGCTTCAGCCATGGTCACAAGCTACTGGAGAAAATGTTCTGGGAGAAACAGAGACTTCTATGCCAGAGCCTGTGTATTCTGAACTTCAAATTGCTGTACAGCCATTTGAAAACTGTTGTACTTCCGCTAAAGCTGATGAAGCAACACCAATGAATGTGAAGGAAAAACTAGTAGAAATGGAACTGGGCTTTGGAATTCAGATAGCTTTCTAGAAAAACTATGAAAAGTATACTCTTCAGAAGAGGTTTATTTTTTTTTTCAACAAAATGTTTTGAAGTCTTCACTTTTATCCTTGTCAAATCTTGTATATAATACTGTGTTTTCTCAGCTTTCCTGTTAAATTATTCTAATGTGCTTAGGGAATACATGCAAGATACACACAATATTATGCACATATAATACTTTCATTTATAGCCTTTTGAAGAAGAAACTTTTAAGTTCCGTACATTCATATAGCATGCATATGTGTGCGTGTGTATTTATTTATTTAATTATTTATTTAAAAAATATAGCCTGTGGGGAAAGTGTTGAGCCAGTGCATGAGACAAACAGTTTGAACTGGTAGGTAAAACATCCCATTTTTATTAGCCCGCTATGCTGCTTATTAGAAATCAGATAACAACGTGCAAGATGTATATAAAAAAATCTACAATTTTGGCAGGTTTCTTAGCTTTACTTAGTGACTTTAAAATTATTTCAAGAGTTATTAGAGAGACATTATTATAATGGACTTTTAAGCTACAGTATTGTTAAATGAATACATTTAAATAAAAAAGAAGGTTATGCCTAAATAAAACAGTTAAAGATGTTCATAGAGCTGACTTTAGGATTTATACACCATTTGTTATAATGGAAATTTTATAGTTATTTGTTGGGTGCTGCAGGTACAATGACAAGAAAGTAAATGAATTATATTGGCAGCATAGCTAAATGTGCCTAACCGTATTTTCATAAATAATTCCACGTAGCCATAGTTATTCTGACCTGTTAGGAAAAGCGCTTGGCAAAGATGTTTATTTGATTCTTGTATAAAGGGCATAGACAAAAAGACAGGTATCTTTCACAGTAAAAATGAATTACAGTGTTTGAAGCGTTTTTTTAAAACAAGAACTGAATGAGCCCTCCAACTTGAATATGCAAGACTTACACACATGAGAAGTCAGCTAGAAGACTAACTTACCCTGTATTAGCTACTACCAGCCAGCGTCCCTTGAAGACCCAGAGGTACTCTCTGAGAAGGGCTTGCTGTGCCGCTTTGAAACAACTTTCACGCGCATGCAGAGCAGTATTGCATCACCACTGCTTACCGAACGTTCATTCCTTTATGTAGACAAACTGATACTGAAAGCCCAGGACAAGCAATCAGCCTGCACATGGGTGAGTCCCCAGCCCACTGGAATGGAGTATCGGACAGACTGGGAATGGTTTGAACAAAAACAGGCCGTCTGAAGTGAGCTTGCCTTGTAACCCTAAGGATTCTGGGGCACTTCTATTTGGGAGGATTTATACTGTGCATCTTCTGTAGAAAACTGTCTCCCCTGACCTGGCTCCTCATCATCTAACTGCCGACTGCTCTTGCATGTGAGGACCATGAGGCCATGCTAGGCCTGTGTGCGGGGCTAGGGGAAGGAAGGACTTGTTCCCTCTCATCCCCACAGCTGGAAGAGCACAATGCTCTGCCCAGGGCCCTCGTGAAGGCTGGTAGGAGTGGGTGAGAAGGTGGTATCAGCATAGGATCTGTTATGCTCTTACAAGAACTGTTCCTTTTGCTTCCTACATTTGCTGTCACAAAGAGCGCGAGGAGAGTGAGCCAACTGAAAAATCTGTGCCATTTTGTTACAGTTGCATTACGAATGGGAGTGGGGTTTGCTGGAGGGAGCCCTAAGTAATGCCTCTGACTGTGCACCTGTGCTCAGACAGCAGCACTCACAGCTGCTTCAGCCTAACAACCTAGACCAGGTTGTCTACAATGTTTAGCAATCTTGGCCAGAGAGAGAAAAGGAATTTAAGACCCCTGTCACAAATACAGGCAGGTTAAAAGTGACAGCTCTAAAAATCTCTTCCCATAGCTGTCCACCCTGTTACTGCCTTGAAAGTTCCTGCTTTGCAGGCAGCTGAGATCTTTGTGCTCAGGTTTAAGTATTATTAAATATGCCGGGCTGTAATTTGTGGCAATTCAGCTGATGTTTCAAGAGCAGTTGAGCCATCTGTGCGGTGGGGGCAGGCCAGACAGATGTGGGTGGCAGCCTGATTTTAATCTGCCTTTGTGCATGAATCAGAGACCCAGCATTTTTAATACTTTACAATACGGGTAAAACTGACTCACGTTTCTCTGGGCAACGAAGAGGTACCACTATAGCCTCCGGGATTTCCCCTGCTAAATATCAAAGGCCTGCAACAAACAACAGAGGTGTTAATGCTTCCCAGAGAAAGAGTCCTTTACAGGGGAAAGTATTAGTCAACCAGAATAGAGAGGAGTCTTTTCCAGATCTTTTACAATAGCTTACCAGAAGACTCTAATCCAATATCCAACGATTGACACCTTTGGGCAGACCCCCATGCCTGCCTGAGTGGGAGGTTGCTGCCTTCAGTGCAAGCTGCATGGCAGGTCGCAAGGTTAACTTACACAAAGCCCATTCAGGGCTTCACATGACAGATTTAAACATGGCATTATAGGTT
The DNA here is from genome assembly GCF_034638445.1 of Ciconia boyciana. Classification (NCBI taxonomy): domain Eukaryota; kingdom Metazoa; phylum Chordata; class Aves; order Ciconiiformes; family Ciconiidae; genus Ciconia; species Ciconia boyciana. The sequence goes on along the minus strand of NC_132934.1, from coordinate 121,477,508 downwards.
TGTACTTGAGCTGTGGAACCACACTTGCAGGGCAAGAGTATGACCTGCAAGTTCTAAATTGCCACAACTTTGTGGGAGCTTATTAAATACACTTTGGAAGACAAAATCAACTGTGGGGACAGACACAATGGGATGATAATTTATTAATGGAGACATATTTTTGAAAATAATATTTTAAAATAATTTCCCTCAGTTATGCTGCTTAATGACGCTCTAGAGTTTTATTCGACTGTTGCTTAGGTACCTGTTCCACTTTATTATTATTCACAGTGTTTGCATTCACACCAGGGCTTTGCAAAGCTAAAAAGTCACATCCATTTTCTTGTCAGTAATCTAGTTTAGAATTTACATTCATATATTGCTTTGTATGCAGAGGCTTTGTTAACACCCATGTATTTACTAGGCAATAGTAGTTAGCGACAATGGATTTCAAAGTTGTTTTTTTCAGAGTTTTTTCAAATTTTACGTTAAGGTTTAAGTGTTATATTAGCACTCCAAGATGCTGGTCTGCATGTACAAAGCAAAATAAAATATCCACCTGAATGAAAGCACTTTGGTGAAAAGAGGCTTCTTTCCCTGATTTTGATACCAAATTATAAATTTTTCATGCTAGTTGTTTGTACTAAAGTAGAAGTGTGTCAAGCAACTAACTTCGTTGAACACATACTTTATGCAGCACCTCCTAGAAGACAGAAGCTCTTTGAGAAGCAAGACATTATTTGCTGGGATTTGTGGGACCCATCTGGAAAAACAACTTCCCGTGCACACCAGGTATGAGGTGGACGTGAGTCATTAGGGACTTTTCTCATGGAGCCAGATCATCAGATAAGGTAAACTGGCGCAGGTCCACTCGAGTCTGTAAAACCAGCAGGATGTCTAACTGCGGCTCTGGCACGGGACCTTTGTGGATTTCGGTGGGGCCGGACTAGCTCTTGGCTTTGTGGAGGCAGGAGGAGACAGCTTGCCAGGCTGACAAAGAAACCTTTTGATAATGACCTTGGAGATGGTGCCCTGCAGCACAGCTAACAGCAGGAAAAAACGTACCTAAAAATGACGGTGTCTGCCAGGAAGCAGAGCAAGACGGAGCTTGAGGAACTCATGCAGAACACCTTTCTTGTTCTCTGAGGTTTGAGAATGAAAATTTAAAACTAGGCATTCTTTTCCTTAATACCACAGAAACAACTGTGTTTGTTAGTCATTCACTGCTTACACGAATGTGATTAATCTTTTTTTTAATTGTATTTTTTCACTTTGTACTGGATCTCTACCATCATAAACAGAGCTGATAATGAGATATATGTAAAATTGGGGTTGTTTAATACTTCTTGGTTAAGTTCCTGAAAGCAGGGCTTTTTATTATCCTTACAGAGGAAGAATGTTAACAAAAATAGTTCAGTAGTTTCTAAGAAAGCAGTCATGAAAAGGCACAGTATTTGTCTTTTGCAAAAAAATTCTCAAAGCTGGATCCATAAGCAGCACTATTATTTTGCACGGGCTTTAAAGTGTAGCGCCTGGGAGAGGAGTGGTTGCCCTGATCTGGTTTTTGGCATATAATTCCATGAAGTAAGGTGTTTTAAAAGCAATCTGCAAAGCCTACCTAAAGCCCCGAAACAGTAATTTTCTTACTAGATCACATCAAATACAAAATACGTTTTGTTACTGTCTCTACAGCAAGGAGCTTATGTGATCTCCAGCAAATTATGATGTGCCTCAGTTCTCTGCCTCTAAAGAAAAGTTCTCAGCTTTACAAGGAAGTTACAAGATTTTTATTAACTTGTGTTCTGATTTGTTCAGCTATTACAGTCACAAGCACTAAAAACAGGCTGATGAAGGCCCAAGCATGGTTCCCAGCCCATCTTTTAATTCTTGGCTTACTTCTGTACGTTCAAATCAATTTATAAAGGAACTGACTCTTGGGGTGCTAAGCAGGCAGAGCTGCCATTAACTCAAGCTCTGAAATAGCAAAAATTCATATACATGCCTGACTCTGGGCACCAGGAGCAGGTCCAGATGGAGTGTGTAGTTGGCTTTAGTAGGATTACCTACACTGTACTTTTTTTTTTTATTTTCTTCAGTAGAAAAGTTGGTTTAAGAATTCCCACACTCTTCCTACTGCTCATTTCCACCTCCACACCACACTTCTCAGTTTTTTGCGAGGGTGTGCTTTAAATGAGATCAGCAAGGAACTCCAGCATCTGCTATGATGTGTAACTATGCCCCTTTCATCACCTTCTTCGGAGGTAGTTTCCTCCCAGCCTACTCGCCTCCTTTTCTGTTGACATTAACGAGCATCTGGTTAAGCCAGGCCAGCTTTCTCATCTGTCTGAAAACTAACCAAGGGAGGTTTTTTTAAGTGAGATCATTGAGTCAATTCAGTTACTGTTCAAACACGTGAATGCGAGTACAACCGTGTGAATACTAGCACCGACACAAAAGAGGGGACACAGCCTCCTTCAGAGACAATGTAGTTTTAGATCGGCTTAAGCCAACTGCACTATTGCACTGTTTGTGTATAAACACCCAAGCACAGCTTAAATGTCTGCGGAGTGGGTGAATAGACGCATTTTTGTCTTCTCTTTTTGGAAAGTTGCAAGTTGCAGATTAGTGCTCTTTTGTATCAGCTTTGCAGCTATTACATAGTTGCCACCTGCTATCTGTTCACAGAACATAGAAGCAAAATATTTTAGCTCTAACATGCAGGACAAAGGTGCCCTATGACCTGTTGAAGCTTCAGGTTGGTTGACTTCATACTAGCCAAGCAACCCTTTAGAAGGATTTAATTCTAAGTAGAAAAGGCTAAAGCACTGGATTAAATCCTGTTCTCTGAAAGGACTGAGAAATACTGGAAGACAATGAAACAGAACAAGAAGAGAGTTTCTTTGTGATGCCCCTGCTAATGTATATGCACAGGAGAGAAGGATTTATACAAGACTGGTTACCTTGTCACAAAAAGATAGGTTGGTTTCACATTATTTGTTCCCAGTAAACCTAGTATTGACTGTTGTTTGTCAGCTTGGCTGGCTATTAGCGTATTTTATTTATTTATTTTTACTCAGGGACCTAACTGCTCTGGAATTCCCTTGCCACCTTCTTTTTCTGCCTCTTGAAGACAAGCTCTTCTGGTGCCCCTTTTCCAGCCTTCCTGCACTTCACCAACTAAAAACTCGGAGCCTGGGCAGCCAGTTCTCTAAGCACCTTAAATGTGAATTTTATTTAGGCCTAGCCCTTTTGAAAGCACTTAAGTAATTGAAATTCTCTTAGATGAGCTCTTTTCATGTTCTATCATGAGCTCTCATTCCTTTGTTGCTGGTGTTTGTTGAATTAATTCTCAAATCACAGTGCAGGTAGAAGGTATACAATCTACTTTTTGCTTAAACTCAACTGCCAACTAAGCGCAGGTTGGGTTTCGTCTAACTCAGTTTTACAACTTTCACCATCTTCCCAATGAACCAGGAGTCTGAATGACAATGGAATAAAATATCTGGTGTGCTATTTGGAACAAAGTCATGCACACCTCCAGAAGATACACTGTCCAAGGCCCCAGTTCGCCAATGGCTTCAATTTAAGCAGAGCTCCTTGCGAGCAAGGCAGTCTCTCCAGGCTGATCCAGTCACAGCTGAAATCCCAAAACAAAGCAAGGAACAAATTAGGATGATAGCCAGGAGAAGGAGAGCAGACAGAGGTGTATTGTTGGGTCACACAGGTGACCTATGGGCTTGTCTCTACACACGGCTATTTCTTATTCCTGATTTATTTCTACATAGATGTTCTCATTCAGAGTAAGCCATTGTTTAGTTTAATCCGGAGTAAGTTAAGCAGGAACAAGTCCATGTGGAATAAAGCCCTGAGAACAGACTTGGTGGCCCGTGTCTTTTGAAAGTAATTAAGTGTCTCTATAGATACTTTTTAAATGGAGCTTTGCAAAGACCAGACTGACTGCTGCTATTATCCTAGCTTTAAAACACATTGTCCTCTATCTATTGCCTAACCCGCCAGATTAAATGACCATACACTAACAGCCTAGAACAATCAACTTGAGACTGATATTCAGTATAGCAAACAAACACGAGCTTTATTAACCTTTAGACATGCGATAGGCGTGAAGGTCGCGATGCAGATCGGAATAGCCTCTTTACCATCGTGTTACGTACCAAAGGTTGCAGAGTCCTTCCTCCCAACCGCAGCATCTCAGTAACAGAGTAAGACCCTTTAGCCATTGGGCCGAGTCCTGCGGTACCTGCAATTGGATCCACAAAAAGATTCAGGCACTGAAACCTGCCGCCGGGATCATCAAAGCTCCTACTCCCAGGGGCAACTAAAAACCAGAGATGCATCAGTTCTTGGCAGTACCGTTTCCCAGAGCCTAACGAACCTTGCTTCAGAGCCCGCCCGGCCAGACTCCAGCCTCCGCCACCCGGAGCAAGCTGGCCCGACTCCCGCAGACCCGAGCGGGACTCACAGGAGAAGGGTTCGCCCTCCTTTGCCGGAGGGACGCAGCCCGCTGGGGTTCCCAGAGCAGGCCCGAAGTAGAAGAAAAGGACGGAACACAGTTGCTGCTGCTGCTTCCCTCCCCCTTTATTTAATAGCTTAATTGTCACAGCGCGCCAGCGAGCGCCGCGCTCCCCTCCTGCCCCATCGCTGTTGCCCGAGGAGCTTCGGACACGCGTGCTGCACCCCGCTCGCCAGCCTTCGGGGCTGCTGCGACCCGGGAGCTGCCCGGGCGAGCGGGAGCCTGCAGGGCTCCCGGGAGAGACGAGGGGCCGCTGGAGAGCCCACCCGCGGGTGGGGGTACCGCCTTTATAGGTGCCGGGAGAAGCAAGGGCCGGGCCCCAAGCGTTGTCCCGACCCTGGGGGTATCCTGGCTGCCTCCGAGGGGCCAAGGAGGTCGCTACGATCCCCGCGCCCCGCCTGGGAGCGGGACACGGGTCCCGGCGCTGGGGCCGGGCCATAACCGCTCCCTGACCGCGCTCGTAGCGCTCAGGTGGTGGTGGGGGCGGGCCCGGCCCAGGAAGTGACGCCGCCACCCCCCCCCCCCCCGCCGGCACACCTGACTCACCTGGGCGGGCGGCGGCGGCGGTGCTGCTGCGCACCGTCTGAGGGACAGCATGGCGCGGGAGAGCGGGTCCCCGTGGGCCATGGGACTGCTGAAAACCTTCGAGGAGAGCGAGTTCGGCAGCTGGGAAAAAATCGGCTCGGGGGGTTTCGGGCAGGTGTACAAGGTGCGCCATCTCCACTGGAAGACCTGGCTCGCCATCAAGTGTTCGCCCAGCCTCCATGTAGACGAGAAGTAAGGGGCGATGGGGACGGGGGGGCGCCGGGTTGAGGGACGGGGGAAGGAGGGAGGGAGGGAGCAGGGGGAAGCGGCTCTTCCCGCAGCAGCGACGCTCTCCAGGTGCCCCGGAGCCCTCAGTCGCCCCGCGGCTCCCTGGCTGCGCAGCCGGGGAGCCGCGGGGCGACTGAGGGCTCCCCCTCCTCAGCCCTGCCCGGCTGCTGGGACCTTAGAGATTCCCCCCCCCTTGTTTTTTGTTTCCTTGCCTCAGCCTACACAAGGCATGCAAATGTAGGTACTTCTGTTTCACAGCAGTTCAAAGGCGTCTGAGGCCAAACGAGATGATAATACCGCTCACCCTGCCAGCGCAACACCTTATTTTTGAGAAACAAACCAAGTGATGTAGCCCAGAGTTACAGATCTCGGGAGCGTACTTGGAAAAGAACAAACCAAACCAACCCAGTCCCTACAGGAGCTCTGTAGCTGCAGCCCGGCTCGCAGCCCTGTTTACCAACAGCAACAAGGGGTACGAAGGTCTGACTAAACGCAGCGAAGAGAGCCGCGCAATTAAATATTCCCTAGGCAAAGGCGGCCTTTGTCACACTTAAGCGAAGCCCGGACCGACACCTTTAGTTATATCGTACATAATGGGGCTGGCCTCCCTCAAAGAACAAGCTATGTTGCTTAGCCACTTGCAAGCAGCTTGGAAAGAGCTGCCGCACGGCTGCAGTGTAGGTCTTGCCTATTGCCTTGGAGCCATTCGGAAAGCATTTTGCCCTGCCCTGGTCGTGCGTGTATTGGCTTGCGCTAAAGTGTTACGCCTGCCACGGCTCCAAAGGTCATGGAAGGCAGTCCTGAACGGGAAATGCACGAGTGGAAATGCTGAATGGGATCCAGGGGCTTCTCAGGCCCACCGTGTCTAGCTCCAGTCATCTCCCGACCTTGCAAAAAGCCAGCCCTTTAGCTTGCATTTGCAGATGTGTAGTCTAACAGGTGTCGTGGCATTAGTTGTGACTCCTGTGTGGTAGATGTTGGTGGGGCGAGCAGCAGGCTTGGTGGGGGGGGCGTTGGGGCACAGGCACGGCAGGTGCGGGTGTGCTGTCTTTCAGGAGCGGGTGCTGAAAGGAGATGTGCTGGGAAATACATTTCCCAGCTTCAGTTCAGGGCCAGTGCATCTCCCTGCGTCTGTCCGGGAGGAGTCCTCACTGGGTAGTCCAGTGTGGAGCGGTATTGTATTGCAGGTAAAGATACCACATGGTGAGAACCCCCTCCAGCTCACTTGTTCTCTGTGACTAGTTGCAGCCCATGGTGGAGGATGATCAGCTACGCTATGCTCACGCAGTCTGCGTGTGATGGGGGCCTACCGAGTGCATCTCTCCTTTCCTAGAAGGCTGTCAGGTGCATCTTTAGAAACATCCTTCTGATTTGAGGGACACTAGTGATTTCCCAGCAGGTCAGCATCTGTGCAGAGGGAGGTGAATATGGCCAAGTCGCGTTCGTGGAGCTTTTCCAGCTCCACCTTGATCCCTGGGATCTCTGCCAACTCATGAGCTGATTCTGCAGTTCATTTTTTGAGATGTGGGTTGGTTTGGTCACAAAAGGTTTCCCTTGTTGCGGTTTCTGCAGGAGGAGGGAGGTAAGTTGGCCCAAGATGGAAAATGTTTCTAAGCCCGTCTTCTATAAGATTACTAGGGTAGTGGGGCATCTTGCCCGTTATCTGAATTCCTGACTTTGCTGTAGGCATGGCTTATATAGTATAGTAAACAAGATAAAATGTTGCTTTTTTAGAAGGGGAGAGGGAGAGTTTAATATATGCGTAGGGTAACTGTGCTGTCTGTGAATAAAATGAAAAAGATCTCAGAGTTGCAGAGGGTGTTTTATTGGGTTAACTTGCAAGCCCTCCTACTGTTAAAACTTCAAAGTAGATTTCAGACTTGATGCTTATTGAGGCCTAATCAAAATAGTACTGAAGTTGACTAAATTTGCAGTTAAAACATCTCTTAAAAATAAGCTAGAACATTTGTTATACTTTTCATTTGGAGAATACATCTAGAAATTTACTCAAAAGTTAATTTTCAGCTTGAGACAAAGGATACTGTCACCTATTTTAATATGAACAATTAATTTTGAGAGTTACTACCAAATCTCTGTATTAATATATTCAATGTGCAATAGAGAACCACCTGTCCCTCAGTGGCTTATGAAGTGTGCAGATACTGGAGAGATCATACAAACACGCAATGCAGTAAACAAAAATGCCTTGAGAATCTGGGAACTTTGAGGGTGTGGGGCTCCTGCAGCTCCTGGTTAATTTTAACAAACCAATCCTTGAAACACTAATTCATTTGTTTTACTGCAGAATTTTTGCTTCAGATGCTTAAGGGGAGCATTAATTAGAAGTTGGAGGGTCCCTGGCCTTTGAAACGGCTGCTTCTGCAAAATAAAGCTAGGCTGAATTTGTATATCCTTCTCCTTTTGGTTCTTAGGCTGCTCTACCAAACCCCTTTCAGTAGTTGGTAACGCTGGCCCCCAGAGAGACTTTTCACCTGAATCTTTTCTAAGAAACTTGTGCCATTCAAATGGCAGGGTAGGGTGGGGGGCACAGACAAAATAAAACACTACCTCTTTAGTTCGCAGGTTGAAACAAGCCTGTGTAATTAGATTGTTAATCCAGAAGATTAATTTGACTAGCCGATTCTTGGAACCCTGTGAAGCAGCAGAGTTAGAAGAATTACCAGTGGTATTGGAAACATTAACTGAAAAACACAGAGGCTTTTTCTTATTTATTTATTTGGTACCACATTAAAACCCTGTCAGTGATGGCTTGGTGGTGGTAATACTCTGTAGTCTCTCTTACTGTGTTTCTGCAGACAGTAAGAGATTTGGAGTAATTCCCTTGGCAATTATCACACTGTAGAGCCAAGTGGCCTCAAGGAGAAGAAAAACTGAATGTACAGCCAGAAGTGTTTTTACCTTTAAGCCCAAGCCCTCTCAGGCGATCGAGCCAAATTCCATTCCTAACACCTTATTTGCTCCCACTTTCTGTCTCCTGAGATCACATTTCCCGTATGTGACTCAAGATGGGGAGGTTGAATGGAAGCCTGAAGAAAAGAGCGTGTGACCCAGAAAGGTGGAGGAGCCTCTCCCCCAGGACTTGCAGTGGAGAGCACAAAGCCTCTTCTCTTTACGCCTGTTGGCCAGAATGGAAGTATGGTCTGGAGAAAAAGGGTGGCGAGCTCAGAGCGAACAACCTGGAAGCCTTTGTGGATTTCTTATAGCTGAATGTAAACGTGCAGACTATAACAAGTATGAACGATGTAACGGTTCCCAGAAAGGGCTCTTCGCTGGAGGTGTTAGCTGGTGCGGGTGACTACAAGGCATGGAGGTGGAAAGGTCTGCCTTCTTGATTGGAAAAAAAAAATGAGCAAAGCCCTACATGTACCTCACTCTGCAGGAGTGGGATTTAGGAACGGAGTAGGGCTTAGGCATTTAGGAGGTTTTAGAAATGCCTTGCTGTTAGCAGATGCTGCATTTATTTAGGTGACAAAGATGAATGAATGAATGTTCTGGCAGTCTCTGGATGTGTAGGTAGAACTTAATACTCACCTTGTGCCCCTTAAAGAGCAGGGGTGAGCCTAGCTGTCTGGGTTAACCTGTAATCCTCTCGTACCTGGGCTGTGCAGCAGAGATCTGTTAGCAGGGTTGAGATCTGCGTTAACCTGAAATAAAGGATTTTCTTCTTTTTTTTTTTCCCCAAACATACTCTGCCCTGACCATGCAATGGTCTTTTCTTCTCTTATTCACGTTCCTTTCTGAGGATCAGCAGTGTGAAGGTCATTAAGCTGTACCCTGCACAGCAGCGGTCACTGTATGCTCTTAAACATCTGCCACAATGCAGATGATAGAGTCCCTGAAAAAATTCAAGGGTGTTGTATTTTTGTGGACCTCATCTTCACTGCCGGCAGTTTGTAAAGAGGTAACTTGCATTCCCCACTGGAGAGCAGCATGCCTATGCAGGGCTGGATCTCCCCTGGGCTGGGAGAAGCCTGGCTGCTCTGCATCTGGAGGTGGTTCACAGAAACAGCCCCATTACAGGTTTTCAGGGCTTTCTGAGTTTCTCTGGAGCAGCTTTAGCTGCTCTGTCTCAGACTCCATTAGGGAAATATGATGGTAGTGGTGGGGGGATATAAAACTGCAAGGACTGCCTTCTGAGCTTAAAGTTGTGTTTTTATAACACAGTGTTATCTTTAGGGCATAAAGATTGGATACATGCAAATGTGGATATAGTCGTAATTCTTGCTGTTCTTGTGGCAGGGTTTGTGGTACAAGGGTTGGGCCCTGGTCCCTGGGGAGTGAGGCAGTGGGCAGGAATAAGTCCCTTGTCTCTCCAGGAGAAACCAAAGAATGCAGCTCTATCTGTTTGGGGTCTGACTTTGAGCAGAAGCAGACAGCTGGTTCGGGGATGTCAGAGGTCCCCCATTCATGTAATGTTTCTGATTGCTTTGAAAATGGCTGATCTGTCATTGACTTCTCTGACAGCGATGCTATTTGGCACTGAACCCAGTGCTAGATCTCTTGATGTGTGTGTCTTCTAATACTATTATAGGGGAAAGTGTATGCACCCCGTGATTTACATGAGCTCAGCTGTCCTGTGTGCAAGCTTTTTCTTCTTCTTTTTTTTAATATTTATTACCATAATGTTAAGATGTAGTACTGGAGGCGGAGGGGAATGGAGCCAAGGTGCTTAGAGAAGATAATTCTGACTCTTTAGTTGTGTAGGTGCTAAATAAGGAACTCCATTGTAACAGAGGCTAGTCCCATGCCTCTTGACTGAGAAACCTTGTAAGGAGCTTTTCTTTTCCTCCACTTTGGAGGGAAGTATTTCTTGGTGATAGTGTGGAATAATTTCTAACCACTAGGAGTAACTAAGCAGCATAGCCCCCCCCCATCCCATGCTTTGATCTGTTAAATGTGAACTCCAGGGATACCTACAGCATCCTTTGTTGCAGCATTAGCACTTGCGTATTGAGGTGATGGGCGCATTGAGAACACCCAAGACTGTGCTGAGTGCCAGTAGCCCTTTGCGCTAAGGGAAAAGGAAAGGGAAAGACCCTTCATCTTTGCCTGATGGAGGAGATCTTGGTTTAATGAGCTCTTTGTGTTAATACGATTAAAGCAAGTGCACTCCACCACTTGGCTAATGACTGAGTTGTACTTTGGCGCTCTTTATTTCTTTTGTCTTTTTTCCTTTTCTGTTTTCTAAAGGTGACAGGGGTCTGTAATTGAAAACTGACATGTCTCCCTGGCTATACCAGATCACTGGCTGATTCAGTTTTGAATGCTTTGGGTATGGGAAGATGCTAAAGGTGGCAATTGTTGTATGGGGGTTTTATTTAAACAGGCAAATTAGATAAAGAGCACTTGCCTGTTAATTAGTCAGTTAATTCACTCAACTAACTGCATCTGGTCCAAGCAGAAAGAAGGGAGCTTTTTTTTAACTTTGTTGAAACTGGAAATTCTCTCTTCGTTGGGGAATATGCCCCATTTTGAGCTGCTGATGCATGTGATTTTGGTGATGCTGTCTGAAGCTGTTGTTAGCCCTGGAACCCCGTTCCCGAGAGTCTAGTGGTTCTTGTTAGGCTTTAGCTGTTGCTGGGTTCTTGCCTTGCCTTGAAGGGCTCAGACAGGTATTTTACATCCCTGACTCCAGAGCTCAGCCTGCCGAAGCCTGGTGAATTATGCTGGCTATGCATGTGGCTTGGGGGCAAGGAGTTGGTTGTGTTATTCATAGGCGCTCCCTTCCAGCGTGCCAAAGAGCAAACTTAGTACTTGTCTACAAAGGCAATTATTTCACAAGAAAGTTGCTGTAGGGAGCAGCAGGAGCCAACATGGTTAATAGAAAAGATTCCCCTTATCTTTTTTTTTTTTTTCCACCCAGTGTGTACGTCCCTCTTAAACCATTTTTCAGCCTGATCTTGCCTCTGAAATAGGTGTGCTTTTTCTTGCTAGGCTAGACTCGCCCCTAGCATGAAATGGTAACTACATCGGGTTATTGCACGCTGCTACAGCTGGTCAGGAACAGGCAGCAGACTGCATTTCCAACCTTGTCTGGGCAAACAGCAACTTGGTGCTTCCCACAGCAGGCGAAGCAGAGGGGAAGGGGATGGGGTCACGGGAGTGTCCTAACATGGAGTCTAAGGGCTAAACGACAGCTCCTGAAATCGCTCCCACATAGGAGCACTGAGGGTCCCTTGCAGGCTGCGATTCAGCACGGGTGCTGCGTACTGACCCCCTGGGTCATCCAGGCATCGGGGGGGACACATGAGAAGGGGCAACTTCACTGCGCTGAGGTTGGACTTGGCGTTTCTCTTTTTAGAAATGGAGAGTGCTTCTAGCTGGCCTTGGATTTAAAAAAAAAAGTTTGATTGAGCTGATAGCTTTGCCATGGCAGAGGCTCCCAGAGTGTAACTGGCATCACTTGTTAGTGGCACAGGGCACAAACTGTGACTGGGCCAGGATCGGTCCCTAGGTGTTTTCCAGCTCTCAGGAACTGGCAGAGGGGGCAGGCGACAGCTTTCTGCCTTGCAGAGGGTACGAGCATCTTTCTTCTGATCAGTTGTTGCAGCCACTGTGAATATGCTCGCTGAGCTTTATATTTAAACCCTGATGTCTTCCAGGAGAACTGGTCATCTCAAAATGCCTGTGTGGGGTGGGGGAGCGTCAAAGCAATGTTTTTTTTCTTTGAAAGTAGGACTCTCTGTTTACCAGGGGTCTGTGTTAAAACTTTGTCCTTTTACTTCAGGTACTGTTCTCCATTAAATAGTGTACACACCTTGGGTACGTTACAAGAGCTGTCATGTAATACGAGAGGGTTTGTTCAGGAAATATTACCTGTCTGACCTCCCTGTGTCCTCTTCTGTGAATCGGTGGGTGGCAGCCACAGTGATGCATCAGTACCCATGGCCCAAAGCTGCTCTGGGTACTATGCATTGTCACTAATAATGTAATTTTTGACAGACTGAAGGTTTTCTTTACCCATCATGTGTGGCTCCTCTTTGTGGGTGCAGTCAGCCTGGGGAGAGGACCCTTGTTTCCCCTTTCCAACTCGATGCCCGGTGGGCCCTCACGGGCTGTTGCAGCCCGAAGGCCATGCGTGAGGTGCAGAAGGAGGGCATGGCAATTAAGGGTCTTGACCTGGGAGGCTGCAGCTTGGACTGAGTAACGCTTAGTGCTCTGCAGGGTCAGGCTAAAGTGACCTGTAAACAACCCAGGGGTGCTCATTACACGTGCCGGTGCTGAGCCTGTTACATCACCGAACGTGCCATGCTGGGAGTTTTCTGCATCTGCTGGAGCCAAGTGAGCATAGTATTGGAGTTGCCAAATCTGGGTTCTGAGGACAAGGAGGCTTTTTGCTAGCTACAGCGGGCGGCTTGCTCCGCTAAATGGTGGGTCCTGGGGATTCCTCTCCCAAGGCCTGGGTCTGTGCGCTGGCAGCCTGCACTAGCAGGGCAGCTGAAGCAATGCTGTCCGTGCTCGCTCCTGATGAACGCAGTCTTATGACTCACAAAAAGTTAATGACTTTAGCCCAAGGAGTTACAGCGGTGGTAAATCTGGGCACTACATGTATCGTCCTCGTTCTTAACAGCACAGCATAAACATCAAAGCGGGGAGATGGGCTTTATGCTAGGGATATTTGCACTGTTGAAGCGTACAACTCGCCTGTGGTTCAGCAGCTGTGGGCTGCCTACCATTAGAAGCATAAAACAAAGTTAGTAAATGTGGAAATATGCCTGGAGTACAGGCTGGTGAGATGTAGCATGGTTCAGCCAAGTGATGATCATGAAATGTGGTGTTCAGTTTCATAAGAAATGTTTTGTGCATGTTTGGGGGAGGGGGAGAAACAGCTACTCCGTCCTTCACCATCTGTTCTCTTCTACCCAGGGAGCGCATGGAGTTATTGGAAGAAGCCAGGAAGATGGAAATGGCAAAGTTTCGCTACATCCTTCCTGTTTATGGCATTTGTAAAGAGCCAGTTGGCTTGGTCATGGAATACATGGAAACAGGGTCTCTGGAAAAGCTCCTGGCTTCTGAACCTCTGCCCTGGGAATTGCGCTTCCGCATCATCCATGAGACAGCTGTGGGGATGAACTTCCTGCACTGCATGTCCCCTCCGCTGCTCCACCTGGACCTCAAGCCTGCAAACATCCTGCTTGATGCCCACTACCATGTCAAGGTATGCATTGGGCACTCTGTGTTAGGGACCCACCTTTGGGTGTTCTTGCATGGCTCCTGCCAAACTCAAAGACCTAAGAGAAATGAGCAGCGTTCCTTTTGAACTAGAAAAATGCCCACCAACCCCCAAACTTGTCTACCTGATTTATGCAGCATTTTTGGTACATAAATAGAGGTAGAGTTAGGGAATTTGTGAGAACTCTCCTGAAATTTTAGGAGGGTGCTAGTGTAGTGAAGTCTGGTTTTGAGACCTAATGGGTCCTGCTATATATTTCCTTGCAGTAGGGTCATGAGGCAGAGGAGAACAGGGAGAGAAAAGCAGTGTGAACCTCTCAATCATCTATGCCACTTCCACAGCTCCTAGTGGTAACCTTGTTCTGTCTAGGTCCTTCTGGCTTTGTATGCTCCATTAAATACCCAAATCTCATTTACAGCTGGAGTCCAGAGAAGCCTTCCCAGAGGCAACTCATTTTCTTCTTTCATTTGCTCAGAGCATATACAGTGAAGAAGTATCTCTGTCCTGACTGTTTATGCAGACCAGAGGTCACTTAAGGGAATTTTTGTGGCTGTATCAGCATGAAATTCTTGTCATTATCCATTTCCAGAGTAAGCTAACAAATTTGTTGTCCTTCTCTGTTGGAGGTTCTGTTTTGACAGCAGGACTAAGGAGGTTGTGCTCGCTTTCTGCTCCTTCCTTTTGGAGAGGGAAGAGACTGAAATGCATCTTTTTCCTGATATTTTTTTTTTTTTCCCAAATCAGTGGGCAAACTCTTAATCTTAGAACTGCAGGATTAATCATCCTGGCTGGCTGATATAAGTCAGTACAAGTAGCCATAGGTTTTTATCCGTGCCATCATCCATCTGCTCCCTGTTTTCCTGTCCCCCTCAAACTGACCAAATGGCTTTGGTCTTGCTGTACCATTCTAAAAATGAAGTTTTCATTAAATTAAAACATCTTTCCTGATGTCATGAGAGGTTGGAGCCATAAGAGGTGTGTGCCTCTAATGAAATCACACCTGTGACAGTCTCAGCTTTTTTACTAGGCCTCTTAGTGGTTTATTTCTTAGAAGGATTTTCTTTCTGAGATAGGTGGCATCTACAGGTGGTCCATGGTATTATGACCAGAACATCAGGATCTGAACTGTTGAAAGTATATTCTCACACATTGGTGCTGAGAGGCCTTTGCTAAGTATTTATTTACCTAAAGTTTGTGCTTGCTTGCATAACTTCTTAAATTCCTAATTCTTGACTCATCCATGAGCCAAGATATGAAGGCTGTATTTTTCTCACTGTTTCAGGAGGTTGAAATGCTGCCTAATATTCTGCCTGCTGTATAGCCTATATCTGGGTGGTGATGTAATACAAGGGGATTAAAAAAAAAAAGTTTCTGGTGAGGTCATTGCTGGCATCCCTAAACTGTTGCTACTTGCTCTGTATATGAAACATGTGAAGGTCTTCGGACCCTTTCCATTAAGTTCAGAAAAGAATGGTCTGATCCAAACCTTTTTCCATCCAGCAGTCTTTTACATCTGCAGGCGTCTTGGAAACCCCTCCAAGCAGCAAAGCAGACACAGGAACCTATATGCAAACTAAGAGATGTACATATTCTGTGAGGTGCCTTCACTTTAAAAATGTGGCCCCAAACCTTCTTTTTGTGTGATGTGAAACTTGTAATTAAATTTCAGACCCTGCAGCTTGATTTAATGTGCATTTTCTTGCTGGAAGGCTAATGGAGCTGATAATTGAAGTGTTTTTACTTTTTAAATGTTAGTGTTAATTTAGTAGGTGACCTGTCCCTAACAGAATCCTAAAGGGAGTGAAGAGATGTTGCAGACTGCAAAAGAAGAGTTTGGAAGTAGGGAGGACTCTTATAAACTGTTTGCCCTTGAGCCAGGAAACAGACAGTCTTCCAGTGGAGCACATTAGAAATGCTTCCGTGACATATTGCTAGGTAAATGGAAACACGCCCTTCTTCTTTTATGAGCACAATGCTTACTGTAAAAACCCCAAGTGAGGATGATGACTAACGCAGTAGTGTTGTACAGAACTGATCATCAAGTGGGTGCCTCCATATCATAAAGCTGTCTCCTGTGTATTACATAAGTGTGTGCTAAATTTTGTTCTTGGGACGATAATTAAGAGGATGGGATTAGCCTGAGCACCGAGCATGGATATAGATAGATATTAACTTTTTCAAAGGCATGTTGGGTGATTCCTTGGTGATTTTAAATATATGTATATAATATGTACAACGCAAAGTAAGGCTTTTCTGTTTTTTGGAGGATGGATGCGTGCGTGCATGCATGCCTCCCACCCTGCGAGTGGTGGTGGAGCTCAGTACTGACAGGAGCCTCAGCTGGGAGCTCCCTTCCCTGCCACATCCTGCTCCATCTTGGTTGTCTTAAGCCGTGTGGTTTCTTTGGGAGGATTATTCCATAATCAGGCAGGCTTTGCTAGCAAGGATCAGCCTGCATTTTTTTTTTCCTCAATATCAACCAGTTACTTCTATCTGTACCAACAAGATCCTCCCTGCACCTTTCTCCAGCGTTCTGTCTATGAAGCCTTCCAGTACTTACGGGATGTGTAACACGTAGTTTTTGCTTAACTGGACCACATCTTATGAGCTTGTTCTTCAGCTCTCTGGCCCTCCATACACATTCTGGATGTCTCCCCTGAGCTCCCTGTGATGTGGCAATCGTGGGAAGCTGGCGCTGGGGAAGCAGTGCCACATTCCAGCACTGCCCTCGCGGGCTGTTAGTTTGCTCGTTCCCTGCTCTGATGTGATCTCTCTCCATGTCCCTCCGTAGGAGAATACACCCCCCCACCCCCACCCCGCAGTAATCTCGTACCCTAATTTGTTGCCAGCTACCATGCCTGCATGCTCTCTCTATTGCTGCTTCCCAGGTTTCTTACCCTCAGTATCTCATGGTTAAGAGTGTTACTTTTTGTTCAGGTATTTAAAATGAAGTCAACCTGCAACTTAATACTTTTGGACAAAAGCATTATT